>NC_138182.1:249244203-249844203 GCF_964194105.1 Spermophilus citellus | reverse complement strand
GCTGATGAAATTAAAAGGAAATGATCTAATCTGTTAATGGAGGATCTGGAGAGAAGAGAGGGGTGGGAGGTCTTTTAGGGACTTATGCCTGGGGACAGACTGGTTTACCTTTCTTGGCTCTCCTATATGCACTATTCATTTTTCTTTTGAAGTTTACTTTTCCATTATGCCAATTACTGCAGATTCAAAGGAACATATCTCTGAAGCCAAACCACATGTAAACATATCTACCTCCGTTACCAACTGTAATTTTCAATGGTTTTTCTTAATCTGTTTCTTCATATGTAACACGGAAATGACAAAATACCTCCTTTTAAGCATTTTGTGGATGATTAACTGAAATTTTAAAAAATAGCTAGGCATTGATAAATGCTCCATATAGGATCCTATCTAGGCTGGTGACTGTTTACATTTGCCCTTCAAGAGCCCCATTTGTTCTTTCTTGTCTTGTTATCTATCATTTATCTGATAAATGAAACCCTAAGTCCATTATTATCAAGACCTAGGGAGGATTTATAAAAAGGTGTAAAAAAAAAAAAAAGGACAATGTCCTGGCATGTATTGGAGCATTTCAGATATTTGCTCATCTTCCGTGTGCTGCTATGTCAGGAACTGGAAAATAAGCAGGTTCACACACAGTAGTTGCTCTTTCATGTGCTCTAGAGGCATATTCTCAATATTTTCTGAAGAGCTTTACTTCTGTAGCATCCAACACTGTACATGATTCCCTCCCACTTAGATTGCCACCATTAAGAATGTACAAAACTATTATCTGGACTTGATACTTTTAAGAAATATAAAAAAGACTTTCCAGCAACACAGCTTCAGGGTGTGCATCAATAAATATAATATGGTTCAGAGAATTGCAAAAGAATTTCTGGGCCTCAGCCAGAAGAATCCCTGGAAACTGTATTTTAAACAATCTACCATTATGTTAATTTGTAAATTAAACTTTAAAATATTAATGTATTTTTTAAAGAGAGAGTGAGAGAGGAGAGTGAGAGAGAGAGAGAGAATTTTTTTTTAATATTTATTTTTTAGTTCTCGGCGGACACAACATCTTTGTTGGTATGTGGTGCTGAGGATCGAACCCGGGCCGCACGCATGCCAGGCGAGCACACTACTGCTTGAGCCACATCCCCAGCCCCTATTAGTGCATTTTTAATCAACAAATGGTTGTCTATATTTAAGGAGTACAGTGTGGTGTTTTGAACAAGGTATATGCTTTAGAAATATTCAATCAAACCAATTAACATATTCATCAAACCCATCAATTTATTTCTTTTTTCGTTGTGAGAGTGTTAAAAATCTATTCTTTTAGCAATTTTGGAACACACGGTACATCATTATGAATTGAAGTTACCATGCTGAAGAGAAACTTGCAATCTCATACTCATTCCCACATTATTCACAATAGTCAAGACACAGAAATAACCAAAATGTCCATCAATGGATAAGTGGATAAATGCATATAAAAATCCTTTAAAAATACCACAAGGCCTTAATGAAGAATGAAATTCTACAAACTAAAATTTGAACATCCTTAGTACATATTAATTGTTCTTGAGCTAAGCACAGCTTTAAGAATTTCCGAGCTCTACTTCTTTGCTGAAATATTTTTAGATAATTGATGTAGCTTAAATGTAAAAGGGTAGATAGTAGAAACTCCTGGTTGCCTATCCAATTTTCTTTCTTCCCTATAGCAACTTTATTTTGACAGTATGAGAAAAGTGTCTAGCTATAAATTGGATTTTCTATTTTCCTTTACAGATAGGAGTAGGCAACGATGCCAACAGAGTACTTCATTGGTGCTTCCTGAAAATTCATTAAGAGGGAGGAGGTGGCTCAAAGAAGGGGTCACTTTCTACACTTCCCCTTCATTCCTGTTAGAATAAGGACATCATGGTGAGGGATGGAGCAGTTCATTATATTGGGACTATAACATAACCTTGATAATGGAAGCCACAAGAAAGGATTGACAGAGCAGAGATAAAGCATCAGCTGCCAGCAAACTTTCAGCTGCCAGCAAACTTCCAGCTGCCAGCTGATGATTGGCTCACAGCGGCCCCAGCAACTTCTAGCTGCCAACTGATTGGCTCCTATGTGGTGATGCTCATTAGGCTGTTTCCCTGCCGTTTCAGACCATGGAGCTGCTCATTGGGGGACTTTTTTGGCTCCACCCACGAGACCCAGCCAATCGGCCTCAAGAGCAGGAGAAGTGGGGAAGGTTGAGAGGCTTGTGGGAAGCTGATGGTAGCAGTTGGGCTCTGAAGGTTTTTCCTGAGGAGCTGTTTTGTTTGGCGTGTGTGGTTCTAAAAATAAAGTTCGTTTCTTTTGACAAGTGGCTCCTGAATTGTGCCCAGCCAGACTGCGGCATTTGGTGGCTCACAAGGGGAAAGACTGAGGGTAAGTGATAAGGTAAACTACTCGCCCCTGAGGGCAGGGCGAGAGGATGGGTAGCCATTTTAAGATTCTTCTTTTGTTTTGCTTCACTTTTGTTTTAAGTTGCCTGTCCCTGGAGATGTGTAAGATGGAAGAAAAAATGCTCAATTCTGAGGAACAGATAGGGAGAAAGGACGGATGGACATTTCAGGAGGATAGAAAGGCTATAATAATTTCTTGTTGTTCCAATTTTGTTTCATTCTGTTTCAGCTTTGTTTGGTGTTATCTTCTTGGGTTGTATTATAGTTATAGTAGAAATATTCAAGTAAAAGAGAAGGTCTCTCGAGCTAGTCAGACAGAGGAAAAAATTCAAGTAAAAGAGAAGGCCTCTGGAACTAGTCAGACAGAGGAAAAAATTCAAGTAAAAGAGAAGGCCTCTCAAGCTAGTCAGACAGAGAAAGAAAGTGTAAAGCAGAAAAAGCCATCAGGGGGAAAGTTACAACAGGAGACTGCTACTAACACCTTTCTTTCACCAGAGGGTGTAAGTGTCCAATCAACAGCGCTACCTCTACAGGAGACTGCTACTAATACCTTTCTATCACCAGAGGATGTAAGTGTCCAACAAACAAGGCCACCTCCATATGCTGGGAGGCCCCCAACCCCCACAGTTGATACTTGGGATCCTGAGACAGGATCTCAAATATTAACATGCTCTGTATTTGAGGCAGGAGGGCAGCGAATTCACCATGCATTAAATTTCAAAACAGTGAAGCAGATAAAAGAGGCTGTAACAACCTATGGTCCTCAAGCACCCTTCACTGTAAGCTTGGTCAAATCCATTAACAACGTGAACATGATGCCAGCAGATTGGGCTAATATGTGTAAAGCTATGCTAAATGGAGGACAATACCTGTTATGGAAGGTTGCCAATGAGGAATTTTGCAAGGAGACGGCTAGGCGAAATGCAGCAGCTGGTTATCCTGAGAGAAATCTAGATATGTTGTTAGGAAAGAGACCTTATAAGGATCAGCAACAACAAATTGCATATGATCCTGGCGTATACGCACAAATTGCTGCAGAGGTGGTTAGGGCATGGAAGACTTTACAAGGACATGGAGGTTTACAAGGTCAATTATCTAAGGTAATACAAGGAGCTAGTGAATCTTACGCCGAATTTGTAGATAGGCTTATTCAAACAGCTACCAGAGTTTTGGGGAATACAGAACAAGCAATGCCATCAATAAAACAACTGGCTTATGAGCAAGCGAATTGTTAGTGCAGAGAAGTCATTAGACCATGGAAACATGAGGATTTAAACACATATATTAAATTATGTAGAGACATTAATGAACAAGAGCAAGTCTTGGCAGCTGCAGTAAAACAGGCTTTAGATGCCAGAGACATTAATGAACAAGGGCAAGTCGTGGCAGCTGCAGTACAACAGGCTTTAGATGCCAGGCCAAGAACATGCTACAATTGTGAACAAATAGGACATTTTAAAAGGAATTGCCCCATAGGTGGAGGGTTTAACAAAACTAGGTATCAAAGGACTAGAATACCGGGTATTTGCCCACGATGCCGTAGAGGGAGACATTGGGCTAATGAATGCCATTCTCAAACCACCATAGAGGGTACTCCATTATCAAAAAACAAACAAGGACCAATTGTTTTTCGTGGAGAAAGGCATCGGGCTCCATTGGCAAAAAATGGACTGGGGGGCCCAATGCTCCGGGGCCCAAAACCACAAATATACGGAGCACTGGAGGAACCCAGCAACCCCATCAGGGTAGTGCCCAGGACACATTGTCCATTAGATCCCTCATCAGACAAACCAGAGGGAGCGCAGGTTTGGACATCTGCAACTCTGCCAGAGCAGTACTAACTCCAGAGATGGGAGTTCAAATCATTCCCACAGGGGTAAAAGGACCTCTTCCCAAAGGAACAGTAGGCTTATTATTGGGACGCAGCTCTTCTACTCTACAAGGACTTATGATAAGTCCTGGGGTAATTTATCCCAATTATGAAGATGAAATAAAAATTATAGCCAGTTTTCCAAAGGGTATATCAGTAATTTCACCAGGAGATAGAATAGCACATTTACAAATAATACCCAGCCTACATGATAAATTTTCCAGTCGTACTGTAGAAAGAGGTTCCAAGGGATTAGGCTCCACAGGTGTAGATTGGGCTATGCTTTCTTTAAATTTAGATTCTTGTCCCATGCTAAAACTAAATATTCAAGGACATGTATTTAATGGGCTATTGGATACAGGTTCAGACCTTAGCATCATCTCTTGTCAAGAATGGCAAAAACATTGGCCATTACAACAAGCCAGTCAAACGCTTCAAGGCCTAGGAGTGGCGACTAATCCCCATAGAAGTGCAATGGTATTAGATTGGAAGGATCCTGAAGGATGTGAAGGAACTATACAGCCATATGTATTGGATCATCTTCCCGTAAATTTATGGGGACGAGATGTCCTAGATCAATTAGGTTTGATATTAACAAATAACATCAACCAAAATGCACCCAATATTATGACTAGACAAGGTTTTGGAAAGGAAAAAGATTAGAAAAACAAGAACAAGGTATAGCAGCATCAATACAAATAGATCAAGGAATGGACAGACATGGGTTGGATTTTCAGAAAGGGCCACTGAGACAATAAAAATTACTTGGAAATCAGAAAGACCAGTGTGGGTTCCTCAGTGGCCCCTGACTAAAGAAAAGATACAAGCAGCCCATGACCTGGTCAAACTACAATTAGTGGAGGGACATATACAACCTTCTGTATCTCCCCATAATACTCCCATTTTTGTCATCAAAAAGAAATCTGGTAAATGGAGATTATTGCAAGATTTAAGAGCCATTAATAATGAGATGGTTATTATGGGACATGCTCAATCAGGGATTCCTCAATTGTCTGCTTTGCCAAAAACTTGGTATGTTTTAGTTATAGATATTAAAGATTGTTTTTTTTTTTTTCAATTCCAGTTCAACCTGAGGATAGTCCATGTGTTGCATTTAGTATCCCTGCACTGAATCATGAAGGTCCTGATCAGAGATATGAATGGAAAGTACTCCCTCAAGGGATGGCTAACAGTCCAACTATGTGTCAAATTTATGTTAGCAAAGTAATCCAGCCACTTAGAAATCAAAATCCTGAACTACAAATATTTCACTATATGGATGATGTATTATTAGCACACAAAGATAAAAACACATTGCTAGAATGTTATGCCACACTTACAAACTTGTTAAAAAATTATAATCTAGAGATAGGAATAGATAAAGTACAATTAAATTTTCCAATTAATTATTTAGGAGTTCTATTATCCTCAACCATGGTCTGTCCACCAAAAATTCAAATACGAGTAGATCAACTCAAGTCACTTAATGACTTTCAAAAGTTATTGGGAGACATAAATTGGATAAAGCCTTATCTGGGTATACCAACAGGAGAGTTGGGACCTTTATTTGATATTCTAAAAGGTCCATCAGATCCAAATTCACCCCGAATGTTAACTCCTAAAGCTAGAAAGGCATTAAAAATCATTGAAACATATATGGAAAATATGCATCTAGATAGAATTGATATAAGTTTGCCTTTATTATTTATTGTACTACCAACAAAAAATATTCCTACAGGAGTATTTTGGCAAGAAGGTCCATTATTGTGGATACATTTATCTTATTCTCCTAACACTATTCTTACTAGGTATCCTGAGGCTGTAGGACAATTAATACTCAAAGGAATAAAAGCAGCAAAGGGAGTGTTTGGAATTTCTCCCAATAAAATTATTACTCCATATACTATGGATCAAATTGATGAGTTAGCTAATGAGTTAAATACTTGGGCAATAACCATGTGCAAATCTAATGTTTCATTTGATAATCATTTAACATCGAATCCTTTCTTGTCTTTTTGGTCTAAGCATCCTGTAGTTTTTCCTAAAATGACAAGAAAAACACCTATCATGAATGCTCCAAATATATTCACTGACGGGTCTAATAATGGTACAGCAGCAGTAGTTACCCCTGATCAAACTTTTACATTTTTAGTACCCAAACAATCAGCTCAAAAGGTAGAGCTTAATGCAGTATTACAAGCTTTTCTGATGTTTAAAGATTCTGTATTTAATTTATTTTCTGATAGTCAGTATATAGTTAATGCTATAATATCCCTTGAAGATGCTGGTAGGATTTCCCCTTCCTCTACTGTTTTCTCTTTGCTTTCCACTATACAAAGTCTAATCTGGAACAGAAAAGATCCATTCTTTATAGGACATATGAGGGAACATACAGGATTGCCTGGAGCCCTTAGTTTGGGCAATGATTTAGCAGATAAAATTACACATGACATACATATTTTCTCTACACTAGAAGAAGCTATAAATTTTCATAAAAAGTTCCATGTCAATGCTAATACCTTACAAAAGCATTTTAAAATAACTAAGGAACAAGCTAGACAAATAATAAAACAATGTCAAAATTGTGTGACCATTTTACCACAAGTTAATCTTGGAGTCAATCCCTGAGGACTGATACCTAACCATATTTGGCAGATGGATGTCACACACTTGCCAGAATTTGGAAAATTAAAATATTTGCATGTTACAGTTGATACTTCTTATGGATTTTTGATGGGCTCCCTTCATGCCGGAGAAAAAAAAACTAAAGGTATTATAGCTCATTGCTTACAAAATTTTGCCACTGTGGGTGTTCCAAAACAATTAAAAACAGATAATGTCCATGGTTATACTTCTACCTCTTTTAAACAATTTTGCTCATCAGTTGGCATTACTCATATAACAGGAATCCCATACAATCCACAGGGACAAGGCATAGTTGAAAGAGCTCATCAATCTATTAAAATGTACTTATTAAAGCAAAAAGAAGGAATTGGGAAGGGGTATATATTCCCCAAAGATAAACTTAAAATAACACTTTTTACTCTAAACTTTTTAAATTTGAATTCATCAGGGCTTAGTGCTGCGGAAAGGCATATGTGTCCAAAAAATTTACATAAGCCCAAGGTACTTTGGAAGGATATTCTAACAGGACAATGGAAAGGTCCTGACCCAGTAATTGTCTGGAGTCAGGGGTCTGTTTTTGTGTTTTCACAGGGAGAACAGCAGCTGATTTGGATTCCAGAAAGATTAACTAAAGCGATTTCTACAGACCAAAAAGAAGATGATTTGGCTCAAATCCATAACAACTGATATCCAAAACTCCAGTTTGGCTATTCTTACATCTGCGACAGAACCAGGATGCTTTTTTCAATATCTATTTTATTATTACCCTTTCCCACATCATGAAGTTCTATTTTGTTTCTTGAGCTCATACAGAACTAGGTTAATGTTTTGCTGATCAGTTCTATTTTTTGACTATAGAGTTTTTAAACATTGCAATGGAGATTTCACCTTTAAAAAGTTATAAGGCCTTTACTATTAAGTTATGTGTTGTGCGCACACTTGTGTTTTATATTGTATGTTTGTATGTACGTATGTCCATATATCATGTATGATGAGCGCTCATGAAAAAATGGATCCAAATATTTTTTTTTTTATTCAAGTGATTTAAATGGTTTAATTTAAATTGGGTAAACAGCTGTTGAGGATTTTTTAAATATGTGAACAAAAAAGGAGGTTAACAGATCTGTTTGTTTACTTTCACCTTTCCTTTTCATATTTAATAATTCTGTTCAAGTTAATGTAAATTGTTAAGAAAATTGTTTTCTTTTAGTGCCTTCTGGAATGTTATATAAATTTTTCTTTAGCCATTATTGCCAGAATTCCTATCTTCATCCCAGTGCTGGTGAAGACAAAGATAAAACCAATCTACAGCTTCTGCAATAGCCATCACTAAACCCCTTTGCAGAACTTGCCTGGACTATGTATCACTTGTATGCATTGTGAACTCACCTGTATGCATTGTGAACTATCTGTTGGTGCAGCGACTTGTGGTAGTGTTGGGTATTTATGCTGATGGTGTCATCGATGGTACAATTTTTCCAAAAGTAGCCATCACTGAACAGCTTGCAGAACTTGCCTGGACTATGAATCACTTGTATGCATTGTGAACTCACCTGTATGCATTGTGAACTATCTGTTGGTGCAGCAACTTGTGGTAGTGTTGGGGTATTTTTGCTGATGATGTCATCGGTGGTACAATTTTTCCAAAAGGAGCCATCAATTGGCTTGGTGTATCTTCCTCCCTTCTGCTTGTCATGGTTGTTCAGCTAAAATTTGGGGGCCAACAGAGGTGAGGCAAAGAAACTCATCCCCCCAAGGGTACAAAGACCTATCCACAGGTGTGGCTGTATACTGGACCGGTAGTTAGTGATGGGTAAGATCCAATTGCAATGGTACCAACCTAAGACAGGAGGCTGATGCCTTGAGGTCAGCTCATCAGATAACGGGTAAGGACCATATGTACTATTGGGCAACCTAAGGCAGACATGGTCCCTAAGCCACATGCTTGTTGTTTAAACAGAGAGGGGGAGATGTTGAGAGCCACAGCCAAAGCAAACTTCTAGCTGCCAGCAAACTTCCAGCTGCCAGCTGATGATTGGGTCACAGCGGCCCCAGCAACTTCTAGCTGCCAACTGATTGGCTCCTCTGCGGTGAAGCTCATGGGGCTGTTTCCCTGCCCTTTCAGACCATGGAGCTGCTCATTGGGGGACTTTTTTGGCTCCGCCCACACGACCCAGCCAATCGGCCTCAAGAGCAGGAGAAGTGGGGGAGGTTGAGAGGCTTGTGGGAAGCCGGTGGTGGCAGTTGGGCTCTGAAGGTTTTTCCTGAGGAGCTGTTTTGTTTGGCATGTGTCGTTCTAAAAATAAAGTTCGTTTCTTTTGACAAGTGGCTCCTGAATTGTGCCCAGCCAGACTGCGGCAATAAAGAATTGGCCTTGTTCCCTGCTAGGCCAGAAGCTGGGATGTAGACTTAAACAATTATGTTTAATTCTAACTGCTACAGAGGTTATACTCTTATGATGTTATTATTTTCTAGAAAAAGAGATTAGAAAGTGTTCAAACTCAAGGTGAATATCAATGTCTTGTCCAGAAGGGATGACCTATTCTGTGTATGAGCTCACACTGGGATGTGTGTGAATGCTGTTGGCCCAGAAATGTTTAGGAAGAAAAACTGTACTGAAGGCCTGAACACCTGTGGTATATAGGGCACAGGTGGCAATTTGGCAACTGTAAACCAGTCTTCTGAGTTGTGGCCAAAACTAAATTTGGATAAACTCATTTTCCATACATATGCCCTAATTTCCTGACTGATTTCAGTCAGATGTGGTAATTCCTAAATAACTTCCTTATGTTATCACTTAGTGCATTTGCTAAAGGGGTGGGGAAATGTTCTAGGAGAATATCCAAAATAAATTAAATGTTTTGTACTACAGGTACCAAAAACAATAGTTTATTTCAAATAAGTGATGACATGGTACAATGTCAATATCTTCCAGGCATATCTGATTTTAATTCTTTCTACTAAGGCATATGACTATTAGGGCTGTTAAACCTTGAATGAAGATCTTGTCCATCATGTCTCTTTCTCCTCCCTCCATATATCCCCATTCTTCATACTGTCTCCTTTGTTTTGGGTGCACAATTACAATGTGTTGGAAAATACTACAAAAACAGGTACAAGTGCAGAAAACTATAAGAAAGTGAAGCTTTAGTCTTGATAAAATTATGACTAAATCAGAAAACTATTTTCATCTTATTTGAATCACGAGAAGTAATTTCTGTTTTATCAATTCCCAACAATTGGTATAACAACAACAACAAAAAAAAAAAAAAAACACACTCATATAAACCAGACATGATATGGTACCTTAAACTAGGCATTAATTGATAATTTATCCTTCTATAAAGGTGATTTTTCTTTACCTCTGAAGTTAATTCTTTTTAATTAAAGGTATTTTTCCACATTCTTGGAAAAAATAAAATTTGAGGTTAGAAATTAAAGTGGGCAAAAGATAGTGCTGTCATTCTCAACTTTACATATTAGAGCAGACCCAAGAGGTCAAGATTAAATATTCCTAAGGTATGAAGTTCTATGTACATGCACAGTACAGAAGGCAGAGGTCTGTTACAGAAGTGTATTGAAAGATAATGTCAGCAATGATAACTCCAGTAATTCAGAAGAAGTTTGGGAAATTACCTTCATGGAGATAAGCCCTCTACTTATACTAAGGTCCAGCTAGGTGACAATAACACCCTGCATTTAAAACTATTTTTCTGACTTTGTCTTTTATTTCTTCAACAATTATTTCAGACTTTATTTTCTCAGGTGGTTTATCCCCTCCTGAATAGGAAAACATTAACCTGGTGAGGCACTGGCAGCCTTGAGATGCTCCCAGATGGGTGTTATACAATTATGTCCATTTCATAGATAAAAACATAAGAGTTGTTAACATTAGAAAACTTGCCTTGTTTTCAGCAACTTTGAGGAAATGGATGAAAATTTCAAGTTCATTCTATTTTAAAAACCTTAATTTAATCAACACACTAGCAGTAAGAAACACTCTTCTGCAAAGAAGCATATAAAAGATAATATTACATGCAATATTAAATAAAAATGCATCTCCTCATGGTATTTACCCAAAATTAAACATCATGCATGCACAATTCTTGATACACTGGTTATATCTCCATAGCTAATATGGGAATCATCCACATTATATCAAGGATGACAGATAAAGAAATTTCAAGATGAGATGTCAAGCCATACAATAGAATGACCCAAAAACCTGTTTTAAAATAGAATAAAACACTAACAAACAAATGAGAAAATCTATCTTAATTTCCCACCAAAATCTTTAAGGTGTAACTTAAGTGAAATATTTTGGGAATATTTAAATTTATATTATCATAAGAAAGGATATTATAAAGGAATATATATCTAGCTTTACAATTAAAATCTTCACAGTTTTGTGGTTTATTGTTTTTGTTTTTGTTTTTTTGACTTAGGAGAGATCCATAAATCTTTTTTTTTTAATATTTTTTATGTTGAGACATGGTCTTGCTTAAGGTTGCTTGAGGCTAGCTTTGAACTTGTGATCCTCCTGCCTCAGTCTACCAAGTCACCAAGATATAGGCATGTGCCACTGAGCCCAGATGATTCATAAATATTTTTTAAAAAATAAATATTATTTTATTTGTTTATTTTTATGTGGTGCTGAGAATGGAACCCAGGGCCTCACACATGTGAGGCAAGAACTCTACCACTGAGCTACAACCTCAGCCTCGATTCATAAATCTTTAAGTATGAAAACAGTAACAGTAACCAACCAAACCAAACCAAACCATCTATTTTAGTTGGTAAAATAGGTGATCATGATGATAATAGTTGTCCGGAAGCCAATCTCTACTACCTAATTTTCATGGATATATCTTCTATGTTTCCATGAATGTTGCCTGAATTGATTGGGCTTTTTTTTTTTTTTTGAGGGGGTTACCACTGAGCCACATACACTCCCTTTTTTAAAAATGTTGAGTCAGAGTCTTGATAAGTTGATTAGGACCTCACTAAGTTGCTGAGGCTAGCTTTTAGCATGTGATCCTCCTGCCTCAGCCTCCAGGCTGCTGGGATTACAGGTGTATGCCACTATACCCATCTCATCAGGCATTCTTACATGGTCTTTAGCAGTCATTGTTTCTCACTTTTGTAAGCTGTAAAATTGTAAATGTATGTTAAAATTTGAATATTCTTCTACCTAATGCTAAAACTAGTTCAAACAGTCATGTTACAACATTTATAATCATAGATCCTTATTAATAGTATATTCAACAGTAGTTTGGGTTATTAGGACATGTTAATGATTAATATGCTTACACTAAAAATGTAGTATCTGATGTTAAGAATTTGAAAATGGTAAGAACAAATTTTTTGCCATACTCTGCATTTGGTGACTTTAAACAGGGAGAATAAAAGTTTTGTATGGTGACTCACTTGAGCTTTTTAAAAGTATGCCTTGTTCAATATCAACTACAATTTTTAGAACAGCATGATACATTTAAAAGGTCACTACGAGGAGGGAAATTGTGCAGAATCAGCTCTATACATTCTTCCCATTAGAACAATGGATGGTGGCCTATCATTATTTTTGATATATCTAGGCCATTTTAAAATTAAAAGGCAGATTCACCAAGAGGTTTGCTGTGGTATACACTTCAACAAACATGAAATTTCCTGATTATGAGTGACTTTTCATAGACATGTGTATAAAAGAGGGTATTTTCTGATTTTTAAATTTCTCCTAAGAAAATAGATTAAAATAATCTGTATTCTTGTTCCAATTTCTTTGGCTTTGCCTTTTAAAATATTTTCAAAATAATGCAAGAATGTTATTATTTTGAAGTAGCATGTTACATATAATAAAGTTCAAAGAAATATGCAGTAAAACTTGGTGACAATACCTCTTTGGGATGAGTATGTTTACTGAGGTAAATAAAATTATCAAATTAAGGATAAGTTCTTAAAAATTCAGGATTTCCATTGAACCATGTGATTCATTTTAGAACTCAGGATTAAATAAATTCACAGCCAGATCCCATTTCCTGAGTGATGGGAAAGAAGCAGAGGGCTCTTCAACTGAAAATATTATCTGACTTCTGCTATTTTTAAATGATATAACACAATTAACTTTTATACTTATGAAAAGTTGTACTACACTGTGAATATAGTAATCCTGACTGGAGAATAAACACCATGTATTAAATTAAGATCATCCAAATTTGGATGAATGCATAAGGGACTTACCACTAACATCTGTCATGATTCCACTTAAAATCTGGCTCAAATTTTACATTTCAATAAGGCTTTCCCGAACCTCCTGGTTTCTTACTGCAAACTGCCTTCTCCCAAATCTTCCCCAATAAATTGTCCATGCAATAAAGTTCTTCTTACCCTGACTTTAACTCTTTTTACATAATTTTTTTATTTCATAACATTATATAATTTTCTTGTTTATGTTTATTTCTGTTTGCATCTCTGCTAATATATTAGCATTTTATAAATTGGAAACTTTATTTTGTTCACTGATAGATCCCAACCACTTAAACACTGAAAAGCATTTGATAGTAGCTCAATAAATAATTTGTTAAAAAACTAACAACACTTAGCGTTGAGGAAAAATAGACAAAATATTTAATTTCTATGTTATAACAATTCATTTCAATCAAACAACAGGGATCATTTACATTCTGTTGCAATACAAAACTAACAAAAGGGTTGCACTTTCATCAAGTTTTGGGTAATATTGCTTTAAGAAGGGTATATGGTGTTTTCATAAAATATATTGAAATGCCTTCAGAAACTACTAGAATTCATAAAAAGCAGATTCATATCTGCTAAAATAATTTCATACTGAGTAAAATGGAAGCATTTCAGAAACCACAAAGGTAGAAGATCTGTTGAAAAGGATATGGTAAGAAAATTGAGAGGAGTGTAGAAAGCAACATAACTAAATGATTAATGATGTTACTGCAACTGCTGTTGCTCCACCCATTCCTGTACTTGGTGTTTCAGATGGTTGTTTAGCCTATGACTGGATACTGGTTGTTGCCATCACAAGTCTGTTAAGTCAAAAAAACATACACCTTCAAAGGTAGCCTCAGGGGCACCATGGTTTGTGTTAAGCATGGTTCTCACCCCAAAACCTTGATTATACAATTTGACAGGATCATGGCAATTACTGAAGGCTACAACAACCCCATTACATTTCAGCCCCTAAATATTATCTGGTGTATTGGAAAAACCTGACATGGACCTAAATTGACTCTGGGTCAGGAAAGACATCAAACATTTCCTGACTAGGGAAGAATTATTTTGAGTTCATAAGAATGAAATATGTTGGACATGGCTTTACAGAAGCCAAGAGGTTTGATTTGAACTATGATTTTTATTTCTAAGGCAGAAGAGAAAGTCAAGATAGAGCACAACGTTGCAGAAATGTGAAGTTTTATTGCAATGGTGCAAGAAATAATATTTCTGTGTGCTTAGATGACAGAGCATGTAGAAAAAATGTAATCATTGTGGCTGAAAAGCAAGTTTGGGGTGAAAAGTCTTGCAGCTCATGTTCTAGCATTTAGAATTTATTCTGAAAGTAATAGTGAGGACTCTGAAACCACTTTAAAAATCCTATTTGTTATCAGTAAAGGTATTTTTATGATAATAAATAGCTTGACAAGTACATGAGAGCAAGGCTATAGGGGATGGATATTCTTCAGGAATCTCATACATTTCCAACACTTAAATATACCCACAATGTGTGAAGCACTGTTTTCACATCTATGACTAAAGTTTAGGTCAAACCAACTTAGCTTCCAGTTTCTTATGCAACCTGCTTTAAATATATATTTGTAGATAGACACAATACCTTTAATTAATTAATTTTCTTAATGTGGTACTCCTTAGCACTTGAACCTAGTACCTCACACGTAACAGGCAAGCACTCTACCACAGAGCTATAACCTCAGCCCCAACCTGCTTAAATTTGCTCAATGATGGCATTAAGCAGTTAGAATGCTAAGTCTATGATGAGTCAGCCTATAGAGCCAGGCATTGCCTTGGTGAAGAGTCAGTCAAGATGTGACTCCTAACCTCAAGAAGTTTCATATTATAATGGGAGAGAAAGCCAGTCAGTGTACAGAGTGATAGGCAATATGATATCACCTGTCTGCTAAAGTAATTTCTGCTAAAATAATTTCATACTGAGTAAAATGGCACCATTTCCGAAACCACAAAGGTAGAAGATCTATTGAAAAGGATATGGCAAGTCAGAGAAAATTGAGAAGAGTGTAGAAAGCCACATAACTAAATGATCAATGATGTTATCGCGACTGCTATTGCTCCATCCATTCCTGTGCTTGGTGTTTCAGATGGTTGTTTAGCCTATGACTGGATACTGGGTGTTGCCATCACAAGTCTGTTAAGTCAAGAAAACATACACCTTCAAAACATCAAAAGCATACACTGTCAAAACAGCAAAAGCAACTAAGTTTTTCTGGGATTGACAAGTAGGGTTGTAAATTTTAACAAATAATACATACAGATCAATTAAATTTGAGTTTCAGATAAACAATAAATAACTATTTTAATTTTAAAGAAACTCAAAGGCTAGCCTGTTTCTTTACCTCTTGCACTAACCCAAACCTCCCTGATCTTAATAACCCTCATTTTACACAGCAAACCTGGCACCTCTCCTTATTCATGCTATTATCATAACAGAAGCCAAATCACTTCCTAAAGTTCAAGTCACAGAAAATCACTCCTCTGCTGCTCCTCACATCCTGAAATGATTTCCCACTAAAGTCAGAAGCCAGTTTTTACACTGGTTTACAAGACACTGGAACACCACTGTCCAACATAGTAGCTGCTAACCACACATGGCTGCTGAGTATCTAAAGGGTGCCTGGTCAGAATTGAAATGTGCTCCATGAAGTACACACTGAACTTCAAAGACTTAAAATTAAAAGGAATGTAAAATATTCAGCTAATGATATTAGACTTATTATCATAGAAAATAATATTTCATATACATTGTGGTAAAATATTGAATATTAATTTTATCCTGTTTTTTTAAATTGTGGAAGTAAAAAATGTAAAACTAACAAATGTAGCTCACATTATTTTATCTTGGAAAGCACTATACTAGGGCCTATTCAGGCCCAGTAACTTCCCCAACTCTATCTCCTGCAATCTACCCCACATCTTGCTGGGTGGTAACCTTGCTAACTTTTTTATTCTTCATTCAATATGTGGATTCATGCTAACATTAGAGTCTCCATCAATCCATGAAAAATATCAAATTCTACATTACTTAAAGCTGGGAAAGTGTATCAATCAGCTACCAAATCTTTATTAAGCATCAACAACATCAAACATTTTCCTAGTTGCTAGAGTTTCAATGGTTAGATAATCAGTAATGAATATATCTTTTATTTTGGGATCTGTTACAATGCCTGTGAAATGAAAAAAAAAAATTCAAAAATTCCAATATTATTGCCATATAGAAAGACCCCTAAGATGATAACTACAAAGTATTGATGAAAGCAATTAAGGGAGCTAAAAAAAAAAAAAAAAGGAAAAGACATCCTATGTTCATGAATTGTTAAGGACAGACACTATTAAAATTCATACTCCTCAAAACAATTGACAAATTAAATGCAATTTCTATAAAAATATGAAAGATATTCTTCACATAACTAGGAAAAACAATCCTAAAATTTGTATTAAAACCAGAAAAAAAAAACCCTAAAGAGCCAAGATGTTTAAAACAAGAAAAACAAAATAGGAGGAATTATACAGCTCAACTTCAAATGCTATTACAAATCTGTGGCAATCAAATAGTTTGTGGTCTTGGTACAAAATCAGATGCATAGACCAGTGGAATAGAATAGAGATTCTAAAGGGCAAAATATGAATTTATAACTAACTCATTTTTGAGAAGTTAAAAGTGTACAATAAAGAAAAGACAATATTTTCAATAAATAATGCTAGAAAAATTTCAAATACATAAACAGAAAAATGAATCTTGACCTACTATCTCTCATCAGACACAAAAATCAACTTAAAATGGAGTAAAAATTTAAAAATAAAACCTTACATTATGAAACTGGTAGAAGAAAACAAGGGAAAAACTTCAGGAAACTGGAATGGAAAAACAATTTGTACAAGACTCCTAAACCACATAAAACAAAAGTGAAAATAGAGAAATGGGATTACAAATCACTAAAATATTTCTACTTAACAAGGGAAAATGTTTGCAGAATGCAAAACCATCCTACAGAATGGGCAAAAGATATTTACAAACAATATATGTACCAAGACATTAATATTCAGAATAGAAAAGTAATTCTAAAATCCAATAAAAAAATTGAATTAAAAATGGGTAATAATCTGAATAGACATTTCTCAAAACTAAACATAAAAGAAAAAAAATGTATATGAAAAATTGTCCAGATCACTAATAATTATGGAAATAAAAATCAAAAACACAATAAGATATTCACCCCATAAAAATGGCTATTATCCAAAGACTAAAAGATAAAAAAGTGCTGGCATTAATGTGGAAAAAAAGGAAGATTTACACACGCTTGGTGGGTAAGTAAATTAGTCTATCCATTATAAAAAAAAATGGAGAGTCCTCAAAATATTAAAAATATATCAAATTACCAGATGATTTAGCAATCCCACTAATGGGGATTTTATTTGGGGATCTGTTACAAGGTGGATCAAGAACCTAGGAATTAGACCAGAGACCCTGCACCTAATAGAAAAAAAAGTAGGCCCAAATCTTCATCATGTTAGATTGGGCCCTGACTTCCTTAACAAGACTCCTAAAGCACAAGAAATTAAATCAAGAATCCATAAAGAGTCAAAAGAATTGAAATTGATTTGTTAAAGAGATATTTGCTCTACTGTGTTTATTACAACACTATTCATAATAGTCAAGAAATGGAAACGACCTAGGTGTCCATTTCTTGGATGAATAAAGAAAATGGGGTACATTTACATAACAGAATACTAACCAGCTATACAAAGTTTGAAATCCTGCATTTGCAACATGGTGGATGGATTGTCGATCTATATGTAAAGTGAAATAGGACAGGCACAGAAAGATGAGAACCATAGGATCTCACTATAGGTAAAATATTTTAAAAAGTTATTCTCATAGAAGTTGAGAGTAGACTGGTGGTTACTGGAGGCTGAAGAGAGTAAGGGTGGTAGATGGAGGGAGGAAGAGGTTGATCAATGGGTACTGATTTATAGTTAATAGTAATGCAGCAAAGGTTGACTACAGATAACAATAATTAACTCTATATTTTGAAACCAAAAATTTTGAATGTTTTCACTATAAAGAAGTGATAAATAAAGAGACTGATACATTTACTCTGATTTAAACATTACTTAGGATATATATATATATATATATATATACATATATATATATATATACACATACACACATATATATGAAAACATGTGATACAGCATAAATATGTACTATTTTTTAGTATTTTTATGCATCACTTAAAATACATTTAAATTTTTAAAAATATATAAATTATTATAAGAAAATCACTTCATGTTCAACATAGTTAATTGAATATCTGAAATTTTGCACAATGAATTACAATGTATTATGATAAAATTTAGCATATTTTAATTCTAAAAATATAATTGCCATGAAAACATGAATGGATAAATCATTTAAAAAATCTCTCTCTCTCTCTCTCTCTTTCTGTGTCAAGAATACAAAATTTTAAGTTATTTTTTCATGCTATTAATCACCCATAATTCTACATGAACAAATTCCTTGATACAGTCATGTGTAAATTTCCTCTTCTTCCAATTGAATATAATATCTGCTCTAGTTTATTATGGCACATGGTAAGAACTTTTTATATATTTAGTAAATGAATAGTTAAATTAATTATAAAATATATTGAAAAGGGTTGATACTCTGAAGTTTGAAATAAAAATTATTATTATAATTGAGTAATTTAACATTTGAAATAGTAAATGGATATAATGAAAGTTTTTAAATTATTTATTTTAATTATTTAATCTTTTAATTATCCTGATTATTAAGATAAATGGAAATTTAAAATCCCTAGCTAAAAATAATGTAATTATATCAATTGATGCAGAGAAAGCATTTGACAAAATATAGCACACTTTCTTGTTCAAAACACTAGAAAAACTAGGGAGAGTAGGAACATACCTCAACATTGTAAAAGCTATCTATGCTAAACTTAAGGCCAATATCATCCTACATGGAGAAAAATTGGAAGCATCCCCTTTAAAAAACTCGAACAAGACAGGGATGTCCTCTTTCACCAATTCTATTCAACATAGTCCTTGAAAGTTGAGCCAGAGAAATTAGAAAAATGAAAGAAATTAAAGGGATATGAATAGCAAACTATAATTATTTGCTGATGATATTATTCTATGCTTGGAGTATTCAAAACATTCTACCAGAAAACTTCTAGAAGTAATAAATAAATTCAGCAAAGTAGCAGGATAAAAAAATCAATACCCATAAATCAAATGCATTTCTATACATCAGTGATGAATACCCTGAAAGAGAAAAACTACCCCATTCCAATAGCCTCAAAAAATAAATAAATAAGTATATAAACAAACAAACAAACAAATAAATAAATAAAATACTTCAGAATCAGTCGAACAAGAGAGGTAAAAGCCCTCTATGATGAAAACTACAGAACACTAAAGAAAGAAATTGAAGAAGACATTAGAAGATGAAAAGATCTCCCATGCTCTTGGATAGGCTAAATTAATATTGTCAAAGTGGCCATATTACCCAAAGGCTATACAGATTCAATGCAATTCCAACAAAAATCCCAACATCATTCCTTATAGAAATAGAAAAATCAACAATGAAATTCATTTGGAAAAATAAGAGACCCAGGGGGCCAGAGATGTGGCTCAAGTGGTAGTGCGCTTGCCTGGCATGTGTGTGGCCCAGGTTCCATCCTCAGCACCACATACAAACAAAGATGTTGTGTCTGCAGAAAGCTAAAAAAAAATAAATAAATATTTTTTAAAAATTTTCTTTCTCCTCCCCTATCTCTCTCTTTAACAAAAAAAAAAAGAAAGAAAAAAGAAAAGAAAAATAAGAGACACAGAATAGCCAAAGCAATTCTTAGCAAGAAGAGTAAAGCAGGGTGCATCATAATACCAAACCTTAAACTACACTTAAAAGCTATAGTAACAAAAACGGCATTATATTGGCACCAAAATAGACATGTACACCAATGGTATGAAATACAAAAAACAGAGACAAACCCACATAAATACACTTATCTCAAACTAGACAAAGGTGCCAAAAACATACATTGGAGAAACAATAGCCTCTTCACCAAATAGTGCTAGGGGAACTGGAAACCCATATGTAGCAAAATGAAAATAAACTCTTATCTCTCATCATGCACAAAACTCAACTCAAAGTGGATCAAGAACCTAGGAAATAGACCAGAAACCTTGCACCTAATAGAAAAAAAAGTAGGCCCAAATCTTCATCATGTCAGATTGGGCCCTGACTTCTTTTACAAGACTCCTAAAGCACAAGAAATTAAATCAAGAATCCATAAATGGGATGGATTCAAACTAAGAAGCTTCTTCTCAGCAAAATAAATAATCAATAAGGTGAAGAGATAGCCTACATTTTGAGAGCAATTTTTTTTGTGACACACAGGTCAGAGCACTAATTTCCAGGATTTATAAAGAACTCAAAATCTTTAACACCAACAAAACAAACAACCCAATCAACAAATGGGCTAAGGAGCTGAACAGATACTTCTCAGAAGAAGATGTACAATTGATCAACAAATATATGACAAAATATTCAACATCTCTAATTAGAGAAATGCAGATCAAAACTACTCCAAGATTTCATCTCATGCCAGTCAGAATGGCAGTTATCAAGAATATAAACAACAATAAGTGTTGGCAAGGATGTGTGTGTGTGGGGGGGGGGGGAGGCACAATCATACTTTTCCAGTGGAACTGCAGTTTGGTGAAACACTCTGGAAAGCAGTATAGAGATGCCTTAGAAAACCCGGAATCGAACCACCATTTGACCCAGCTGTCCCACTCCTTGGTTTATACCCAAAGGACTTTAAAAACAGCATATTGCAGTGGCATAGTCACTTCAATATTTATAGCAGCACAATTCACAATTGCTAAACTGTGGAAGCAACCTAGATGCCCTTCAATAGATGAATGGATAAAGAAACTGTAGTATATATGCACAATGGAATATATACTACTCAGCAGTAAAAGGGAATAAAATTATGGCATTTACAGGTAAATGGATGGAGTTAAAATATATTATGCTGAGCAAAGTAAGCCAATCTCCAAAAACCAAATGCCAAAAGTTTTCTCTGATAATTCGATGTTAATCTATTGGGGGGTGGCGGGCATGGGATAGGATAAGTGGAGCAAATTTGATGGGGCAAAGGGGAGGGGAAGAAGTGGTAGGAAAAACAGTGGAATGAGATGAACATCATTACCCCAGGTACATGAATGACTGCCCAAATGGTGTTACTCTACTTCATGCACAACCAGAGAATTGAAAATTTCTGCTCCATTTGTATACAGTGATTTGAAGAGCTTTATACTGTCATGTATAAGTATTATAACTAATAAATAAATGAATAAATAAATAAATAAATAAATAAACCCTACATACTGCACAAAATTCTTGATAATAATTTAATGAGAAAATACCATTTAAATGAAAATAAATGTTAATGCATTATAATTTACTATATATGGGAGTACATATGATATAAATTGTTAAATCTTATATGAAATATAATTACTCATATATGAAATATAATTACTTTATGAGTTATTATATTTTAAACATAGTAAGACTAATAACACATGGGAATACTTTTTAGTAGTCCTTTCTATAATGTGAAGCTTTTGTTGTTATTACTCCTTTTTTTCTTTTACTGAATATAAGGTGTTTATTGCAGGGAATAAAAAATATAAATAATGTTTTGCTAGTAGTGTTTATGATGTGAATTTTATTATTCACAAATAACCAACTTATTGTTTCTTTGATTTGATATGAACAATACGTAAAGAAATGCATCTTCATTAAAATTACTCATTTTTTTGAGTCAAATAACATAATGGCTAGATATTTATGATGAAAGTTAATACATTGATAGAAAAATCACATGTTTATTAATGCCTTCACTCTTATTTCCAAATATAGTTTATTTCAATTTTTTAAGTTTTCTTAATTAAATTATGCTAAAAACAGCATGAAGTGGGGCATGCCTGTATTCCCAGGGACTGGGAATGGGAGACTGAGGCAGGAGGATCAAGAATTCGAAGCCAGCTTTAGCAACAGAGAGGCACTAAGCAACACAGTGAGACCCTGTCTCCAAATAAAATACAAAAAGGGATGGGGATACGGCTCAGTGGTTGAATGTCCCTAGGTTCAATCCCTGGTACTCAAAATAAAAAATAAAAAATAAAAAAATAAAAATAAAAAACAAACTTCAATAAAAATATCTTGGAACATGTATGTACAGGATACTTTCTTATGATACAAGATACCTTCAGGGTACTTGATTCGGGAAGAATGTTGCATATTAATTTTCTAAAATGCTTTAAATATTACTTTTTAAAAATTTAAGAACATAACTTATTTTCATTTAAGGGTCCTTAGAAACTTTATAAAAATTTTTATTAAAAATTAAAATCAATACTTTTGCTTTGTCTTTTAGTAATTCAAGTTGTTAGGTTTAGTAAATACTTTGAATCCTCTCCTTTGATTAACATTCTAAAATAAAACTGTACACTTCCTTTCTTAAAACAACTAATTATGCACTTATTTTCCTAAGAATGTTACCAGCCAACAAACAAAACTCAAACATGCTGCTTTGAGATTTTGTTAATTATATGGATGCCAAAAGATGGAATAACTAGGGATTATATCAGAAGGTGGCAAATTGCAAAGACTCCTATATAATTTTCATCTTTTACAAGGACACATAGTGTAGAATCTTGAAATTTTATTTTTTACAGTGTACAAAGAAACGTATGCATATTCCCATTTAAGCATCCATAGTAATTATTGCTTAGAAATTTAAAGTGTATTAACTCTAAGCATATCTTTTGTCTTTAGGCTTATAGAATAGTTTTCATAAAACAAATGTTTTAAATATCTTGAATTCTGTTGGCTAAAGAATTTTATATTTTCAAGGAACAGTTCAAAAGCTTATTTTTTGAAAAGATATGTCAAGCCATTTTCAATGGAATGGTTTTATGCACATATATACACAGGGACAAATACATATATCCTTGATAAATAAATATCAACAATATATATATATATATATATATATATATAATCTTGGAAGATTTCCTCTATTGGCACCTAGAGAATTGCTTCAATTTATTTTCAACATTTAAATATATTTTAATGCAAGGATGTCCTAAAATTACTTAAGCAAGAACTGGGTAGATGGATATCTTTTAATTTAATAAAGGATCATAAAAGGCATGTTGGAAATATAAATTAAATCAAAGGAGAAAGTAAAAAATAAAACCACACTTATTTCCATCTTCAAAAATCTAGTCATTGGTAACATTCTAATGCATAATCTTGCAATATTTTTATATTACAAGAATAATTGACATGAATTAAAATTATGCATGACTTAATCAATTTTCATTTACTTTACTAGATAGCATACTATTGAGAGAAAATTATTTTCTATTTATGATCATACTTATAGAGTTTAAGATAAAAGCAATGTTTAAACAATAATTCTGAAATAGTTTTACTTTAAATAATAAGTCATTTTAATTCTCTATTCATATTATATTTATTTTCCTATGGAGACATTAAAATATCTGAAATCTCTTCTAAAATCCATATTTCACAATTATTTTTAACACAGACCTATAGTATATTTCTCTCTATGTAGGCCTTCATATCCTGCTAGAAATAATGTCCTAAAGCATTCAGTTTTGTTGGAACTACTGCCTCAATCAGATTGTAAATTTCAGAATAGAAATAATGTCTTATGATTTTCTTCTTTTTCCCGTATTATTCATGTGGTAGGAATGTAGTTTAGCTTGAATGCATTATGAGATTAAAATTATAATGTATTGGTTATATTGTATTAAAGCAAAAATAGACAAATGAGATTATATCAGATTTTAAAAATACAAAAAAATGCTGAGGGCCATTGCCAAGTCGGAATGACGCATCGAAATTTCCTTGCCAGCATACCCCATGTTAAATGGACTTGCCTTGGAAATTCGCTGTGACATTGCATGTGTGTTTGAGAAAGGTGACCCTGCTCAAGGACGAGGGTGGATCCAGGTTTAGGGTGTATCCTGCAGGTTTTAGGAAGTATCCCGGTTTAGGATAATTTGGGTTTAAGGCGTTCCCGGTTTAAGACAATCTGGGTTTAGGGAAGTTCCAGGTTTAAGGTTATTGCTGCTGGGAATAGGGCGTATCCTGCTGCCTGAGTTCCCTTTGAGTTCTCGTGGAATTGAGAAAGTATTCTGGGACGTGAATTGTGTGGCAGAACTTGGATTTCCCCAGAACGTGTTTGTAGAGGGCCAGTGTGAGTTCAGGAATAAAGAATTGCTGTTTGAATCTACAAGGTATGTGGTGGCTCGTGATTCTGTGCCCAGCCAAGACTGCGGCATTTGGTGGTCCATACACGGAACGTCTAAAGCTTGGAGGTAAGTGAAATTGCTGGCCCCTAAGGGAAGGCAAGAGAATGGGTGACCATTTCAAAAAACAATGTGTTCTTGTTTTGATTTATTTCATTTTTGTTTCAAGCTGCCTATCCCTAGAAATTTCTCAGGCAAACTGGGAAAAATGGTTGGCTCAAGGTTTGAAGTTTGTCCACCCTGAGGAAGAGAAATTTGATACAACAATTTTTTATTCAGTTTTTGTTTCATTCAGTTTCAGTTTTGTTTTGTGTTATCTTATTGGGTTGTGTTATCTTTATAGTAGATTAGAAATTAGTAAAAAAGAAACCGAAAAGGTGTTAAGTAAATTGTTAGAGGTTCAGACCATGGAGAAAGACATTTTAGATCAAGCAAAAGAGAAGGTCTCTCAAGCTAGTCAGACAGAGGAAGAAAATTTAAAGGAAAAGGGGTTATTAGGAAAAAGTCCACAACAGGAGGCTGTTACTAACTCCGTTTTATTACCAGAGGGCGTAATTCAACCAACAGCCCCACCGATGGAGACAGCTGAGTGGCCCTCAAACCCCGTAGTTGAGAAGTGGGATCCTGAGACAGGACCTCAAAGATTAGCATGCCCTGTACTTGAACAGGTAGGAGGGCAGCGAATTCACCATGCTTTAGATTTTAAAACAGTGAAGCAGTTAAAGGAGGCTTTAACAATCTATGGTCCTCAAGCTCCCTTCACAGTAAGCATGGTCAAGTCCATTACTAACTTGGACATGACGCCAGCAGATTGGGCTAGCATGTGTAAATCTGTGCTAAATGGAGGACAATATTTGTTATGGAAGGTTGCCAATGAGGAATTTTTGCACGGAGACAGCTAGGCGAAATGCAGCAGCCAGTTACCCTCAAAGAAATCTAGATATGTTGTTAGGAAAAGTACCTTATGAGGGTCAACGGCAACAAATTGAATATGATCCTGCTATATATGCACAAATTGCTGCAGACGCAGTTAGGGCATGGAAGACTTTGCAAGGACATGGAGATTTACAAGGTCAGCTATCTAAGGTAATACAGAGAGCTAATGAACCTTACACTGACTTTGTAGATAGGCTTATTCAAACAGCTGCCAAAATTTTGGGGGATACAGATCAAGCAATGCCATTAATAAAACAACTGGCTTATGACCAAGCAAATCGTTGCTGCAGAGAGGTTATTAGACCATGGAGACATGAAGATTTAAACACATATATTAAATTATGTAGAGATATTAATGAACAAGGGCAAGTCTTGGCAGCTGCAGTACAACAGGCTTTAGATGCCAGGCCAAAAACATGCTATAGTTGTGAACAAACAGGACATTTTAAAAGGAGTTGCCCCGTAGGAGGAGGGTTTAACAAAACTAGAAATCAAAGGAATAGAATACCGGGTATTTGCCCACGATGCCGTAGAGGTAGACATTGGGCTAATGAATGCCGTTCTCAAACCATCATAGAAGGTACTCCCTTATCAAAAAATGGACAAGGATCAGGTATTTACCCATGATATCGTGGAGAAAGGCATCAGGCTTCATTGTCAAAAAACGGACTGGGGGGCCCAATGCTCTGGGGCCCACAACCACAAATATACGGGGCAGTGGAGGAACCCAGCAACACCATCAGGGTGGTGCCCAGGACGCATTATCCATTAAATCCCTCATAAGACAAACCCGAGGGAGCGCAGGTTTGGACATCTGCGCCTCTGCCAGAGCAGTACTAACTCCAGAGATGGGAGTTCAAATCATTCCTACAGGAGTAAAAGGACCTCTTCCCCAAGGAACAGTAGGCTTATTATTGGGACGTAGTTCATCTACATTAAAAGGACTTATGATAAGTCCTGGGGTAATTGATCCCAATTATGTAGGTGAAATAAAAATTATACCTAGTTCTCCAAGAGGTATATCAGTAATTTCACCTGGAGATAGAATAGCACAGTTGTTAATAATACCCAGCCTACATAATAAGTTCTCTAGTCGTAATGTAGAAAGAGGTTCCAGGGGATTAGGCTCCACAGGTATAGAGTGGGCTATGCTGTCTTTAAATTTAGATTCTCACCCAATGCTAAAACTAAATATTCAAGGTCACGAGTTTAATGGGCTACTGCACACAGGTGCTGACCTTAGCATCGTATCTCGTCAAGAATGGCAAAAACATTGGCCATTACAACAAGCCACTCAAACGCTTCAAGGCCTAGGTGTGGCGACTAATCCCCATAGAAGTGCAATGATATTAGATTGGAATGATCCTGAAGGATGTGAAGGAACTATACAGCCATATGTATTAGATCATCTTCCCACAAATTCATGGGGACAAGATTTCCTAGATCAACTAGGTTTGATGTTAACAAATAACATCAATCCTAATACGCCCACAACTAGGACTAGACAAGGTGTTAGGAAAGAAAAAAGATTAGGAAAACAAGAACAAGGTATAGCAGCACCAATTCAAATAGATCAAGGAACAGACAGACATGGGTTGGATTTTCAGAAAGGGCCACTGAGACAATAAAAATTACTTGGAAATCAGAAAGACCAGTGTGGGTTCCTCAGTGGTCCCTGACTAAAGAAAAGATACAAGTAGCCCATTATCTGGTCAAACAACAATTAGCGGAAGGACTTATACAACCTTCTGTATCTCCCCATAATACTCCCATTTTTGTCATCAAAAAGAAATCTGGTAAATGGAGATTATTGCAAGATTTAAGAGCCATTAACAATGAGATGGTTATTATGGGACATGCTCAATCAGGGATTCCTCAATTGTCTGCTTTGCCAAAAACTTGGTATGTTTTAGTTATAGATATTAAAGATTGTTTTTTTTTTTCAATTCCAGTTCAACCTGAGGATAGTCCATGTGTTGCATTTAGTATCCCTGCACTGAATCATGAAGGTCCTGATCAGAGATATGAATGGAAAGTACTCCCTCAAGGGATGGCTAACAGTCCAACTATGTGTCAAATTTATGTTAGCAAAGTAATCCAGCCACTTAGAAATCAAAATCCTGAACTACAAATATTTCACTATATGGATGATGTATTATTAGCACACAAAGATAAAAACACATTGCTAGAATGTTATGCCACACTTACAAACTTGTTAAAAAATTATAATCTAGAGATAGGAATAGATAAAGTACAATTAAATTTTCCAATTAATTATTTAGGAGTTCTATTATCCTCAACCATGGTCTGTCCACCAAAAATTCAAATACGAGTAGATCAACTCAAGTCACTTAATGACTTTCAAAAGTTATTGGGAGACATAAATTGGATAAAGCCTTATCTGGGTATACCAACAGGAGAGTTGGGACCTTTATTTGATATTCTAAAAGGTCCATCAGATCCAAATTCACCCCGAATGTTAACTCCTAAAGCTAGAAAGGCATTAAAAATCATTGAAACATATATGGAAAATATGCATCTAGATAGAATTGATATAAGTTTGCCTTTATTATTTATTGTACTACCAACAAAAAATATTCCTACAGGAGTATTTTGGCAAGAAGGTCCATTATTGTGGATACATTTATCTTATTCTCCTAACACTATTCTTACTAGGTATCCTGAGGCTGTAGGACAATTAATACTCAAAGGAATAAAAGCAGCAAAGGGAGTGTTTGGAATTTCTCCCAATAAAATTATTACTCCATATACTATGGATCAAATTGATGAGTTAGCTAATGAGTTAAATACTTGGGCAATAACCATGTGCAAATCTAATGTTTCATTTGATAATCATTTAACATCGAATCCTTTCTTGTCTTTTTGGTCTAAGCATCCTGTAGTTTTTCCTAAAATGACAAGAAAAACACCTATCATGAATGCTCCAAATATATTCACTGACGGGTCTAATAATGGTACAGCAGCAGTAGTTACCCCTGATCAAACTTTTACATTTTTAGTACCCAAACAATCAGCTCAAAAGGTAGAGCTTAATGAAGTATTACAAGCTTTTCTGATGTTTAAAGATTCTGTATTTAATTTATTTTCTGATAGTCAGTATATAGTTAATGCTATAATATCCCTTGAAGATGCTGGTAGGATTTCCCCTTCCTCTACTGTTTTCTCTTTGTTTTCCTCTATACAAAGTCTAATCTGGGACAGAAAAGATCCATTCTTTATAGGACATATTAGGGCACATACAGGATTGCCTGGAGCCCTTAGTTTGGGCAATGATTTAGCAGATAAAACTACACATGACGTACATATTTTCTCTACACTAGAAGAAGCTACAAATTTTCATAAAAGGTTTCATGTTAATGCTGATACTTTACAAAAGCATTTTAAAATAACTAAGGAACAAGCCAGGCATATAATAAAACAATGTCAAAATTGTGTGACCATTTTACCACAAGTTAATCTTGGAGTCAATCCCTGAGGACTGATACCTAACCATATTTGGCAGATGGATGTCACACACTTGCCAGAATTTGGAAAATTAAAATATTTACATGTTACAGTTGATAGTTCTTATGGATTTTTGATGGGCTCCCTTCATGCCGGAGAAAAAACTAAAGATGTTATAGCTCATTGCTTACAAAATTTTGCCACTGTGGGTGTTCCTAAACAGTTAAAAACAGATAATGGTCCTGGTTATACTTCTACCTCTTTTAAACAATTTTGCTCATTATTTGGTATTACTCATATAACAGGAATCCCATACAATCCACAGGGACAAGGCATTGTTGAAAGAGGTCATCAATCTATTAAAATGTACTTATTAAAGCAAAAAGAAGGAATTGGGAAGGGGTATATATTCCCCAAAGATAAACTTAAAATAACACTTTTTACTCTAAACTTTCTAAATTTGGATTCATCAGGGCTTAGTGCTGCAGAAAGACATATTCATTCAAAAAATGTACATAAGCCTAAGGTACTTTGGAAAGATAGATCTAACAGGACAATGGAAAGGTTCTGACCCAGTTATTGTCTGGAGTCGGGGTTCCGTTTGTGTTTTTCCACAGGGGGAACAGCAGCCGATTTGGATTCCAGAGAGATTAACTAAAGCAATTTCTATAGAAAAAGAAGATGATTTGACTCAAATCCATAACAGCTGATATCCAGAGCTCCAGCTTGGCTATTCTTACATTTGCGACAGTGATTAACCAGGGTGCTTTTTTCAATATCTATTTTATTATTGCATTTTTCCCACATCATAAAGTTCTATTTTATTTTTGAGCTCATACAAACCTAGGTTAATGTTTTTCTGATCAGTTTTATTTTTTGACTGTGGAGTTTTTAAACATTGCAATGGAGATTTCACCTAGGTAAAGCTACAGGCCTTTATTGTCTTATGTGTTGTATGTTATGTGTGCACACTTCTGTTTTGTGTTGTATGTCTATATGTGTGTATGTCCATATTTCATATATGAGGAGCGCTCATGAAAAAATGGATCTGAATTTTTTTCTAATCACGTGATTTAAATGGTTTAATTTAAATTAGGTAAACAGCTGTTAAGGATTGTTTTTAAAGGTGGTTAACAGATCTGTTTGTTTACTTTCACCTTTCCCTTTCATTATATTTAATAATTCTGTTCAGGATAATGTCTCTTTAGCATCTTTGCAGAATTCCCATCTCCATCCCAGTGCCGGTGAAGACTGAGATAAAACCAAACTACAGCTTCTATGATAGCTATCACAGTAAACTGCATAAACTGATGCATCAATGAATATAACTCAACAAGTAATGCTCAATCAAGGGCTCGATTTACTTTGGGAAGAAATTGACATATTGATAGACTCTTCCACTTTGAACTGCCTGCAGAACTTGCCTGGACTATATATCAGTTGTATGCATTGTGAACTATTGTTTGGTGCAGCGAATTGTGGTAGTGCTGGCATATCTTTGCTGATGGTATCACCAGTGATGCAATTTTTCCAAAGGAGCCATCAATTGGCTTGGTGTCGTGTCATTTCTGTATCCTCCTCCCTTCTATTAGTGATGGTCTAAAATTTTGGGGCCAACAGAGGTGAGGCAAAGAACCTCACCCCCCCCCACTGGCACCAAGGCTAAATTTGGGGGCCAACAGAGGTGAGGCAAGAACCTCACCCCCCCACTGGTGCATAGGCTTATCCACAAGTATGGCTGAATGCTGGACCGGTATTCAGTGACGGGTTGATCCGATTGCAGTGGTATCAACCTAAGACAGGAGGCTGACGCCTAGAGGACAGTTTTCCCATGACGGGTAAGAACCATATGTTGAATTGGACAACCTACCAGGCACAGTCCTTAAGCCACATTGCTTGTTGTTTAATTAATCAGAAGGGGGGAGATGCTGAGGGCCATTGCCAAGTCGGAATGATGCATCGAAATTTCCTTGCCAGCATACCCCATGTTAAATGGACTTGCCTTGGAAATTCGCTGTGACATTGCATGTGTGTTTGAGAAAGGTGACCCTGCTCAAGGACGAGGGTGGATCCAGGTTTAGGGTGTATCCTGCAGGTTTTAGGAAGTATCCCAGTTTAGGATAATTTGGGTTTAAGGCGTTCCCGGTTTAAGACAATCTGGGTTTAGGGAAGTTCCAGGTTTAAGGTTATTGCTGCTGGGAATAGGGCGTATCCTGCTGCCTGAGTTCCCTTTGAGTTCTCGTGGAATTGAGAAAGTATTTTGGGACGTGAATTGTGCGGCAGAACTTGGACTTCCCCAGAACGTGTTTGTAGAGGGCTGGTGTGAGTTCAGGAATAAAGAATTGCTGTTTGAATCTACAAGGTGTGTGGTGGATCGTGATTCTGTGCCCAGCCAAGACTGCGGCAAAAAAAATCCAAACAACTAACAATACAACTCTGCAAAGGAGAGAGATTCAATTGAAAAAAGAGACAGCCTACAGAATGGGAAAAAGAATTTGAAAACTACACATCCAGCAGGGGGTTAATATTCAGAAGGAATACTATAGCAAAAATGATTTAGTAAAAACCCTCTAGCAAAAAAATGAATATCCCAATTTTAAAAATGGGCAATTGACCTCAATACACATTTCTCAAAATAAGACATACAAATAGTGGAAAGATGTATGAACAGAGGCTCCACATTACTAATCATTAGAGAAATGGAAATCAAAACCACAATAAGATCCACCACATTTCATTTGTAGTAGCTATTATCCAAAAGACAGAAGATAAAAAGTGTTTTCAAGAATGTAGAGGAAAGAAAAACTCCACATACTATTGGTGAAAACATAGATTTTAGCCAAAATGGGCAACAATGTGAAAGTTCATCACATTATTATAGGACTATCATATCATCCAGCAGTCTCACTTCTGAGGGTATCTACAAAGGAAATGAAGTCAGTATGTAAAACAGATATCTGCATTCCATGCCTCTCAGTTCTACTGCAACAGTATTTACAATAGCCAGGAAATGGAAACAATTGAAATGTCATCAAATGATGAATGAAGAAAAAAATACAGTAGATATACACAATAGAATAATATTTAACCATTAAATAGTATTGACATTTGCAACAGCATAGATTTGCAACAGCATAGTTGAAATAGAGACCATGATATTAAGTGAAGTAAACCAGATATAGAAAGTCAAGTACTACATGATCTCACTCCTAAGTGTAACATTAAATTTTTTTTCAAAGGAGTTGAGAGATAAATGGTGGTTACCAGAGGCTGGGGAGACAGGAACTGGGAGGGAGAAATGGAAAGATCAATCAGTATGGTTATAATTAAGTAAGCATATTATATTCTGGTATACTATTGCTTAGTAAGGTATATAATAAAAATGTACTATGTATTTTTTAAAACCTAGAAAGGATTTCGAATTTTTTCACCATAAAAAATAATAGATGTTTGAAGATATAGATATGATTGAACTGATTTAAATATTGCATAATGTATACATGTACTGAACCATCACAAATTATCCCATTATTATGTACCACTTTTATAGTTTGATGTAACACTTTAAAGTAAATTTTAAATACCTCTATAAGTTATGTTTTAAAAAAGAGTTTATGGGGCTTGTGTTATACCTCAGTGGTAGAGCACTTGCCTAGCATATGTGAGGCACTGGGTTCAATTCTCAGTATCGAATATAAATAAATAAAATAAAGGTCTATTGACAACTAAAATATATATATGTAAAAAAAAAAGAGAGAGAGAGAGAGTCCATATGTTTACTCCCAGCCCCAAGCACTTCAAGTTTCACTCTTCCTCAAGGCTTCAAATTACATATGTTTCAGTCAAGTAAACTTCCTATGCACAATGCATTTCATTTTTTTCTCTACTGAAGTGTGGCACTCCCCACACATCAGTAAAGAAATTTTAACACAGCAGTTTGCTATGGCTTTGAAAGAAATGGGATGATAGAGTAACAAGTCACAAAATATAAACCAGTATGAGTTTTCAATTTTATTTAAGAATGGCAAAATTAGGAATTCTGGTTAGTATATTAATTGAAATTAATATGGGGGTGAGGTTGATGTCAAATTTTTCTCAGCTGAAGATTAGGAAAATTATTCTAGAGCCAATACTCTCTATGTTTATGTTTTATTCTTGATCTTTAAATAAAGGCAATCTAAGAAGACAAAGGAAAAATACTAAAGAAACTAGAATGGCTGGTAAATATTGCTCAAAGAAGATCACTATTACCAGTAATTAATAAATGCAAATTCAAGTAATTATTTAATGATTAAGCAATTGAACAAAATCTTGATTCTAGATTTTGTACACTACCTATGTAAATTTTTTAAAATTTGTATGTCTTCATGTTCCCAATTGTGAACTTAGAACAATAACAGTATTTATCTATTAACATTGTTATGAAAATTAAATAAAATTATGTCAAAATAATATCTAAAAGAAAACCTGGTATAGCAGTTGCTCATTAACTGTTATCTGATAACAAAATCCTTTCACATCTATGAGAATAAAAACAAGAGTTTAATAATATATAAACAGAGAATATTGGCTCTAGAAAATTTTTCCTATTCTTTGGCTGAGAAGAATTTGACAATATTAATGTAAAAATTCTCAAAATATGTATAAACTTTTATATTTTTGAAATTTATGTCTAAAAAAATATAAACCAGTAAATATTAGTATGTACATGTGAAATATAAGACAATAGTTAATGAATAAACATGTAAATTATTGGAAATAAAACATTTATCTCTGTTTTCTGATATAAATTTTATTTATAAAATATTAGGTATTTTATGAATAAATCAAGAAAGAAAGTGAATAAGTGGCTGTTATCATCGTGTAGAGAAACAGTTTTTCTTATGATATAAACAAATACCACCACCTATGATACAGTTTTGCCAAAAATCAAATGTAAATCTCACTGCCAATTTATATGAAATAAAGCAAAAAGAGGAACATTTTGCAATTAACTTCAGCCAATGAGTAGGTTTCTCCAACAAGTAACAAGAAAATGAAAAAGAGAGAAAAAAAAGAGAGAAAGAGAGAAACAGAGACAGAGATTGATTTCAGATCTAGGTCTAGATTAAATGGTATCTAAAAGACACAGTATCTTGATTTTGATTATGAAAAAGCTTAAACTGCTTAAAGAAAAGAAGACAATCTCGAAATTTTGAATTCTAACAGTTAATAAAAACAAAAATATTCCTTGTATTTTTACCCTTGACAACTTTTGTATTTTAAAAAATCCTAACTTTATACAGTTATAAATTTGAGTAATTAAGAATTGAATACATTTATATCTTGAATTGTCTTCCTAATTATATGGGGGGAGGGGATGATTTTCACTTCAATACAATAAGAGTCTCTGCTGAAATTGTTGAAGCTGAAAAAGAGTAAAAATCAATTTTATAATTATTTTTATTTTCAACACATTTCAAATTTTCCATATTAAATGTTGAAAAATGACTGCGTGAGTATATATGAAAAAAAATTTAAACACCATACAGAAAAAGTACACATATGGAAGTTCAATCCATTAGCATATATATTTTCAGATGCGAACTTCATTTATAAATGTTAAAGGCAATCTGTAATAATATTTTGTCATTTTAAAATGCTGGTTTTATTTTTATCAATTTTATATGACTATTTCTTAGTTACCTGTTAGAAACGAGGAATACTAGCCAATTAAGCTTGCTTCAAATGTTATGATAACTTAATAAGGTAGTGTTACATCTTGAGAAGTTCAAATCTGAATAATTCATTTTGGAAATTAAATATTGTTATGTTTCAAAAGCATATGTTCTTAAGACATATTTTCTATTTCTATGAATCCATAAACAAGCATATTTTCCTATCAGCTAAATTAGAGACCAATCATCAGGTGACTTGTCTTATCACTTAGAAAAACAAAACTCATCGCAAATATGATTTTCAATTATATATATTTTTTAAAAAAGTAATGCAACATGATCAAAATATCAATTAAAAATTGACCACATCATTCTCTTTTGTACCAGCTCTCTATGAGTCTTTATTTCATTTTAATAAAATGAGAAAAAATAGGCAATACAAATACAAGTGGTGCTATATCAATAAAAGAGAAAGCTATCAAACAAATACATATTTTTTAAAAAAATGTTTTAGAACTTTCATTTGTTTATTTTCACATGGTGCTAAGAATTGAACCCAGTGCCTCACATGTGCTAGGCAAGCGCTCTGCCACTGACGTACAGCCCCAGCCCCCAAATACATAGTTTTGAAAGTATTTTATTTCACTGTTATTTTATTTCCATCTTTACTTATGGTAGGGAAGGCTTTGCAGCCTCTTCTTCTAAAAAAGCATAGCTCTCTACAAAGATCTGCTTTATTACTAAATCTATTGTTATTTTTCTAGTCATTTAAGATAAATTTTATTATTATATCAAAAAAGCTCATTAAGAATAGAAAATCTGGGCTGGGATTGTAGCTCGGTGGTAGAGTACTTGCCTTGCATGCATGAGGCCCTGGGTTGGATCCTCAGCACCACATAAAAACAAACAAATAAATAAAAATAAAAATATTTTAAAAATAGAAAACCCTTAACTCTAAGGAAACATCTTTAAAATATTCATAACTGAAAAAGTTATTCCTTTAGCAACTTCAAAACTGCAAACTAATGGTGACATTTTCCACTCTCACCATCAATAATAAAGAAATATACTGTTAATAATAAGAATTCAAGGGATCATTAGTTGTGAGACTGGGAAGATAGGATAAAATATTCATTTGTAGAGGAAATATTTTATAGAAAGTCTATTAGAAAGTAGCTTATGTCAAAGAGTTTTTAAATAGAGCATATATATCAACATGTCTTGCATCATATAAAAAATGAAGTAAGAAATCTAGATTTCAAATTAACATGACCCACACTCAAGTGAACAATTGCTCAGCTTCTATGGTGCCGTGTAGTTTCTACCCTTTTCCTTCCCTTTCCATCTTGCCTCTTGATTGGAGAGTAGCACAGCCAAGTTCGAACTCATCATGCTACACACAGTTTCCCTGCAATGCTGCCTCTGGCACCAGTTCCCTCCATCTGTCCTTAGTCTGAGCATGGTTTCCTCCACAACTGTTGCCAGTCTGTTGCCATGGCAGCAGCTAAGAGGGCTAGCACAGGATGGGAAGAAAAGGAAAGCACACTCCATTTCCATGCTTCTTGTTGAGATTTTGAAATGGTTCCAAAGTCCCACTGAAAATGTCATGGGGGAAGAAAAAACAGCTTCACAAATACAGCTACGTTAGAGAAACACCTTTTTCAAAGGGAAATAAATGTGTATTAGTGAGAAACCTTCAAACATATAAATTGAAAATTAAAGTGTAATCTCCTATTATAGGAGTTCACCACAAGGATTGTACAATTATCAAAGGATAAAAGTGATAAAGGAAAGTTTTAGCTTTTAATTCATGGAAGAGTAGAAAAAGAAATTATAAGAAACAGTGTTACATCAATGTTTGAAAATTCCTCATTACTAAAGATAGTCCACTGATTCTTCAAAAGCTACATGAAATTTTGAAAAAAAAAATGAAACATGATTTTCTAGCTACTTTATTATAATTCAATGTCAAAAATCATCATATTTAGTTCCTGATTATTTATTTATCTATTTATCAGTACTGGGGATGAACCCAGAGGAGCTTTACCACTGAGCCATATCCCCGGACCTTTTTACTTTTTGAGACAGGATCTTGCTAAATTGCTGAGACCGAACTCGAATTTGTGATCCTCCTGCCTCAACTTCCCTGGTTGCTGGGATTACAGATGTGGTGGGGTTAGTTCCTGATATAATTTACATAGTATACCTTCATACAGTTGCAGAACATACAACTTATCAAAATTTCCCCAAATTGTGTTTGCATTCTATATTTTTTGAAGGTTGCCTGGAAGAAACACTAATATTGTGGCAGAAAGGCAACTTATTGTGAACCAAAATACCAAAACAAAAAGATACTAGAAATCAGGAAATTCTAATTTTGGCCTAAGAAAGCCCACTGTGCAGTTTTAGGCAAGTAAAAATTTCACTAACTCTAAGGTTCATGTTGTGTTTATTCAATTGGAAATGTGTTGTAAAGGGCATCATGCCTTTCTCCACCCAGCAAGTACAATTACAGAATAATTCCAAACGAAGGCCACTGTGTCCTGCTTTTGAAAGCCACGTGAAGGCAGATTATGTGAACTTCCCTGCAATCTAGACTATTCTCCATGTTCATAAATTTCTCCTTTGTGTAGGTTAAATAACAGAAAATAGTTTACCAAATTTTCCTCAAATGTTCAGCATTACCACTGCTTCTGTAATCAAACATTATCCATTGTCTATTTTGGGAAAAAAATAAGAAAGAGAAAGATAAGGAATGTGTTGTATTTAAAATCACAGAACTAAAATTTTCAAAACACAGGCCAGCCTCAAAAAAGAGACTAATATTCTCAAGCTTTCTCATTCAAGGTCAGCCTTTTCTATCAAGAAAATTGATATAAACCAATTATGTAAAGCTTACTAATAAAAGAGTTGCTTTTACTGGATGATGAGTAAATCTGAGACATTCAGAGAATGTGAATAGGTTGTACTATAGTATTTAATTTCAGAAACACAAACAGATAGAACTCCAAAGCTTGCATACAAGGCCAGATTTTGGCTTCCAGACTGAGCCTATTTCAGTCAGAGAAGCTAATGCTGATGAACAAATGCTTTTTATCATTATTCTCTTTTGCCACAATTTTAAAATTCTAGTATTAGTTTCCTTTTTCAAAAAATGCAATTGTGTTTTTTTTTTTTCAATTGTTCAAATATTTACCAAGTCAAATCTTGCTGAAAGCACATGGGTTAAAAAAAAAATGTTTCTCTTAGGTTCAGGATATTTAAACATGACTAACAAATCATGGGGTTTACCTATGAGCCTTTGCAATGACTGTTATTATAATTTTTGTTTGTTGTGGTACTAGGGATCAGACCTAGTGCCTGTACATACTAGGGAAATATTCCACCATTGGACTATTGGCCCATTCCTTAATATATTATCTAACATGTCAGCATTGGGTGATCTTCTGCTAAATTGATCTTGTTCATTTAAAGCTATGAGGGTTTCTTCACCTCAACAAGAACAATAACATTATCATACAATAAGTGTGATATTAGTGGTGAACATAAGCCAAGAGACTTTTTATACTGGGGAGTGAAACACATTTAAGTGATTTGGATAACTTAGATCCATGTGATGATGCACATCATAGGTGAATTAAACTGATCAATTCAGCTATATATGTTCATAGGCTACAGAAGAGAGAAAAAGAAATAATCAAAAGCAATTCTATCATCGAGAAGAATCCAGTCACCATGGCATGCCAAGCTTACATGTTGCAGGTTGAGCATGAACTATTCATGAAAACTCCTGTCCTTTCTTCTCTGTCTCAATGTACCTCCCACATTAGGAGTATATCAGGGGACCACTTCTGGTTCTTGTGCTTAAAGACAGGACTTCATCTAAAATGGCTCCAAAATGCAAGTCAATTATTTAAACTCATGTCCAACTAAAAGCAAGTAATATATCCCATTTTGAGAGGAAAATCTGACTGTGTTGTATCTGTTGACAGATATCTCCAGTGTGCTATTGTGAGGATTTTCAGGGTCTTTCACTTTAACAAGACTTTAGATTCAGAAGAGAACAATCCTCAAAACATAAAGTTTTGTGGAAGACTATTCTTCGTAACTTAACATAGCCTGGTTCAAATACTCTCCAATTTATAAAGGAAGCTTCATTTTGAATTCTAGAGTCATCATATAAACTTCTGATTATGAACTCCATTTCTCTGCCATTTCCCAAATTAAAAAGTTTCCACAGCATAGCAGATACAAAACTTACCTTCTTACTTGTGAAGTACCATTTACTATAAATCAATAAAATTGAATTATACCAAATATGCTGCATCTGACATAATACTGGCAATATGTGAATGAAAACTACAATCAATCTTCAAAAACTTGTGGTCTACTACAAAAGTGATATGACTTAATAGTGAGATCAACAGCTTGCTGCAGCCAATCCAATACACAGATGAAAGTGCAATTAAGACCACGTGCATGCACAGAGGGAGATGTCCCCAAAAAGGTAATACTTCCTCTGAGGCATACAAAGAACCAGCAGGTATCCATGTAGAAATAGGAAGTGAAGTATATTTACAGCCATGAAATATGGATTGAATTGAGTGTCTAGGCAACAATTTATTATATGATAAGAGTATATCCTCAATAGAATGGGCCTTTTTTAACTTGCTCATTTTAAAATTTCTTCCCAGTTTCTATTACAGAGCCTATTTCACACAAGTTGCTTAATATAACTTTATTGGATGATGTATTTGTCTGGAACATATAATCATGTAAAAGTGTGTATCTCAAACATAGTTAGGATTAGGTCAGGTGTGGCTGACAAAATAGAAGAAAGGTATGTACACATACACCATTTAAAGACTAGAAGTTACTTAAAGATATCTGTCTCATTTCATCTTCAATAATTGTCAGAATGTCTCACTTAACTACAAGGGAGCATAGAAATATAGGATTTATTGTTGATGTCTAGAATCAGCTAATATTTAAGATTTGCTATGGTTTAAATTTCCTATACAAAACTCACGGTGAAATTTAAGCACCATTTTAACAGCATTGAAAGGTGGGACTTTAAAAGGACATAAGATCATGAGGTCTCTGTTCTTGTGAATGGATTAATGCTATTATCACAGGAGCACATTAGTTATAAGAGGGGAAGTGCACTTCATCTTTCTTCTCTCTTGTATAGTCTCACCATGTGATACATTCAACTATGTTGTAACTCACAAGAAGGTTCTCACCAGATGTGACGCCATGTATTTGAACTTTTCAACCTCCAGAACTGAAAGCCAAATACATTTCTATTGTTAAAAATTTGTTCAATCTGTGGTGTTCTGTTACAGCAGCAGAAAATGGACAAAGACAAAGGCCCTATTAAAGGGAGAAAAATAAAAAATACTGGGGAACAAATCTCTACCCTCCAGTTTAATGTAGTTTGAATGATTTTATCACATAAGTAATATAATTCAGACAGTTAGTTACTTATGTTGATTAAAATTTTTTAGTTTACTGTACAAAGTTAATAATACTTCCAGTAGTATCAATGAGCACACCAGGTGCTTAAATGTTGGCTTCTAATGTCATTCCCTGTAAGCCAAATATAAATAATTCAAGCAACAAAATAATGTACTATTAGATTGTATTAAAAAGTATGAAATAAATATACATGAGTGCATAAAAATACAAATGAATGATTTTATCAAAAATAAATGTAAAAGAAGAAAAATCTCCTGTGCAGAAGAACTGAAAATAATTTATGTAAATGCAGTGCCCTAATGAAGATAACTGCCATTTGTTAAGTACAGACTACATGTAGTGACTTCTTCCCAAAGACACATACTTTATGAAAAGGGCAGAAAAGAGAGACAACTTAGTGGATAAACCTGCCTTAGTCTGGTGATTAAGGTCAACAGCATCAGAAAAACTAATATTTATGGCAGTACCCTTGATAGAATTGTACCATTAAAGAATAATGGTGCTTTCCTTCTGTGATCTTCCTCTCCAAAATATTCAACTCATGCCTAACAATGAGAAAAAATTATCAGATAAACCTTAATTGAAAACATTTTATATAATACTGTTTTCAAAACTATTAAGATTATACAAAACAAGGAATGTCTGAGAAAATATCAGTCAGGAACCTAAGGAGGCTTGAGGACTCTATGTTGTTTTGGGATGGGATCCTAGAACAGAAAAGAACATTAATTTTTAAAAAGCAAGCAAATCTGACTTCAATTGATAATCATGTATCAGTGGTGGTTCACTAGCTTGACAAATACACAGTGTAAGATTTTAACAAGTAGGAGAACCTGGGTGTGTGGTACACAGAAACATTTTATCTTTGTGCCATTTATGTAAATGTAAAATTATTGTGAATCTAAAAACTTACTATAAAAATTATGATGCTGAGTTTAATAAATTTCTCAAAAAGAAGAGGTACTTAATTCATCACCTATAAAGTTAAAGATAAGATCTTCATCTTTAAACATGTTCCTGACATCCTATATATTAACAACTAACTGCATTCCCCGGATGATTTCTCACTATTCCCACACCCTACTTACAAAGTCTTCTTCATAAACTATAGACCACAGTTTTTCAATCACATTTAATTCATTTATATATCCCATTATCCAAAGTCATTCAATTAAAAACAAACACTTTTTCTAGGAACAATTTAAATCCTTCTGAAGACTCAATGATCAGATCTTTAGAAAATGATATATTTACTAAAATTTAAAACTCAAAACAATGTTGAACACCACTTGTACCAGATGGATTAAGAGCTAATGGCTTCCTATCCATGTCCCAAAATTCAACTAGAAAGGAAACAATTTAAATAAAGGCTTGAGCAAAATATGCATTTGATAATGTTCATGGAATTTATTTAAAACCTTTCCAGCCTAGTCAATGTAAGAAACTTCTGAACAACAACAACAACAAGTAGCCTCTAGTTGAGTATTTCAAAACAATTCTTTTCTCCATGAGGCATTCATTGTGACAGTTTTTTTTTTCTTTCTGTTTAAGTGAAAACTGTTCTGTAAAAAATTTTCATCCAGTTATCCTTAAAATTCTGCTGGAGTATTTTAAAATGTTTTTATATTAAATGTTATTGGTAATAAGATTCATAGTTCATTTTCTCTTTACTCAATGAAAATAATAATAAGAGATAATAAATGTGCAATTAAATATATGTCTAAAAACCTTACATATAGAATATATTACAAAATGTTCATTTTAACATATGGAGAACAGAAGAAAAATCATAGTTGATGTCAACACAGACTCCTTTACTGCACTTTTTGTGAGGTCCATCAGGCTGTAACAGGATTTTTGTATAGAAAATCAAGTTACATGCCCAAAGGGGTTCCAACTATCAGTACTAGGGTTTACTTAACTATATGGCTTCAAAATAAGAAACTATGGAAACATAACATCAAAACCATCAGTAGAGCCACTGCCAACATTATTAATTTATTCTTACTGCATATCTGTTGATGTCTTACACAAAATCATGTAGCCATAATTGAATTCAATTCAATTCAAGAAAAATGCATTAAGCTTGTACTCTATGTAACAACATTCTTAATTAAAAACATACCACTTGTGTCATCACAGCTGTTGACACATGCAAGGAATATAAAGTATATGTTATTATAACAACTAGGTTTAGCTGATGCATAAATAAATATAACATCAATTCAAAGATACCATATAGAATTGAAGCTATAGTTCTACTAATGCTGCACATGGATTGGCTATAAAGAAAGAGTTTACCTGCCCAGCAAGTTACTTAATAGTCAATCCATAGCCACATTATAAAATGTCACATCCTTTCAGATCCTAATAACACCTGCTACTGGTTTCAAATCAAATATATAACCTGTGAAAGGCAATTAAAAAATTAATGTCAATATTATCTCACAGAATAAAACAAAACATGGACCCATCAAACACTTTATTAGATCTTACACTAAGCTATTTCTTTCTTTACAGGAAAAATACAAAAACATTATGCATGAACAAAAAGTGAATTTTATGATAAATTTACATTAAATTTTCATTGATTATTCTTTGTTGGAAAAGCCCAAACAGCAATTTTATACCCCAGGTTCATTCTTATTTTATATTACTGTTTATATATATATACCTCATCCAAAGCTGTTGTTTATGGTATTATTGCACACAGATCACTCCCATTTCTGCCCTTCTATAAGATATCCACTCATTATAGCTGATTTATCTTTGAAATCTGTCTTATTTATTTATTTATTTTTATTTATATATTTTATATTTTATTTATTTATTTATTTATTTTTATTTATATATTTATATATTTTATTTATTTATTTTATGTTTTCCTTAAACTTCTAGAATACTTATGTTCTAGAAAAAATATTTAACATTTGGTTAAAAATAGAGTACCATCCATCTACCCCACCCCCCAAAAAAAAATGACTCAAGGAAATTAACACAGATATTGTAAAGCTTATCATTTTAAACCAAGAAATGGGAAATGATAAATTCTTCTATTGTTTCTCTTTCCTTTTTACTCTTTTAGAAGTTTTGTTGATGCAAAGATAAAATGGACAGAAATTTTAAATGAAACTTCATCCAACTAAATTAAGTTGTCATTTGAATTTGGTAAGTTTGTGGTATTTTTTTTTAACTCCATATGAAATTATTTTCTTGATTTTATAAACTCCAAACTTTCTCAATTACAGTATGATTTGCAAATGGCTCCTTGCAATATTCTATCATTAAGAGTAAGTTGATCTGCTGACCAGCGGACCCAAGCCCCAGCTCAGGACCACCCCCACCACCATGCAGGAATCCAAGCCCAGGATAGGCCCAGGTCCATCCTGCCAACCAGCAGACCCACTCCAGAACCTAGGTCCTGGCACAGGATCGCCTCTGCTACCCAGGCTGGAGGCCAGGCTCAGGGTAGGCCCTGGTTGTGTATCTCCCCCCTCTCCCCTCCCTCCTGTACCATCCCTCTCCTACCTACCTGGGATCCCAGGTCTAACCCATCTCCACCTTGGGACACTGCAGCCATCACCATAGTCCTTCCCATACAGTAGCCTCCACCTTGCAAAAATAGACAGGGCCTAGAAGCAGCTGCATCTTGGAACACACATCCCAAATTCAGTGTAAGGTTCACCCTTTTAGCGCCATCTCTGAAAGTGGTTGCAACCATCTTGGAACACTCCCACTGCTATCTTAAGTTACCTCCACAATTGCCACAACAAACTTCAGTTTCAGAAGCATCCATCAGGGTCACAGGCAGGGTCTGAAGCCCAACATCAAGGTGAGGTACAGATAATCTGCATGGGTACTACAAGATTATAATACCTCAGATCTGCACTGTAAGAAAGGAAGACACATAGACAACATGAAAAGGCAAGGGGGAAAAAGTGCCCCAAACTAACTAGGATACTACAATAACAGATTCCATGGATGGTGCAATTGATAAAATGTCAGAAAAGGAGTTCAGAATATACATAATTGAAATGATCAGTGAATTAAAGACTAACCTAAATGAGAAAAAATATAGGCAAAAATTGATCACTCCAACAAAGAGATGAGAGAGCAAACACAGGTAACCATTGATCACACTAACAAAGAGATAAGGGAGCAAATATAGGTAGCAAAAGATTACTTCAAGAAAGAGATTCTGAAAAAAAAATATCAGAAATCCTTGAAATGAAGGAAACAATAAACCAAATTAAAAAAAAAAAAAAAAACCTCAATAGAAAGCATCACCAACAGACTAGATCACTTGGAAGACAGAATGTCTGATAAGGAAGAAAAAGTATACAATCTGGAAAACAAAGTTGACCCCACAGTGAAGATGGTAAGAAACCATGATCAGAACATCCAAGATTATGGGATATCATGAAAAGACCAAATCTAAGAGTTATTGGGATAAAGGAAAGAACAGACATTCAAACAAAAGTAATGCACAATCTTTTCAATGAGATAATATCAGAAAATCCCCCAAACATGAAGAATGAATTAGAAAATCAAATACAAGAGGCTTACAGGACATACAAAATTACAACAGATCTACACCAAGGCACATTATAATAAAAATGACTAGTATATAGAATAAGGATAGAATCTTTAAGACCACAAGAGAGAGGAATCAGATCACATTTGGGGGAGACCAATTTGTTTCTCAGCAGATTTTTCAACCCAGACTCTCAAAGCCAGGAGATCCTGGAAAAACATACCAAGCTCTGAAAGAAAATGGATGCCAACCAAGAGTCTTATATCCAGCAAAATTAAGCTTCAGAGTTGATGATGAAATAAAAACCTTTTATGATAAACAAAAGTTAAAAGAATTTACAGCAGAAAGTCCACACTAAAGAGCATCCTCAGCAAAATATTCCAGTAGGAGGAAATGAAAAACAACAATGAAATCAGCAACGGTAGGAACTATACCAAAGGAAAGTCAATCAAAGGAGAAACCAGGTCAAGGTAAAAACCCAAAATAAATCAAAATGTCCGGGAATACAAATTATATTTCAATGATAACCCTGAATATAAATGGCCTAAACTCACCAATTAAAAGACAGAGACTGACAGATTGGATTTTTTTTAAAAAGGCCCAATAATATGTTATTTTTAAAAGACTTATGTCACAGGAAAAGACACCCATAGACTGAAAGTGAAATGGTGGGGGAAAAAATGTACCACTCACATAAAACAGCAGGGGTTTCCATTCTCATATTGGATAAAGTGGACTTCAAACCAAAGCTAGTGAGAAGGGATAAAGAGGGATATTTCATACTGCATAAGGGACATCAACAAGACATACCAATCATAAATATCTATGGCTCAAACAATGGGGGAATCTATGTATGTTAAAAAAAAAAAAACCCTTCTCAAATAAAACAACCAAATATACCACAACACAATAATACTGGGTGACTTTAATACACCTGTCTCACCACTGGATAGATCTTCCAAACAAAAACTAAACAAAGAAACTATAGAACTCAATAATACAATCAATAATTTGGACTCAACAAACATATATAGAATATTTTATCCATTAAAGAGCGAATACACTTTCTTCTCAGCAGCACATGGATCCTTTTCAAAAATAGACCATATGTTATGCCACAAAGCAAGCCTTAGCAAATACAAAAGAAAAGAGATACAATCCTGCATTCTGACTGACCATACAGAATGAAATTAGAAATCAATGATAAAATTAAAAATAAAAGCTACTCCAACAACTGGAGACTAAACAATACTCTATTGAATAATTCAGGGATAACAGAAGACATCAGGGAGGAGATAAAAATTCTCAGAGCTAAAAGAGAACTCTGATACAAAATCTCTTATCAAAATCTCTGGGACACTATGAAGGCAAGGGCTATGATAAAAGTTCATTGCATGGAGTTCATACATTAAAAGAATAAAAGACAACAAATGAATAACCTGATATTATAGCTCAAAGATCTGGAAAAAGAACAACAAACAAAGACCAAAAGTAGCAGATGACAGGAAATAATTAAAATCAGGGGAAATCAATGAAATTGAAACTAAAGAAACAATTCAAAAAAGTGACAAAACAAAAATCTGATTCTTTGAAAAAATAAATAAAATTGACAAACCCTTAGCCACACTAATGAAAACAAAGAGGGAAAAAACTCAAATTACTAAAATTTGTGATGAAACAGGATTTATCCTGACAGACTATTGAAATGAAGAAGACAATTAGAAACTGTTTTAAAAATTTGTACTCTATCAAAATAGAAAGCAAAAGACACCCACAATTTTCTAGAGGCATATGATCATCCCAAACTGAGTCAAAAGGATGTAAACAATTTAAACATATCAATTTCAAGCAAGGACTTAGAAGATGCCTACCAACCAAGAAAAGCCTGGGACCAGCAGGATTCACAGCTGAATTCTATAAGACCTACAAAAAAGAATTAATACCAATACTCCTCAAATTATTCCATGAAATGGAAAAGGAAGGGACTCTTCCAAACTCATTCTACGAAGCTAGTATCATCCTGATACCAAAACCAGGCAGAGACACATCAAGTAGAGAAAATTTCAGACCAATATACCTAATGAATATTGATGCAAAAATTCTCAGTAAAATTCTGGCAAATCACATACAAAAACATATTTAAAGAATAGTGCACCATGATCAAATGGGGTTGATTCCAGCGATGCAAGTTTGGTTCAACATATGGAAATCAATAAATATAATTCATCACATAAACAGACTTAAAGAACCACATGAATATTTCAATTGACATAGTCAAAACTAAAGCACTTGACAAAATACAGCACCCTTTCATATTCAAAATGCTAGAAAAACAAGGGATGGTAGGAACATACCTGAATACTGTAAAAGATATTTATGCTAAACCCAAGGCCAACATCATTCTAAATGGAAAAAAATTGGAAGCATTCCCTCTAAAAATCTGAATGAGAAAGGGATGCCCTCATTCACCACTTCTATTCAACATAGTCCTTGAAACTTTAGCTAGAGCAATTAGACAGTAGAAAGAAATTAAAGGGCTATATTTTTTTATTAGTTGCTCATAACAATACAATGATCTTGACATATCATAAATTTGAATCAAATGGAGTATGATTTCTCATTTTTCCAAGTGTACAGGTTGCAGAATCACATTGGTTATACAGCCACTTATATACATACAGCAATACTAGTGTCTGTTTTATTCTGCTGTCCTTCCTATCCACCCTTCCTCTTCCCTCCCCTCCAGTCAACTCTCTCTACCCAATCTAATGTGAAACATTTCATTTTTTTCCCTCACATCATCATACATGTATTTGTATAATGATGAGGGTCTCCTTCCATAAGAAGAACTCAAATTATCATTATTTGCTAACAATATGATTCTATACTTAGAGGATCCAAAATAAATCCACCAGAAAACTTCTATAGCTAATAAGATAATTCAGCAAAGTAGCAGGATATAAAATCAATACCCATAAATCAAATGCATTTCTATACATCAGTGATGAATCCTCTGAAAGAGAAATTAGGAAAACTACCCCATTCACAATAGCCTCAAAAAATAAATAAATAAAATAAAATACTTCAGAATCAATCTAAAAAGAGAAGTAAAAAACCTCTACAATGAAAACCACAGAACACTAAAGAAAGAAATTGAAGAAGACTTTAGAAGATGGAAAGATCTCCCATGCTCTTGGATAGGCTAAATTAATATTGTCAAAGGGCCATACTACCCAAAGGCTATACAGATTCAATGCAATTCCAACAAAAATCCCAACATCATTCCTTATGGAAATAGAAAAAGCAAAAATGAAATTTATTTGGAAAAATAAGAGACCCAGAATAGTGAAAGCAATCCTTAGCAAGAAGAGTGAAGCAGGGTGCATCATAATACCAAACCTTAAACTACACTAAAAAGTTATAGTAACGAAAATGGCATTATATTGGCACCAAAATAGACATGTACACCAATGGTATGAAATACAAAAAACAGAGACAAACCCACATAAATGCACTTATCTCATACTAGACAAAGGTGCCAAAAACGTACATTGGAGAAAAGATAGCCTCTTCACCAAATGGTGCTAGGGGAACTAGAAATCCATATGCAGCAAAATGAAAATAAACTCCTATCTCTCACCATGCACAAAACTCAACTCAAAGTGGATCAAGAACCTAGGAATTAGACCAGAGACCCTGCACCTAATAGAAAAAAAAGTAGGCCCAAATCTTCATCATGTCGGATTGGGCCCTGACTTCCTTAACAAGACTCCTAAATCACAAGAAATTAAATCAAGAATCCATAAATGGGATGGATTCAAACTAAGAAGCTTCTTCTCAGCAAAATAAATAATCAACAAGGTGAAGAGAGAGCCTACATTTTGAGAGCAAATTTTTTGTGATACACAGGTCAGAGCACTAATCCCCAGGATTTATAAAGAACTCAAAAACTATAACATCAACAAAACAAACAACCCAAGCAACAAATGGGCTAAGGAGCTGAACAGAAACTTCTCAGAAGAAGATGTACAATTGATCAACTAATATATGAAAAAATATTCAACATCTCTAATAATTAGAGAAATGCAAATGAAAACTACTCCAAGATTTCATCTCATGCCAGTCAGAATGGCAGTTATCAAGAATACAAACAATAATAAGTGTTGGCAAGGATGCGGGGGGGGGGGGGGGCGGGGGCGAAGACACAATCATACATTTCCAGTGGAACTGCAGTTTGGTGAACCACTCTGGAAAGTAGTATGGAGATTCCTTAGAAAACTTGGAAGGGAACCACCATTTGACCCAGCTGTCCCATTCCTCCATCTATATCCAAAGGACTTAATGACAGCATATTGTAGTGGCACAGCCACTTCAATATTTATAACAGCACAATTCACAATTGCTAAAGTGGAAGCAATGCAGATTCCTTTCAATAGACAAATGGGTAAAAAAAACTGCATATATACACAATGGTATGTTGCTCATCATTAAAGGGAATAAAATTATGGCATTTGCAGGTAAATGGATAGAGTTGAAGAATATCATGCTAAGGGAAGTAAGCCAATCCCAAAAAACCAATGGCTGAATGTTCTCTCTGTTAAGTAGATGCTGATCGATAACAGGGGAGGGGGGACATGGGAAAAATGGAGGAACTTTGGGCAAAGGGAGGGAGAGGTGAGGAAGGTACATGTGGGCAGGAAAGATGGTTGGATGAGATGGACATCATTACCCTAGGAACATGTAAGACTGCACATATAGTGTGATGCTATATCCTGTATAACTAGAGAAATAAAAAGTTGTGCTGCAATTGTGTACAATTAACCAAAATGTATTCTGCTGTCATATATAACTAATTAAAATTAATTAATTAATTAAAAAAGAGCAAGTTGATTAATATACTCTACCTAATAATAGCTCTGGGTAATATTTATTGCATTGAGAATTATTGAAAAAGTATCTTCTTTGATTTTTTCATCTTATATCAAGTATTTGATATTTGATAAGGAATATCTTATCAAATATTATTTCAGATTCTCTTATTAAGAAAGAATCAATGTGTGTTAAAAATTATAACATTCTCTGTATTTATAACCCATATTATAAATGCATTAACTTATTATTTTTGTAAGATGTAAACAAATTTCATTCTGTTCACTTATTCAGGATACAATTCAAAATTATAAACACACAGAATTTAGGTCCGTTTCTTGTTTATTTGTTTGTTTGTTTTTTAGTTGTTGGCAAATCTTTATTTTATTTATTTATATGCATGACTGAGAATCAAACGAAGGGCCTCACACATGCCAGGCAAGCTCCACCACTAAGCCACAACCCCGGCCCTCTTGTTTATTTATTTTTAAAGAGAACTTTGTGGGAAAATGTATTAGGAAAAAATGTAAGCTTGCTTGAAACCTTTATTGATATATTCCTAGGCTTTTAACTTAATAAACAAGAATAAACTATGAATATATATTGTGTGTGACTTCAATACAGATTTCTGGATACTGATGGCTATTAAGAAACTGTACCATAAGTGAGTCCTGATAATTAGATTGGACAAGAATAACCTCTAATTGACATTATTTCTCATAGGGTAACGATGAAGATATATTCAGACTATCACTTTCTTTTCACTTATGTGTTGACAAAGTTGATACTACTTTTGGATATGTTGGTTGCATGTTTTTCTTCAGATCCTACCCCATTGCATGCAAGTATGCATACTCACACTCACACAGACACAGATACAGACATACACACAACCTATATTGTAGAATTAAAGAGATGCTTTCACTATGCATGAATTATCATTCAAAGGTTATCTACTCCTCTGTAGCAGAGACTATATTCCCACATATTCTTTGGTTTAAAAACAGAAATGATTTTATTGAGATCAGTATGGCTCCCAGGTAAATAATTGTATTTAAACCCATCCTTATAACTAGTACTGTCCATGTGATGTCATAAAAATATTAGTTTTGAGCTTAAAGGAGGGTGACTCAAATGGTCTGGTCTGTACCCTACGACCATTGCTCTTCATCTTTCATTCTTCTTGAAAGAAGAACATAATGGCTTGAGTTCCAACAAACATCTTATAAGCATGAGAACAAGAATCACAGAAATCTAAAAGGAGATCACTGCATCCCTGAAGAAACTGCTGTCACTGTAACAACTTCTCATTGCCTATCTTTGGACTTTTATTTGTGTAGCAAAAAATCAAAAAGTAATCTTTCACAAATGAAATAACTACTTGCTAAATGTAGTCTAATGCAATATCTACTAGCACACTCTCTTAAGTGTTGCCCAAAATAAGAGTTTTAGGTAAAATTGTCTTTAATCTATGTGACCAGTTTTGGCTGGTGACATTTAGCATTTAACTGGCTCGTACTGAAAGTAAATTACTTCTATACTTCAAAATGAGAATGTGAAACAAGTTTAAATCAGAGGAATCATCAGAATTGTAAATCTCATTAAATTAGGTACTTTCTGGATAATTCATTAATATTTTCTTTCAAAGTTTATCTTTAGTAATATCACTTCAATTTTTTAAGGATAAAATTAGTAAGATAATTTTATGTAAATCGTAAAATTATTTGCATCATAGACTATGATGTAGAACACTTGGCACCTTGCTCATTTATTTTGTTTTTCTTTGAATTAAAACAGATCCCAAATTGTTTGGGTAAAATCTCAACTAACTTTTTAGCCATCCCATTGATTCACAGAGGTGATGAGCTTGTTCTTCAAACTCATGTATACACATCTGTGTCAACCAACTGTCCAATAGTGGTGTAGCAGTCTAGACACAGGAGTGTCAGGAGGATGTTTGTCACAGGGAAAGTCTGCTGGCAATGGATAACTGGGGTCTGAATAAGATAAGGAGGACTTGGAGGAGGTCCTACTGAAAATGCAGAAAATCTAAGTATGTACAAGTTGAGAATAAGTTCCAACAAAGTAAATGCCATGGCTCTGCTGGTATGAGAAAAGATGCAGAAAGAAATTGTTCTGTGTACAATCTCTTCCAAAGGTGAAGACAGACAAAATGCTCCAAGAAAGAAACATTAGAAAAAATGAAGAATGCAACCTAGCACTCAATATTCAGCAGAAAGCAACAGAAAGGATGTGGTTATATGGTAAGGTATTTGGAGCCAAGAAGTTGTTGAAGAAGGGAAGAGATTCTTGGCATATCAAAACCAAAAAGCTTGTGTGTGCGTATATACAAAATTTTCACAGATAATACTACGATCATTCTGTGAATGGGTAACAGATTAAGAAGAGAACCATCAAAATTAAATTATGCTACCATAAATTATAGCCATGTTAATTATAAGAATCATAACAAATTTTATTACAAGGACTTTACTGCTTAAACCTGGAGAAATAAGAGCCACACCTAGTGATGGGGAAATGAGATTCTGAGCTTTCTTCTCTTAACTTGTCAAAATAATAAGACCACAAGCAGTTCAAGAAGACAAGAAGATGTTCAAGTGAGACTGAGAGAAGACAATGGATCCTGAAAAATTGTCTGCTTTTTTATTTAATGAATTTAGAATATATTGTTAATAGAACACACACACACACACACACACACACACACACACACACACACTCCTCACTAGATGCTTGCTTATTTATTAGTAGGTAGGTACAAAACTGAGTCGCAATGGCTTTACTTTGTACATGCTGAAGATTACAATTTTGAATTTGAAATCTAGTTTTCTCTAAAGCATAAGCAGTATTATGTGAATTTCCTACTAACATTTTCTACTCTGGACCACCAAAAATAAATATATATGCAATATGAAATTTTATCACATGTACTTTTTAAAATTAGTTATTCCATATGTCTTTTATTTCAATTATTTAATATGGGTGCCAAAAATTTCATTATTCAAAACCTGTTTGGGAAAATCTAGGAAGTACCAAAAGGAAAATTATATATTCTAGCTTTTAGAAACTTATAGTATATTTTTATTTAAGCATGTACTTTTATTTTCAACATTTTAGCTCTTATTTTATTTGTTAAATAGAGAAAAAAACTCAACCAGGTGGCTGTAAGTATTTATAAGCAGTTTTAACCTAATAATTAGTCTGGACTTCTGATTAAAAAACAACAACAACAACAACAACAACATGTGTTCATCCAACCAACACAGTTAACAATGGTTTTCTGCACTCTTATGACTTCTAAAACAAATCTTTTGTCCCAACACACTGATCAAAATCTTATCGAGTAAAAGTACCATTTACATATAATATAAAATCAGATATTTCAGACATGAATCAAACTATTATTAAAACTCTAGTAGTTCATGTATTCTAGGTCCTCTGAATGCATGCTTGGAGCCATGACATCAGGTCTGAATGACTTTGTTTAGCTTGCTTCCATTGGAATAGACATAACAGCATTAGTCACATAAGTGTGTGGTACAAAAACATCACAACAAAATTCACTTTTACCTGCACAAACATATTGAAGCCATTGTTCACTAGATGACATGATTGCCTCTTCATAAGGATTCACTGGGGATTAATGTTTGTATCTGGTCTCAGTATTTGAAATATATAGGCATCACCTAGTAATTAGTTTTTGTTTAACTTATAGTTACCGTGATTTACACAACTGATCTTTCGTTGCCATTCCATTATCAGTTATAAAGCGCAAAGCCACATGACATTTCATGTGCCAGTTTTATCCCTATTTATTTCTTGCCTTTGTTATTTCTGAAATCCTTCACATATTAATTTTAAGATACTTATTCTTGTTATCTATACAAAATCTCTTTTTTCATGTGGATAAACGCAACATAAAAACATTTTAAAAATAATTACTCACCAATACATTAATTCAGTAAGTGTATGTTCACAATTTGCACTATGCTTGAAGGTACACAGGAACTGGTTTTTCAATAGAGAGTAAATAGCTTCCAATAATTTCTCTTAAAGATAGAAAACTTACGTAAATCTTATAATATAATAATTGTTTTCATGTGTGAAATGTCTGGTAGAAGCACAAAGTAAGATAATCAATTTTCTTTTAAAGAGGAGATGCTATACCAGTCAACATATGCCAAGAAATAAATGTCATATGCAAACCAGATACTTTCATAAGGGATTTTTTTTGAAATGGTGTGGGGGAAGAGTAAGAACTGACACAGGTCCTTAAAGTTTGCAGCAGCAGGGAGACCTTGAACACCTGGATGTGAATAGGAAATGAAAGACAGTGGCTTCAGGAATTCAAAGAATGTAGCTATAAAAAGGGGAGAGCACCTTAAAGGAGAGTATTACCACCCATGGGTCTCTGCAACCAGGGAGCCTAGAGAACAAATGCCCTCACATCACTGCCCCCTTCTCTCTTTCAGTGTTCTGTGCCTCCCTTTGACAAAACTAAGCAGGTAGCCACAGGAGGGAGTATGGGTTTGTGGGCACTGCCACATAAGGTACTAAAACTGGGTAGCTTTTAACAACATAAATTTATTGTCTGTCAGCTCTGGAGGTTAGAAGTCTAAATTCAAGGTGTAAGTGGGGTCAGTTCCTTCTGAGCACCACAAGGGAGAATCTGATCAGTGCCTTTCTCTAAGGATCATGCAGCCTCAGGAATACCTTGATTTGCAAATGACATTTTCTGTCTCTTCACATCATTTTCCCACTGAGGATATCTGTCTTCATATGTAAATTAACCCTTTTTATCCTTTCATAAGGCTCTCTGACTTACTGAATTAAGGTTACCCAAATGATTCATTTTAATTTCATTACTTCTGTAATACCCTCAAAATAATTCTATGATACTGGGAGTCTTTACTCCTCAACGTATCTTTTGGAGTAAATGGGACACAATTTAACCCAGTTTCATTGATACAGTCTAGATCTTAAATAACTTTGTAATTTTACTTACTTATTATTAGCAAAGACACAGTCCTGCATTCTCAGTAACAATCAACTATGTTATTAAAAAGAGAATTATTATATTTGACAGAATAATTTTATACAGTATTAAGGTAGAGTCTTTTTCAATTTAACTAAACCTCAGATGATTTTAATAACAATCTAGAATCTAATTGGTCCTGAATGAGATTGATTTACTCCACTTAAATTGTTCCTAAAATGTGAAAGACTATAAAAGTAAATGACTTTAAAATTTCATTCAACTATACCATTCTGCACCTTACCTAATAATCATCTAGCTAGAAAACATTTTATCCTCTCATTTTAAATACAGAAATTTGCTTTCTTAAGTCTTTCAAATCCCCTGATATTATTACAAAAGTCAATTTTCTAGAAGTAGTTACCTTCATATTCATTTTAAGACCTATATTTAAACTTCCTTTGTAAATAAATTTCTGTGAAATTTTTAACAGAGTGCAGAAATTATCATTAAAATCTTCAGTCGGAATATTTACCACTTTAAAAATTAGTGTCATATTCATTCATTTGAATCAAGTTATGCATTGACTTGCAAACCTGGGCACAATTAACTCATTGTATGGCCCTCAACCACAATCACAAAGTGCAAGCATTAATCAGTACTGTGCTCCTATAGCAATAATTTAGAAGCAGTATTTGAAGTAAATGACTTTTGCCTAAATTGCCAGCAGTTTTAACCAGAAGATACTTTGACTTAGTAAAAATTCTTAAAATGTCTCTATTTTCCTTAACAAATTGAAGAGAAAATTTTTCAATGTGAGAACTTAATATCCCAACCTTAATCAAAGTAACATTTTCCTAACTTAAAAAGAAAATATATGAAGTACAAAAGGGTTTTATCTGAAATTAAGCTTGCAAAATAAACTAGCTTTGCCTGCAATGAATTTTAAAAGAAAATTCAGCATCATTTGTTTTTGCTTCTAAGTTCGATATGGCTTAATGTCAACCTTATGTAATTGTAACAATAAGATAAAGCAATCAGAGAAATGCAAATCAAAACCACCCTAAGATACCATCTCACTCCAGTAAGATTGGCAGCCATTATGAAGTCAAACAACAATAAGTGTTGGCGGGGATGTGGGGAAAAGGGTACCCTTGTACACTGCTGGTGGGGCTGCAAAATGGTGAGGCCAATTTGGAAAGCAGTATGGAGATTCCTGGGAAAGCTGGGAATGGATCCACCATTTGACCCAGCTATCGCCCTTCTCGGACTATTCCCTGAGGACCTTAAAAGAGCGCACTATAGGGATACGGCCACATCAATGATTATAGCGGCACAATTCACAATAGCTAGACTATGGAACCAACCTAGATGCCCTTCAATAGATGAATGGATAAAAAAAAATGTGGCATCTATACACAATGGAGTATTATGCAGCACTAAGAAATGACAAAATCATAGAATTTTCAGGGAAATGGATGGCATTAGAGCAGATTATGCTAAGTGAAGCTAGCCAAGCCCTAAAAAACAAATGCCAAATGTCTTCTTTGATATAAAGAGAGCAACTAAGAACAGAACAGGAAGGAAGAGCATGAGGAAAAGACTAACAGTAAACAAAGACGAATGGGGGGAGAGAAAGGGAGAGAGAAGGGAAAGCATATGAAAATGGTAGGAGACCTTCAATGATACACAAAATTATAAGAGGTTATGAGGGGCACGGGGGAGGGGGGAAAAAGGGGAGAGAATTGAACAACAGCAGAGGAGGTAGAGAGGGAAGATGGGAGGGGAGGGGAGGGGAGAGGGGATAGTAGGGGATAGGAAAGGTAGCAGAATACAACAGTCACTAAATATGCCATTATGTAATAATGTGAGTATGTAACAGATGTGATTCTGCAATCTGTATTTGGGGTAAAAATGGGAGTTCAAAACCCAATTGAGTCTAATGTATGAAAGATGATATATCATGAGCTCTGTAATGTTTTGAACAATCAATAAAAAAAACAAAAAAGATAAAGATAAAGGAGAAAGTATTATTTTATATAGTAGTTGATAATGTTAAGTCTGATACAAACAAATAAATAAATAAAAACTAAATTCAATATCCCACACCAAGTTTAAGATGGATGTTATCTCCTCTTTTTGCAAAGGAGGAATGACAGGATGAGAGAGGGTAATTGACTTGCCCAAAATGACAGAACTAGTCACCCACATAAGCAGGGATCTGCAGTCCACTGCTGTGCTGCTCTGCCCCAAAGGCTTGCCATAACATTTAGTGTGGGTCTTCTTTTTCTGTGTAGACTACAAATTTTGAGTCCCCACCCACCAAGTCACATGTCAAAACCTTAATTCTCAATACCATGGCATTAGGTGGGGAGTACTTTGGGAGGTAACTGGTCATAAGGCAGATCTCTCATGGTGGGATTAGGGTCCTTTTAAACTATTTCAACCTGGTCAGAAAACGGCAAGATGTTGACTATGACCTGAAGAAGGCCACATCACCAGAACCCACCCATGATAACAACTTTAAATTTTTTTTTTCAGTTGTAGATGGACACAATAACTTTATTTTATTTGTTTATTGTTTTATGTGGTGCTGAGGATTGAACCCAGTGCCTCACAAAGAATCTACTATGAAACTCAGATGCTATTCCCTTGTTTATGTCAACCATTTCTTGAGTCCCTTCACCTGAATTGGCCCACCTGGATTTCTAAACTACTCAGAAACTTGAACATGAAAGATAAAGGGCATTTGGATCAATTGTCAAGGATACAGCAATAAGCGGCTACTCTATCAGCCAGTGCAAGTCTCCCTTTTAGCAGTGGCCTTCAGCCTCCATGCACTGGGTCAGACTCTTAATCTGACTGGAACCTTCTGGGTCCTTAACTCTACCTTTCCTTTCCTTTGCCTGTTCCAGCCATTCCACTTCTTCTGTTGAATGGCTGGATTCCTGCCCCTTTGTCTAGGCCTGAGACACAGACAACTGCTTATTCTGAGGACAACCACCATCCTGACCTGTTCGACTTATAGACATCCTCTTTCCCAATGATATCACTACTTTTTATTCTTCCATCCCCCTATTTTGTAGATAAATGATTCATCTACTAGTATAGATTCCCTCTCTCCTGAGGCCTAGAAACAGAGATTGGGGGCCCAGATCCTAGACTGGAAGTCCACACATACCTTCCTTATGCTCTTATTGTGGGCCTTGTTTTAGGTTCTGTCCCACTCCAGGCCAGGTTCCAGGATATTATCATATTTAATCTCCTCATCCTTCAGAAGTATGCTCCGTATTATTTCCTCCAATTTGCAAAGAAGGGAAGGAAAGCTAAGTGAAATGTCTAAAGCCTAACTTGAGTTTCAGTTCTCTACCTGAGTTTTCCTTCCCTACCCGTGTCTCTCCCCCTTTTATTCCTGCTCTTAACACACACACACACACACACACACACACACACACACACACACACTGATATTCACATCCTTTCCCACACAGATTGAGACAGATACCTTCCCATAAGAACAGAAGGTTTCTTTATGTTATAATGATCTCTTTTCTGGTCTATCCATCTGTATAGAATGTGAGCTAACTGGAGACTGAGAAAACAAATTATTTTTTTTTATATAGTCACTACATGTTGTGTATATTCAATAAATGTACAGTGGATTAAACTCCTGGAGTTGACATGGTTAGTTATTGTGGAGATGGGGTCTAAACCAGACTGTGTTGAAATCAAGGTTGAGTTATATTTTTCCACCTAATCATACATTATAGTTATAGGAAATGAATGAATTTTAGGACTGGCACTGTACCCAGTGACTTAGGAGACTGAGTAGGAAGATGACAATTTCAAGGACAGCCTTTGCAACCTCTTGAAACCCCATCTCAAAATAAAAAATAAAAAGGGCTGGGGATATAATTCAGAGGTAGAATGTCCCTGGATTCAATCCCCAGGACTAAAACAAAACAAAACAAAAAATTTAAGATACAATCAGTAAGTTTACTTTAGTTCCGTTTATTTATTTAACAAAATATCACATTATTCTGGTTTTTTAACTCTATAAGTAAATTTAGGGAACACAATGAAAATCTTCACTGACATGCCAGTGCATTCTCAGACATAGTAGACAAAAATTAACTAGTTATGCAATCTGATATAATATATTCTGGAAGGAACACTTTCCTTCAAAAAACTATGTAATCTACCTTCTGTAAATCCACTACTCTTGGTTTGTACTTATAAATTAATGTTCTTAATTCTGAGAATCACCTATTAATATTTATTTGACCAATGTTACTAATGGCTTATGTCTTATATGTATATCACTGTAGAGAATAAAAATGTTTTACCACAGGACTATTAGACTGTATGAACTAGGACTCTAGACCAGCATGCTTTCATCACTGGGTTTTATTAGTTGATAAATATTTTATTAATATCATTTTTTCTAACAGAATTTTTCATTTTGATTTCTGGTTCTCTTAAGAGGAGGTAAAAGTATATATCATTATATCAATTTTATCAACATGGAATCCAAATCTCAGGGGGGGGGACATAATCTTCAAGAAAGACCTGCTGCTTAGTAAATGTTAAAAATATCTAAAAACAAGAAAAATTCTCCATAATAAGACAGTAGAAAGACCAAAGAATACATTGTCTCTTTCAAAATTTTGCCCTTGGGCCCACACTGTCTTCAAAATCTATGAACAATGACAAGATAATTCTTCCAGAATGTCTTTGCTTGTAATTTTGTGTCTCAATGATAAGAAAAGTATAGACCACATCATTAAAATTGAAAGCATACTTTCTAAAGGCAAATCTAATTGGCATAATTAAAGATCACAGACATGATTAGGCAAGTAAAGACAAGTAAGATTTAGTAAAGTTGCTATAAGCTTTATAAAGTCCAAAACTTTAACAGAGACAAATATGGCAAGAAATTGCCTACTGTTACAGTGTATTCAAGCATGGTAAAAACATTTAAATTTTAAAAATACATTTATGTCTCAGAATAAAAGTAACTCTCTCCTTCATTTTAGTCAGAGCAATGCTTCAAAAAATTCCCAAGATCCTTTCTCACTCAGTATAAAAGAGAAAACAAAGTTCATCATGATGCATTGACATTATATACATATTTTTTGTGTGTGTGTGTGTGGTCAGTAAACTCAAGAACCCCTGGATACTTATTTCTATGACTCTCCACTGTCTGAAAGAAATCAGAATGTACTCTTTTACCAATAAAATATAAACAGGGTATATTATTTTACTTTTTCAATATGTATATTTCCTCTAGATTTTCAATATGATAAGTTAATTAGTCACTAATTAGGTAGATCATGAATATTGAAAGCAGACCAGAGTTTCCTTAAAGTCAATTTCCATGGATTCATTAACCAATTGAGAGGTGGAGGCTGCCATGAGGTCTTTCTGGATGTCTATATGTGTCTATGTGTCTTCTAATAGTGAAGCATTCTGATGAATTTTCTGTTCACCTAAAATGTGTCAAATAATGAAAGTAATACTGTGTAGCTGGGTGGGGGTTGGGGTGCAAAAGGGGTGTTATGTTAGTAATCAATGATGACTGTGGAAAATCCAGAAGTGCGGAGTGCATTGAAACCAAGTCATTTTGATCAGATCCAAACAGTGACTTGGGCAGAACACCAAATTAAAATAGGCGAAATCAGAAGTACCACTTGAATTTAAAAAAAGATGAAGATAAATATTTTCTCATCAGGTAAGCTTTTAAGGAAACCCAGTATTTCCCACAGTTGCCAAACCACTTTCTTTGGCATTCTAAAGATTTATATGCTTATAATTTTACAGTGTCATCAGTTGCAACTAACTAATTATAAATCTTGGTAACTGTAAGAAAATTTACAAGACACAATCTCTGCTGCATCTATTGTGTAAATAGATAAAACAACAGGGATGAATAATGAGAAAGAGACTGCATAGGAGGCAATATTGACCTGGAAGTCTGAGCAACTGGGTTGAGTTTGAACCCCAGTGCTCATTAAATCTGTCACCTAAGGTAAGGCTTTTGTTTTTCAGCTCCATATTCTGGCGGCAAGGTAAACCAGGGCCACCCCTGCATCATCAACTGAACTCATGTTTGCAAATCATATGGCACTAAATATACTAAGCTTTGAGTCATTATGTACTATAAAAATGAATGAATAAAATAATATTTAGTAAACATAAGTAAAGTTACATTTTAAAATCTCATTTTTCTGACTTTGAAGGAATGACTGAAATTTTTAACATACTAGGTACTCTGGAGCATTTAAGTGGAATATAATAATTTTATGAATATTTGAAAAAACAAGGACATATTTTTCTGTAAGAAATCACTATCTAAAGGGTCGTTTAGATAGCTCTAATTTTATGCTGCTATCTCTCAATTAGTGGCAGGATACTCATTTTTTTTTTAATATAGTAGATTATATTTGTCAGTGCCAATAATTACTGGAAATCATACAAATTGGTAAGGATTGTACGTTTGGCATTTCAGAATTTTTCTTAATGTATTTGGGATAAATTTTAATCAATGAGACTTTCAGATTCTTAGAACTTAACATAACTATGATCCAAAGAGTACTCTTTGAATTGACTCCAAAGGACTTTTCAAAATAACAAGTTTTAACTTTTAACTTGTATTTTCCTAAAAGATAAATGAACTAAGCTCATCATGGTATTAGGTGATGGAAATCTTGCATTGGCCCCTTTTGGTAGGTTCTATTATTAATGCCTCCTTCTGAGAGGTAACATACTTGAGGTCAGAGAAAGGTTTCCCTACTTTATTAAAGTCACATGCCTGGTAACTGGTTGAAACAGGAGTTACCCAGACAGCTCAGATCCAAGGGGAAAAAGAAGCAAGAAGGAACAAAATGTCTAGTGATGGTGGTGGTAGACAGATAACTACAAAAACTTAATTTGGGATTTAAAAGTCAAAAAACACTAGATATAGTTTACTGACCTAAATTAAAGCAATGCTCATATAAATACACAACACTTCAAAAAAAAAAAACATGAATAATCTTCATTCTTAAAATTTTATCATTGTTTCTGCCCCAAATTAAGTTTTTTCATATAAATGATCTATGGCAACAGTGAAACCCAGAAACTTCTGATAGATTTTTTTCCTTTTTGGTTCTTCCTTTTTAATTGATGTTTTTAGTTCTACTTCCTAAATATTTCCTTAATGTGTTCTTTTCTACCACTTGTACTCTAGTTGCTCTTATTTGGTGTTTTGAAATACTTCCCCATTGCAACATTCCCTTTCTTAATTCAGACCCCTTGTTGTTATTATTGACTCTCATTAAGGCCTCCACAATTGTCTTGAGTCACAAATAGGATCCTGCCACTCTCCTGATTCCATTTATTTCTGACACCACCCTCTGTTATCTACTCAATAAAACCCAGTCACCTTTATGCAGTCCAGAGGCCTCTGGCTACTTGTACCCCTCTCCTTCCTACATATCCTTGCCTTTCAATTCCTTTCAAGTTTTTGAGTGATAGAATAGCTTGCCTCTTGTATTTTACCTAGTAGGCTCTGACAGTTCTTTCAAATTCCATTCCAACACAACATTTCTGAAATGAATTCCCTAATCTCAGTATCTCCCTGCTTTGTACATTTAGTTCACATGATCTTTATCATTCTTCTCACTTTCAATCTGTATTACATACAACTTTTTTCACTTGACTATGGGAGTTTCAAATTCAGAGGTCATAGATGTTATTAACAAAACATTAGAAACTAAAACATTTATGCATAGAAATTTAAAGCCTCAATAGTTTCTTTTTATATAAGAGCACAGAAAAAATGCTTCTGAGAATTTGGATCATTTTAACAGCCTTTCATGAAGATATTTTTATTAATTTTCTCCATTTTTATTAAACATGCTGTTTCCTTTTCCGTTAAAGTTTTTACCAGTACATTATAATTATACATAATAGTCACTTTCAATCTTTAGTATTCAGCTATTAAAATGTGGTACTCCAAAGTATATTCACATAGTTTTAACCTAGGAATTATTTGCATTCAATTTTCTAAAAAAACTACACTGAAAGAAATTAGATTTATGAAGCACAGCTTTAAATTTAGACACTTTGTCCATCACCTACTTTTGGAATAAGACAAAATCTACCCTTGACTTAGATTATCAGAGAGGTATATATGTTTTATTTTTATCACAACATATGGCACTAAGCCAGTTCTAAACAGCGTATTAAGAGATTATCCTGCAGAACCTGTTGTCCTTCAGCTAAGGTGGTCAGAGTTCCTTTTCTACTATGTTCATTTAAGCCAGTGTATTATACTTTGTGTTGAGTTCTTCAAGAAATTAATATTTTAAGTGTCATTTAATTTATGTAGATGGTGCTTAATTGGCACTTTTCCTTGTAAATGAAACTTTGTAAAAAAAAAAAAAAACAAAAAAGAAGCTGTAGGATGTCCTGAGATACAATCCAAAGAACAGATTCTCTTTTCTTCTTGTAAACCAGCCTTATTAAAAGTGGCTGTGAGACAAAGCAGCTCACATGAGCTGGCTCTTGAGGACATGTCACTGACACAGACAAATGAGTCTTAATGAGTTGAGGGGAAGTTTGACAGTTAAGATTTTGAGCTCCAAGGAAAGGCAGAGCCACTGTACTAAGGGCATAATTCTAAATTATGTCAGAATCTGAGTGAGCTATGGACAAATCAGTGCGATTGGTGTGTGTGACATGTGTTTTTTATGTAGTCTTTTTCTTTTTAGTAAACACTACACGTTTGTTAAACAACAACTAATTTAAAAAATAAATATCCTTACTTGTTCACTCTCAGTCAAAGATATAATCAATCAATCAAAACAAATAAGTAAAAGCAAAATCAACTCACTGAGTGCTGGGACTCCAAGTCAGTCCCTGTCTACATCCCCTAGATTTCAACTTATTCCAGGGAACAGCCTCATTACTATTTCCTTTCAAGTTTTCTAGACAGAATGATGTGATAAAACCCAGCTCTTTCTTTTCCATGCATTCTGGAGATAGTCTCATATGTACTTACTGATGTTTCCAAGTTAGGTGATACTTTCTTGTTTGTATTCATTAATCTTACTCCATATTTTTTTAAAGAAATAAAAGGTATTCCCGAGCATAGTGCCACATACCTTTAATCCCAGCAACTAAGTAGCTAAGGCAGGAGGATTGCAAATTTGAGGCCAGGATTGGCAATTTACCATTTTCAAAATAAAAAATGAAAGTATAAAAAAGGACTGGGGATATAGCTCAGTGTTAAAGCACCCCTGGTTTCAATCCCCAATACCCACCTCACCCCCCCCCCACACACACAAATTATTAAACTAAAATCCCATGTGTATTCCCAATAAGTTTGCAACATGGTAAGAATTTTAAAAAGGCTCTCACTCTGGACCAATGAATTTAGCAAAATTGTGTTGCCCTTAGGGAGTAAAACCTGAGGAGCAGTTCCTGAGCTAGAGTTCAGCTCTTACTTCCAACTCAGGGAACTGTCTTTTTGTGTTGTACAAACAGCAGAGTCTCAAATGCTGGCCTTGTCCCCAGAAGATAAAGAATGCAGATAATAAGGTCATTAGTGGATGCAGCCTGGCAGTTCTGTGGGCTTAAGGCCATCTGCTAAGTGACGGTGGATAGAAGAAGAAAGAACAAAGAGTGTCAGAATGCTGGCACCCAACTTTAGGATGCATTAGCTAAAAGTAGTTAAGTTTTACAAGAAAAGCCATTTCTACTAGGCACAGATCTCTGCTCTTAGCCACCTACAGATTACTACCCGATATATACAGTGAACACTATGACATGGTGATTTCTATAGGGAAAGTAATAAATCAAACATGGGGATTCTTGTGATATAAGGGAGTTTGTTTTAAGATCATTTCTGCCTGAACAGTAAACTAAAATGTGCAACAATTCTAAAGTGTCACTTAAAGGGGAAAGAAATAAATAAGTTGCATACTACTCAGAGGCCAACGGGAGAAATGGCCAAATTAAAAAAAAAAAAAGGAGGAGGAGGAGGAGAAGAAGATAGAGATGTGAGCCTATCTTAACACTGAATGTAGTGCAATTCTAAGATAAATCAATAAGAATAAGCCTTATCTTGTATCCACTGACAGAAAAAAAAATGGTTGGAAGAAATGATTTTGGAAATAAAAGAGCCAGCCTGCTAATGTTATACTTTGGATTTCTCTACTAAATAATTGATTTTAATTGATTTCAAGTATATGATTTGTTTTCAGAGAAGAAAAAAGTAAAGGGTTGGTCCAAGTGAAACATTTTTCCCCAAACTGTAAAATCCATAATGTGAAAAACCATTTAAAGCAAAACATATTTCAACAGGCACATACATTAATTGTAAGTCTGACTTAAAGACATCAAAATGATAAGACCTAGCAACTCCATCTTTTCAAAATAAAATGTCAGCATTTTTCTCAGTGTCACGGTTGACATGCTATGAAATTAAGGTTCACACCATAAAACTGAAAATAATAACTTTATGCTTTTATTTTTTTGAGTGAAAATCACATCATAATATGAATAAGGGAAATGATCTTTAAGTGAAAAGATGAATAATATTTAGACTCTCCTACATTGCAATATAAAACTAAAGGCTATCATATACACAAAAGTCAGAACGATATTTGTTCCTAATCTACACAATTATAAGTATATGTCTGATGATATCCTCCTAGATAAGAAACATAATAAAGGGGCAAATATAATTCCACAAGTCTCACTGTTTCAAAATTAATCATTGTTTTTAATATCAAAGAATTTTCCATCATTGTCTTTTCCATGTTAAAATTGAAAAATGAAGTCTCCAACATGAACATATACAGACATAGAATTAAGTATTTCTTTTTCATAATCTTCCTGTACATTTGAGTCTCCATCAAGTGCCCTTTTCTTTTACACTTAAGAACATCCTTTTCAACGGTATGCAGTACAAGCTTCATAATGATGAAATCATCCCATCTTGTGTATCTAATTTTTTTTATTCGCATTCATTTTTAAATATGCTTTGTAAAAGTATACTTTATAAGAGTGCATTGTGAACTTGAACAGCTTTTTTATTATTAGAGCACTATAGTTATACATAGTGGTTGGGTTCATTTTGTCAAAATCATACATGCATGGAATTTGATTTTAATACCCCTTCTCCTCCTCATCCTTCCCTCTTCCTTTCCTATATTCCTTCCTCTACTCTACTGATCTTCCTTTTACTCATTTATTATTAATTAGTATACATATACATCAAGGTTAAATTTCCTGTGGTATATTCATATATTTATATAACATGTTTTTATGAAAATCTTTCCACATTTCCTCCCTTTTCCTGTCCCACCTCCCTCCCAATCTCCTTCTTCTGCTTCACTGTTTTTCCTGTATGTTTGTGATATCTGATCCCACCACTCCCTGCCTTTTTTCTTTTATTATTCTCTACTTATTTTCAACATATGAGAGAAAACATTTGACATCACATTCATTTTTGAATGAGAGCTTCTGTGAATATGAAATTCTGGTCAACTGTGTTTTTTGCTCTAGTTCCTCCCACCAATTCCCTTAATTCTAAAGATATTATTCCTTTTTTTCTAATGAATAGTCTATTTACATTTGTATCATCATCCCATCTCCCTAGATAACTTCAAGATTTTCTCTTTCATTTTAGATTTCAGCACTTTGACTATGATGTGCCTATATGTATTTTTTTTCTTTGTATTTGTAATTTTGGGTATTTACTGATCTTTTAGGATCTGTATGTTGATATCTTTTGAGACACTTTCATCCATTATTCCTTTGGAACATTTTTCTCTGCACCAAGTCTTTTATGTTATTCTGGAATTCCAGTTACCTCATAAGAGATATTGCATTGTCTGAGAGGCTACACTCATTATTCTTCAATTTTTTTTTCTTCTGTCCTTCAGATTGGGATAAGTTCCAACTTTGATTCAATTGATTTTGTTTTCTGTCTCTTCCAATCTTCTTTTCAACCTACAGTGGTTTTCCTTTTCATTTAAGTTACTGAATTTTCAGCATTGAAATTTTCATTTCATTCTTTTTATAGTTTCTATTTCTCTGCTGATATTCCATTCCGTGTCCATTCATTATGTTCCTTGAAAATGGAATAGCTGTTCTAACATTTCTGTCTACTAATAGAAACAATTTGGTCACACCATTGTTATAGTCTGTCAACGGATTTTTCTTCATATTTTCCAGTTTCTTTACTGTTGTTTAATTGGATAGTGAAGATTAGTAACAATAAATTGAAAAGAATTGAATTTTGTTGCATTTCTCTGAAAAAAAAATTTATTCTAAAAAGTAGTCACCTTAGCTGAACTTAAACTCCAAATGCATCATCCCTCAAGGTTGGAGGCAGGTGAAATCTCCAATCAGTTCTTCAGCTGCTAGAAGTGCTTTTTCCCTGGTCCTTCTACTCTCATGCACAATTTCTTAACCCACATCAATAATTTATACATCAGATAAAATTTTAGGCAGATTCTGTACAAAGATTCAGTTGTTTCATCCCTTCTGAGTATTATTCTCTTTCATGATTTCCTCTTAAATTTAGAGCTGCTCTTTTAGTTTTAAACTCTTGTTCTGACAGTCTAAGCTAGTAAAATGGCAGGTTTTCGTTCTCAAGGCTGAAAAGTGTCCTGGTGAATAAAATCAACAAAGTTTAAATCTTATGCATCACAGTTCCTGTCTCTTAATAGTTCTTCTAAACTCAGATTAGTCTGTACAGAAATCAAAAAATTTAATATATATATATATATATATATATATATATATAGTCCAGATTTGATGCTCATAATTGCTAGGATTTTACCAATTGATGAAAGTTTCATTATTGGTTATTTTAAATTGTTGTTTAAGTTGCCATGTGTAGAATCTCGATTCATAGTTGATAACCTATGATTTGTATGAATACCATCATCTTCCAGTCTGAATACATTTGCCAAATATGTTAGATCTTGGTTCTTTTGCAAAGTGTTGACCTTCCACTGCAATTAGTTTTGTTGATAATACTGAATTAAGGAATCACCAGATCTTCATTTCACTTTTTAAACTTCCCACCTTCTTTCCATGTTATTGGAGTATTTGGTTTGGGTCCTTCTGTTTCTTGCCATTTTCCCAGTTGCTCTCTGTGCTATTGGTCACGTGACCAAAACTGTGCAAAGAAATGTGCCTAGAATCACCTAAAAAACTGAAAATGTCAATACTAATGGATAGCACTAGCTTTATAACTCAATCTAAAATTAATAGTTTTCTGACTGAAAAGGAAACTAGTCAAGGCACCCTCTTTGAGCTGTAGAAATAATAAAATATATGCAGAATTCTATTATTTGAAGATAATTATATTTAACTAAAATGTGCACAAACACCCATATGCATATATTTTGCATACTTTTAAGAAAACTAAATGTATATTTTCTTTATTTGCATTAATGGTATAAGAAAGTTCCAGCATTTTAAAATATGTATATGTGTATATGTATATATGTATGTATGTATGTATGTGTGTGTGTGTGTGTGTGTGTGTGTATATATATATATATATATATATATATATATATATATATAATTTTTTTTAGGTATCACAGTATTTCATTGCTAAGATAGACCCTAGTTTAATTAGTCACTCCATAATTATAAGGCATTTGGGTAATTTCCAATTTTACATAATGACAAAGAATGCTGCAATGGACATCTCTGAAAACAGCATTTTTTCCTGTAGTTTTCATTAGCTCATTGAGGTAGGATTTAATATTGAAGTGAAACAGCATCAAACATAAAAGCTTTATACAGAATTGCTTACTGATGTCTTTAGAATTATGCCAATGTACCCAACAACCAACATTATATGAGTGATTTTTTTCCCCACAAAACTACTGTAGTTTTGACTATTATTTCCATAAGGTTTGCTAAGAATAATGAAAAATGCTACCTCACAATTTTGCTATTACTGAATTTTTACAATTTACCATGTCCTTATTTCTATATATTTTACATATAAATATACATTACGTATCTGGAGTATAATAATCTGATAATACTCAATGTGTTCTATTTGATGAAATAACTTCACTGTGTATTTATCTCTTAATTTTAGTAGAAAATTTTATGATGTAATCTTAAAACTCAAAGGGGAAAATGTATTTCTATAATAAGAGATGATCAAATGTGTTCCAACAATTGTTCTCTCTTCATTGGAACAAAATTAAAATCAAATGGAATAGTATATATTACTGGCTTGATCTTATGTAACACACAAATATTTATTTATTTGTTTTGACTGATGCTCAGCACAAACTTCACTATATCTATGTAGGAAAAAAATGTTAATCTAAAAGGAAAATGTCTCATTTCAAATTGGAAAAAAATCTGTGGGTAGTGTTCCACATATACTGTTACAAAATGCTTGTTATAGAAATTGATCTACAGAAATTACTGATGGCAGTGTTACATTATGTTGAAAAGGCTCCCTTGATTGCCATCCTAATTCTGTACAAATGCAACAAATTCTTGATTTTGCAAATCCTGCATCTACCCCAGGATCTCCAGAGCTGTGACCTCCTAGGCATTCTCTACAGCTGTTTACCAACTGTCCTGAGTGTGACCTGCCATGTGCTGACCAGAGGCAAGCTGTCTCCTTGCCCACACCCAGAACACCCTGCCCCACCCCTGCTTTACCCTATCTCCAAATCTGTGTAATCATCCCTTCCTGAATGATTCTCTCCATGATCCTTTCAGATTTGGTGAAGAGAAGCAGCTATGCTCACTCACTGAGTCTGGAACTTCTAACCATTGCTTTCATCACATTTATTTACCATTATTTTTTTTTCTTAATTCATTCAGAAATGCATAAGACTCAGAATACTCAACAGATCTTCAAAATGTGAAAGCTGGGAATTTGACTTCACAATCCCTGAACATTTTTTTTTAACAAAACATATGAAAGAGAGCATTGGTTTACTGATGTATCTTTTCTTCTTATTTGGGGAGAAGATTATTTATAATATGTTGATAATGATTAAAGGAGAAAGTAAGAGAAAGTATAAGATAAAAATTCAAATACAGAATAAGCATGAATAACCATTATTTAAATAGCTTAAAAGATATTCCTTGAGTGACTCTGACTTTGAAATAAGAAATGGGCTACAGAGTTTTCACACTAAAACAAGAATGTATTTGTGGACAGAAAAATATAAAAAAAAATGAGTGCTATTTATGCAAATATTGATTAACCATATTGATTAACCATAACAAAGGTGAATTCATGTGTACAGTTTTATGTAAATTAATTCAATGAAAAAGCTAAATAATTAGAAATAGAATACATAAAGTTTTGGCACAAAAGATTTAAAAATCGTATGTCATTAAGTTTATGTTCTCTCAGTGAAAATTATTCCACATTTTTTTCTCTCTAACCATCCACAAGAAGAAGGAACTACAAACAGGCAATGTCAATTATTATACAATAAATATAGACTTTTTAAAAGTATTCATAATGCCTCAAGTTCATTCTGCAAATTAATTTCCCAATAGATTTATTAAAGTTTTTTCTTTGAAATTTCGACATGTTCTATCACATTCTTTTACCTGGCTCTGTTGTACATCAGAACTTTTTTCTAGTACATATATTTGCTTCTTACAATATCTGCCAATGTAATTTTAATGCTATTTTTAGACCAGAAAAAAAGAAACAATTTTAAAAAATACTTTCAGATTAGCTGTACTTTGGAGACATTGCTGTGTTTTCTTTTTGAGGTGTTATTTGGATGACCACTATTGTGATGACAGAAAGGAGACTGGACACAGTTCTGTTAAAGATCTAAATGCTCTTTAATAAATTTACTTCAGAACTATGACAGTCCACAGGCAGGGAAGTCACCCCAGAGGTCTGGGTTGTCCTGTTGTATTATCCAGTGACAGGACTGCTACTGTTTTTGTTAGGTTCGATGTTTCTATCAAAGTTTAACTGAAATCAAATTGTGATGAACTAGATAGAAACTATTAACTCTGCTATACTGAGCATCGCTTAAAATATGCTGGCCATTTAAAGTATAGTGCATGTTTAGGCAATTGCAGACTTGTTCCACACAGAAGAAATTTGAGCCATTCTTAGAATGTGTGTGATTAAAAAAATGTGTCCAACATGAGAGATACAAAGGTATAGATCTTTGTGTTTTTGCATTATAATGGAATATGCAATAAAGTTTTTAACCAAAGCCAAATATAATTACATTTTAAAGAAAATGTGGTCCCCAAAGTTACTGACATCTTACTCTACCTCTCTGCAAGTAGGGTCATGCTTTTAATTTTAGGTTCATCCTATTCTAAGAAGGCATGGAAGAATATTGTGAGTTTAGATGCATATTCAGAATATGTTTTATCTTTGAATATGGCATATTAATGAAAATAAAAATTACAAACAAAACTAATATTTACCAAAAGCCAAAAATTTACTTTAAATATTAAGAACATTTATGATAGGTACTCTACAATATGAAAGTAATTTTTTTTTACTGGAAGAAAAGCTAATTTCAGGTGAAAAATGGAAAAAAAGTCAATAGAATTCTGCTTTTCTTTCTACTTAATGATATATTATTCAGTTGCTTAGCAATAACCTCTTCTCAATTGTGATTGCAATTCTGTTACATATTTTTACCTGCTTACAGGGATATGTTACTTGAAAACATAATTTTGTAACTTACATTCCATAACCATTTTTAAATTAGTACATAAAAATCAAGAGTAAATAAATGATTGAATTTTGCTTTTGCTTTTTTTTACTTCCAATCTAGCTCTAAATAATTTTTCATATGAATGGCAACCAATTAAAATTGCTTAAGTTAGTTAAAGTAAACTTCAAGGAAATACAACTTCCAATAAAAATGTGCATTTGATCATTGAGGCAGTAGAATTGCAGGCATTTCTTGGAAAAACTCATCTAAAAAAACTAAACACAGCAATAGCAAGAATCCTTGTCTGCTCATAACGTGAATCCTTTCTAAGACTACTTTTTCTTTTCCATAGTTAGACATATTTATTATTACACAAATGCCTTTAGCTAAAGAGTTCTTAGATGTCATTTTATGTGACCAATATATGAAGCGGGTAGAGAAGAATGGGAGGTGGATTAAAAAGTGATTTAGACAACAGACATAAAAATAAAGAGCTTTTGTGTATGTGCAGCCTAATTTTCTGACATTCATAATTTTGATTTCTATTATGCCATGGTTTCGAGAGGATTACAAAAGGCATCAACTAGTTACTTTCTTACAAGAATATAGAGAACATCAGTATTTTGAGAAATAAAATGTGTTGCAATTATCTATATATCATAGAATATAGTTATATTACTAAAGATAAAATAAAATAATCATATATTATTAAACAGAAAATTGGAATTTCAGAATAAATGAAATGAATTATCAGTCTTCTTTTTATAAAAAATAGGCTATCAATAGAAATTTCTAGAATAATATTCAATTAAAGAATTTTTTTCTATATAAAGATAATTTTCTAGAATTTCAGATTGACTACCTTTTTCTTCGCTTTTCATTTCAGTGATAAGGTATCATTGAACTTCCTACTCTCACATGAATCATATATTCCCTGATATTTTTTTAAATATTTCAGCCTCAAATGCCATAACTATGTATTTCCTCCATTGCCTTCTGCATTCTTCTTTATGGACTATACACACTCTGCTTCAACGATGGTTTCTTTACCCAACTGGACCCAGTCCAATGAAACTTCCATCCACAATGACATGATCTGCATCTCTGTGGCTTTCCCTATAACCTGCAATGTTGCATTAGAATTATCTGATAGATATTTTGTTCTCAAGATTGCCAGTGTCTTTTCAAAACTGTGGAGCAGAGATAGGAGATCAAGGAAGAGTGAGGAAGGGAGGGAACGGGGAAGAACAGGGGAAAAATTGATAATATTAGCTGTATGTATGTATGAATATATCACAGTGAATTCCACTTTTTCATAAGAAGAATAGAGGAAGCAGAACAGGGGCAGGTGAGGGGAGAGGGAAAAGAAGTACAGAGAACTATATGGGAACAAATTATGTTATATACATATATAAATGTCATAATAAACTCACTACTATGCATAATTATAATGCACTTATAAAAAAACTTAACAAGTCTACATATAAATGCCCAGAAATTCTTTACACCAAGTCCATTCCTTTTATTTTCTTCTCTTCATTCTTTTAATATTCCCCACATTAAATCCAGTCCTCAAATGACCTCTCATTGATGTATAATTAAAGTAACTTCACAATATTTCCTGTTTTATACCTAAAAATATTTTGTTTTAGTATTTAAATATTGTAAACAACTTATTAATTGGCTTCTATACCTACACTTACCACAGCCTAATGCCCCAAATCTATACTGTGGTATTCAGAAATTTTGTAGTAGACTTAAAATGATTTTTCAGGAACATATAAAATTTTCTTAGGACTGCCCAAGTGATTTACTATCCCTCCTCTTTCTCTCTCTCTTGAATGCTTGAAGATTTTACTTTGCTGATTTAAAAAACACTATCCTATATATCTTCAGGAAGGTTTATAATAGAATCATTACCTATAAGGCCAAAAGAGAATTAAGCTATATAAAACTATCATATAACAGGAGGTCACTTCTATTTAATGGGTTGTTTTTAAGTTTATAATATTTTAGTTATTATAAATACATTACTTTTATTGAGCAAAAATGAACCATAGATTTCCCCATGTGCATATTCGCAGCCTTTTCCTTATGTTCTCTTTCTCCCACCTCTCTTCAGCCTTCATCTCTGATCTGGGCTATTCATTAACCTTTTAATTTTTATCTTTGCCATTCTCTACATAAGCACAACACTAAGAATGTACATTAATCATGTAAATATATTAAAATATTGAAAATTATTAATATTAAAAAAAATTCCTTCATAATATGTTTTCCACTATTTGAACAGAATACTCAGAACATTAATTATATAAAAGGAGTGAAGAAGATGAGGCTGACTCATAAATTTCTAGACTAAGCAATGAAGGACCAGGAGCTGCTTAACAGTAAAATGTCAGAGAAGGGACAATTTGGAAAGGTGGGTTTTTTGTTTGTTACTATGCTGAGCATGAGGTAGCTATTCATCCTAAATAATGGAAAAATAAGCTATTGATAGAATACGCTAGCACAGAGAGTATGCGTTCATTAAGCAGTGTGTAAGATCACATTAGCAGTCTCCCTAATCAGAGCAGGCTGGAAATTCATATAAAACTCACTACTTGGTGAGTAGCTGCTTATCTATAATTGTAGCATTTTATGTTTTGAACCAAAATACTCAAAATACATCAATGTTTATTAAAATGTATCTCATTTGATTTGATAGGTAATTCTTTGATGCTGTTATAACATTAGAGGTCCTGATTCCATAAGTCAATTTTTTAATATGTCAAGATTTGTTTCATCCGCAAATTTGATACACAATGTCTCTATCTAAGAAAATATAAAATGTTGTGATGGATAGATCAGACAGAAGACACTTTCCATTGAAATTACTTTCAGGCTAATATTAGTTCTCTGTGTGTGTGTGTATGTATTATTTAATGCCATTAATATGCAAATATTGGAGAGGTATGAGTTTTTTTTCATGTGGATTAGTGATGGCAAACTTTTTACAAACTTTTTAATGAGGAGTTTTATTGTTATATTAATATATATTTACTAATAAACATATACTCAATCATCTACTCATATCTCACAATCTTGCCACAAGATTTGCCAAATGTCTATTTGTTTTTCATATAAGCTACATCTTCTTTCTTTGTTTAAGGCAGTACACATTTTGTTAAACAAAAATTAAGGTGATTTGAATATCACTTGCTCAACTAGTATAATTTCATATGCATCTATCTTTTTTGGGGCATGAAAATTTATGTGTTTAATGATCAGCTCTAAAATTGCCTGGGATCAATCATTGTCAGCAAATACTTCTTATCTTACAAGTGAATTTATGAACTATAAAAGACCTATTTATATATTATTTTAATATTTTCACCAAAAGTACTATCAGTGCCCTACCTATAGCAAGAATGCACTGCATGTTTTATACAAATGAATTTTATAATCTAGCCTTAACAAACTAAATATTATGATCATTAGAATAATAATTATAAAAGATATTATGAGAATTCTGAGTTTGTATGAATAAACAAAATCAATTAACCTTTAATATCATCTTTAAAATGTATTTTTAAACTATAATAAATAAGTTCTCATCTTAATAGATGATTTCCACAGTTTCTATTATTAAAATATTCCATAAAGATGATAATTATTTAATGTTACCTTAAACATTAAAAAATGTGGCCATCACCTTCATAAAGCACATTTAAAGCATTTTGTTAGCTATGATGAAAATTCACAAATCTCCCATCTGCACTTGCTTAGAGGAGCAGTATAAAACTCATTTGTGGTTTGAAGTTTCCTTCAATGTAGTTTCTAGGAAACCATTCATAAAATCACAGCTGCAGCTAATTTCCATTTCTATGGATTTTGCATTTAAAAGTAGAGAAAAAGATCATTTTATTTTTGAAAGCCATACAGAGAAAACTAAATTACATCATTTTAAGCATACGGATCTTAATAATTCACAGAATAACAATTCATTATCCCTATTCTGAAGTACAACTCTGATGCATAGTAGCATTCTATAATAGTCCATTATATCTATCTACTTCACTAGCTTAAATTTTAAAAAGTCACTTCATATTCTATCATGCGCATTCTGACTGGCAAAATTTTCTGCCTGATATCCTGATAGGGTAGCATAATGAAGAATTTGACAGTAAACAATCACAGAGAAGTAATCAATGACCAAGGAATAAAATAAAACATCATACTCTGATTTCTTACACATCAAATTTCATACCAAGAACATGAACAAGTAAAACCACAGGGGAATTTAATAAAATCTGCCAACATTGTTTTTGATTCCAAAAAGAAATACACCCAAGAACTCAAGTCTCTAAAAAAAAAAATGAAAGACATTACCATGGAAATGATATCTTCTAGTCATGGAGAAATACAAAATGGTAGGAGATTTAAGATGAATAAAGCTATCTTTATTTTCAAAAGAGAAATTAAAATACTATCTTACAAAGGCTATTTTCATTCAGATTACAAGTGTCCCATAAAATGTGATTGCTAAAGAACATTCATTTCATATTATATTCTTTTCAGCAACATTACCCTTATTTCCAGCAATGACTATTTTTTAAACTGTATAATTTGTTAACTCAGGAGAATTAACTTGAGCAACTCTATATAGGATTTATTATAATAAACAATAATTTGGAACTTCATGGACTTTTTTCAATTAATGACTATTTTTAATTTTGTATACGGTAAAAAAAAGGCTTTTTTAAACAAGTAATTTTATTTATTATCTGTAAGCAAAGAAAGTGCTGGGTAAAAAAAAAAAGATGCATGAAGTGATTAGTCTTATAACAGAATCCCTGAATTAATTTCAAAATATATACTCAGTGATCATTAATTTGCCATCTTACACATCTTTGACAGAATATTAATTATAACTCAAGATGAGCTCATATTCTTTGAGAGAAATCTATGAACTAGACAGTGAAAAACAAAAGCAGATTTGTCTTCAAATTTTGCATCTGAGCTTCAGCTAAGGGAAAGGCGGTTCTATAAATAACATCTTTAGTGAAATCTATCACATTTCTCTAAAGAACTGCAAAGGCTTCATTAAATCTGACTTGTCCATTAACTTCAGGAGCATTACATTCCCTCTTTAATGTTTCAGTAGTACTCCCTTCTTCTCAGACTGTGAATTTATAATGCAGTTGTTGTTGACACAGTGCAAAAAATAGGCAGCATTGAACTCAAATAATATAGTAGTCAACAAAGTTAACAGCATTTTATTTCAACTAGCAGTTAAAGTGTTCCTTTGCAATGTAGTTTGTAACATCTTGCAACTGTGGAACCAAAAAACTTTTCATGTCTGTAAAATATTACTTTATATCACTTATTTAGTATTTCTATCTATAAGGATAATTACATAAAACCCTTGAAATCTCCTCTTTGAATAAAGAGAACAGATTTCTAAGTCAAAAATATCATCATCGCATTTAAATTTGTATTGGAAATGTCACATATGAAGCAGTTTGTATCAGCCATTTGCTTTAAAGGAAGAATAGAAGGTCAGAGTTTACAAAGACAGTAATCAGGATTTGAAAAACCTTGAAATGTGCCATATTTTCTTAAATCATTCAAAAACAGCATTTATCAAATAGGAGGAATCTCAAGAAGATCATGATAACTAATTGCAAATTCTTGTAAATTTATTATCAGGATTAATGCCTAACAGTAGTATTTAAGAGAGGTGAATTTTAGATCAACACAAGAAAAATGTATTCTGCCTGACATAATGCATGTGAAAAATGAGATATACCAAATACCCAAAGTCTCTTAATAGCACATAGACAAGCATATGAAAATATGATCTTCAAAGAAGATCATAAAAGATGAGAATGTGCAAATTAATCACAAAGTGAAGGAATTTGGGAGACACCAAAATGAGCCACATTAGTGTGCCATTTACTTCCACTCAGAGGGCATTTGGGGAATAGAAAACAAATGCCAAATGTCTTCTTTGATATAAAGAGAGCAAATAAGAACAGAACAGGAAGGAAGAGCATGAGGAAAAGACTAACAGTAAACAAAGACGAATGGGGGGAGAGAAAGGGAGAGAGAAGGGAAAGCATATGAAAATGGTAGGAGACCTTCAATGATACACAAAATTATAAGAGGTTATGAGGGGGAAGAGGGAGGTGGGAAAAGGGGAGAGAATTGAACAACAGCAGAGGAGATAGAGAGGGAAGATGGGAGGGGAGGGGAGGGGAGAGGGGATAGGAAAGGTAGCAGAATACAACAGTCACTAATATGCCATTATGTAATAATGTGAGTATGTAACAGTTGTGATTCTGCAATCTGTATTTGGGGTAAAAATGGGAGTTCAAAACCCAATTGAGTATAATGTATGAAAGATAATATATCATGAGCTCTGTAATGTTTTGAACAATCAATAAAAAAAAAAAAAGAAAATGCAAGGAAAGACTTTCTTTAAACTTCCTTTGTGTGACTGAAGACAAATCCTTCAACAGGAACAAAACTATCAACAGAACCCTCCCAGAATTTCATCGACCCAGGAAAATTAAACTCTTAACCAGCAGAGAGAGGACTGGAGGTTGACAACACATTCAGCCTTTGTCACAGATTATCATTTAATCTTTTGGGGCCCATTCTTTTTTCCTAAAAATTACTGACTTTCCCCTAATTTACCTACACACATCCCTTTCCCATGAAGAGGGAATGTAAGTTTCTAGACCTTACTGGGTTGGCAGGTACACATTTTTCCTTCCTGTAATGACTCATGCACAAAATATATTTCTCAGCCTTTCCTTGTGACAATCTGTCTGTTATCAGTTATTTCATAGACTCAGGTATGAAACTTATATTTTTTTTATTTTTTTTTTTAGCATTTCTTTTTTCTTTTTTTTCTTTTTTTTAAATTTTATTGTTGGTTGTTCAAAACATTACATAGTTCTTAATATACCATATTTCACAGATTGATTCAAGTGGGTTATGAACTCCCATTTTTACCCCGTATACAGATTGCTGTCACATCGGCAGAACTAACACCATCAAAATGGCGATATTACCAAAAGTTCTCTATAAGTTCAATGCTATCCCAATCAAAATCCCAAAAGCATTTCTTGTAGAAATAGATAAAACAATCAGGAAATTCATATGGAATAATAAAAGACCCAGAATAGCAAAAACAATGCTAAGCAGGAAGTTTTAATCAGGCGGTATAGTGATACCAGACTTCAAACTATACTACAGAGCAATAGTAACAAAAACAGCATGGTACTGGTACCAAAACAGGCGAGTGGACCAATGGTACAGAATAGAAGACACAGTAACCAATCCACAAAACTACAACTATCTTATATTTGATAAAGGGGCTAAAAGCATGCAATGGAGGAAGGATAGCATCTTCAACAAATGGTGCTGGGAAAACTGGAAATCCATTTGCATCAAAATGAAACTGAATCCCTTTCTCTCGCCATGCACAAAAGTTAACTCAAAATGGATCAAGGAGCTCGATATTAAATCAGAGACACGGCGTCTGATAGAAGAAAAAGTCGGCTATGATCTACATACTGTGGGGTCGGGCTCCAAATTCCTCAATAGGACACCCATAGCGCAAGAGTTAACAACCAGAATCAACAAATGGGACTTACTCAAACTAAAAAGTTTTCTCTCAACAAAAGAAACAATAAGAGAGATAAACAGGGAGCCTACATCCTGGGAACAAATCTTTACCCCACACACTTCAGATAGAGCCCTAATATCCAGAGTATACAAAGAACTCAAAAAATTAGACAATAAGATAACAAATAACCCAATCAACAAATGGGCCAAGGACCTGAACAGACACTTCTCAGAGGAGGACATTCAATCAATTAACAAGTACATGAAAAAATGCTCAACATTGCTAGCAGTCAGAGAAATGCAAATCAAAACCACCCTAAGATACCATCTCACTCCAGTAAGATTGGCAGCCATTAAGAAGTCCAACAACAACAAGTGCTGGCGAGGATGCGGGGAAATGGGTACACTTGTTCATTGTTGGTGGGACTGCAAATTGGTGCAGCCAATTTGGAAAGCAGTATGGAGATTTCTTGGAAAGCTGGGAATGGAACCACCATTTGACCCAGCTATTCCTCTTCTCGGTCTATTCCCTAAAGACCTAATAAGAGCATGCTACAGGGACACTGCTACATCGATGTTCATAGCAGCACAATTCACGATAGCAAGATTGTGGAACCAACCTAGAAGCCCTTCAATAGATGAATGGATTAAAAAAATGTGGCATTTATACACAATGGAGTATTACTCTGCACTAAGAAATGACAAAATCATAGAATTTGGAGGGAAATGGATGGCATTAGAGCAGATTATGCTAAGCGAAGCTAGCCAATCCTTAAAAAACAAATGCCAAATGTCTTCTTTGATATAAGGGGAGTAACCAAGGACAGAGTAGAGACGAAGAGCTTGAGAAGAAGATTAACATTAAACAGGAATGATAGGCGGGAGGGAAAGGGAGAGAGAAGGGTAATTGCATGGAATTGGAAGGTGAGCCTCAGGGTTATACACAATTACATATAAGAGGAAAGGAGGAGTAGGAGAAAAATTATATAAGTGGAAGAAACGATTTATAGTAGAGGGGGTGGAGAGAGAGAAGGGGAGGGGAGGGGAGGGAAGGGGAGGGGGGACAGTGGAGAATGGGATAGACAGCCGAATACATCAGTCACTAGAAAGGCAATTTGTAAATCAATGGAAAGGTATGGAACTTTTAAAGGGTAGAAAGATGTCTTCCCTCCCTACAAAAATTATACCTGTTAGTACATTGCAACCTCACTAGCTCTGCAATGGCAAGAGTTAGTTCTGATTCTACATTTTCCTCTCTCACTGATAACTCATAGCAACTGGGCTCAGCAGAGGTTATACAGGGCAAAAGAAATTCATAATTTTGAAGGACTCAACAAGCAGTCATTTATTATCATTAATGAGCAGGTCCATTGAAATATGAAGTGGCCATCCTCATAAATTTGTGACTTCTCATGCACACAATGAGTAATTAGAGGTCAGAAATGTTGTAAAGGAGGTTCTCAGGCCAGGAGGGATGCTGAACTGTAAGACAAGTAACTTTCCTTCTGAATCTAATATTCTGCTTTCCACAAATCTAATAAAATTTACTGTAACAGGATGTTGTTAATCAAATGCATTGCTGTCTTGCTTATAGACTTTGAACTTCATGGGAAAAAAATGAATGAAATCTCTTCTACAAACTCATTTTAGGCTTGATGTGAGAGAAAAATTCTCCACCCAGGTTTACCTATCATGCTCTTCCCTACAAGGGAGACAGCATCTAGTAGATCTTAAGACCTAGTCAACTCAATAAGCAAAAACTATTCCACATGACTTAGATGGACATACTATAGTCCAATTCACCCTGTGGGAATAATCCTTAGGGCAACCAGCAGGAAAGCAAAAAACCAGTGTTATGGTCAAAGGGCTATTTAATTGCTCATGGATGTCAGTGTATGTGACATATTACTATAGTTGACTTAAAACTTAAATTGCAGTCCTCTGGTCAAACTGATTAACTGTATTTTGTGATTTCTTAAAACAGCATCTCATTTCATCTTGACATTTAGCTTTCTCTGAGTTCCATGGCAGCTCAGAGATGGGTTAGAACTCAGGCATGACATGTAAATTAGAGGTTTTTTTTTAATTTAAAAAAAGTGTTTACATTTCCATAGTTGTTTTGATGAGGCTTCTGCAAAATGCTCCTAAGGCAAAACACCCACATCAAAACAGTTGGCTTGGGAATAAACATGTTCACAGTCACTTTGCTTTAAAATCTGGCAAAAATATTTACCTATGTCATTGAAGGAGTTCTGAAATTCTCATTTTTTAAATAAAGAGACAATGGGAAATTTCATAAAGATATGTAACTGATATTTATTTGACTCAGACTTTTAAAATTTATTGCTCTCCTACATCCAGCAATTTAAAATTATTTTTATTACTAATAAATTAACTGTTTTTTTTGTAATAAAACCTAGCTGTCAATCTCTCAAATTTCTACTGAAACATTCACTCAGATCTATACTCCACCTCTTTATTAATACATTTCTAAGAAATTCTGGAATGTCAGCCTAGGGGGTGAGATCTTTAATAATGCCCCATCTTTTCTCACAGTAAAATGAGATTGACAAAGGCCATGATTCTGTGTCTGCATCCCAATGTCCTTTTCTAATTCCTTCATATATTGGTCATATCTCATCATTGCAACATGTAAACTTCTTTATGGACTTTACCTATTCTAGGATCAAATCTCTTGAGTGACATTGAACTACTATAGTGTACATTCCTCGCTCTCTTAGTTTCTTTCTTTCTTTTTCTCTAAAACTATTTAATACTGTGAAAAGCACGAAAGATACAAAGAAAAATGTCTTTGTCTCTTCATGCCAAGAAGCAAACTTGCATTGATTCTCCTCTTGACTTCAAAGTGTCAAGCTCTTTGATGTAGTCTCTCCAAGTCAATCTTTCCCATGCGTTCTTTGTCTCTGTGTTCCTTCTCCCATTCATTCCTACTGCTTTCACATAATCCTGTGAGGATAACAAGTATGCATCACCCACCCCAATCTCTTCCATATATTAACCCAGAGCAGCTGGAGTTCATCTATTAGAGTTCTCATCTCTACCTCCAATACCACATATCAAATGCTAGACTCCTTTCTCAAGCCTTCTTCCTACCTACTCCTGTTTCACATCTTAAAATGTCATTTTCCATCCTTTCCAATCTCTGTCAATTCAATCTCCTCTGCCATTGTCACTGCTCTTGTCAAAGACTTCCATCAATCTCCAGTATCACTGAAAGTTTAGAGCCTTTTTTTCCAGCCACAATTAAAGTAGAAATATCAAATCACCCTAATATCTCCTAAAGTTCTCTGCTGTTCACTTGTTGGGATTTGGCAGCATTCTGTTGCTTTTGAGCTTATTTTGATTTCTTCTTCATACTCTCTTTATTTCACTGCTAGTCATGTTTATCTGGAAACTCCCAAGTTTCCCCAGGTTCTCATCATTGAGTCATTAGGATTTTCAGCGGGGAATAATTGTTGCTTTGACATCTTTAACTGTCAACCATTCATCTTGTATTGCTGACTCTGTCTTCTTAATCATCATTACTAAGTGACACCTCAAAATAAGGTTTTAGTTTGTTGTATATTTCTCCCAAACTGCTTGAGATGTCTTATCATTACTACTGAGGAAGGAACACGAGTTTCTGTGGATTCTTGTTATGTGTTAATTATATGAATGTTTTAGTAGCATACTGAAATGTTGTTAGTCTGTGATTTTATTTATATCTATAGAGTATTGGGTGTAAATGATCAAGCAGATAGTTAACTTCTACCCTAATATCTGCTATCATCTGAACATGAGCCCCTAAATTTATATGTTGGATCTTAATTGCCAATGTGATAGTATTAGGATGACTAGGCTATAGGGTCTGTCTGCATGGATGGGATTTGGTGCCCTTATAAAAGAAACCTCAGAGAGCTCCTTGATCTTTTGGCCCCTCATCCTTTCCCACCACATGAGGATGCAAAGCCAAGGTACCTTCTTTAGAGCAGAGAGGAACCTTCATAACATACCACCTCAATCTTGGATTTTCCTGCATCCAGCATAGTGAAAAATAATTTTCTGTTCTCTACAATTTACCCAGTCTCAGGTATTTTGCCATAACATCACCAGATGATATTGATAAAAGTTACCTCATAGAAAATTATTGGGCAAAATAAATTAACATTGGCTATGGTTTTAATTGAATAAATTTGCTTTATACTTGACAAACTGCATAGTACTTGAATTTATCAAAGCCAACTCTTTGCAATATTGTGAAGTCATTAAGATAACAGACTGTCTGTAGTTCAAACTCCAGCTCTATCAATTATCAGCTAAATGAACTTGAACAAGTTACTTAGCCTTCCTGTGCCCCAAATTCTGCCTCAGGAAAATAGGTGTAATGATAATGGTTGTTTTACAATCTGGAAAGCAGTATGGAGATTCCTTAGAAAACTTGGAATGCAACCATCACTTGACCCAGCTATCTCACTGCTTAGTCTACACCCTAAAGACTTAAAAAACAGCATACTACAGTAACACACCCACTTCAATATTTATAGTAGCACAATTCACAGTTGCTAAACTGTGGAAGCAACTTAGATGCCCTCCAATAGATGAATGGATAAAGAAACTGTGGTACATATACACAATGGAATATTACTTAGCATTAAAAGAGAATAAAATTATGATTTTTGCAGGTAAATGGATGAAGTTGGAGAATATCATGCTAAGTGAAATAAGCCAGTCTCAAAAAACCAAGGGCATGATGTTTTCTCTGAATAGTGGATGGTAATCCGTATTGGGGTGGGGGTGTGTGGGATGAGTGGAAGAACACTGGATAGGGCAAAGTAGAGGGGGATGGGAGTAAAGAGGTAGGGAAGACAAATGGAATGAGAGGGACATCTTTACCCTAGGAACATGTATGATTGTACAAACTGTGTGACGCTACTTCATGCAAAATCTGAGAAGTGATAAATTCTGCTTTATTTGTGTACAATGAATCAAAGAGCTTTCTACTGTGATATATAACTGATTAAAACCAATGAATAGATTTAAAAAATAATGCTTGTTTTATATGTTCTTATGAGGCTACTTTAATTGATGTATGTTATAGCTTAAATTGTCTCCCTAGAATTCAGATGTTGAGGTGCTAACTTTCAGTACCTCAGACTGTGACTGAATTCAGAGAAAAGGTTTTTAAAGAGGTAACCACATTTAAATGAGTCCAGTACACATGATCCATCCTAATATGTGTCTTCATAAGAAAAGAATATTAGAATACAGCCACAGAAAGAGGAAAAACCATTTGAAAACACAAGGAGAAGACGACCATCTATAAGCCTTCCAAGAAACTGACTCTACCAACACCTTCATCTCAGATTTCAAGTCTCCAAAATTGTGAGAAAATAAACTTCTGTTGTTTAAATCACCCTGGAACTTGTTATAGCAGCCTTAGCAAATGAAGACAATACCCATAAAGTACTTGCTAAGTGTTACATAACTGCATGCTCCTGTTCCAGTTTTTATATATCCACTTGTTCAATATTCAATATCCACATAGTACTCAGTCTCTCCCAAAGCTAACACACACCTAAGAATGTGTTTGTGGCACTTATATTCAACTTTAGGAATGGGACACCCAGAAAATTCTCACTTTGGAGAAAACTATCTGAAGTTGGACATGGCACATCCTACTGGAGTAGGAACTTGGGAACATTGCCTCTGACTTTGGAGATGGGACAGAGAACTACACACACTTTAAAAGCAAGCTTGGTTCTCTAATCAGGCTAAGCCTATTGAAGGATGGCATAATATTTCTTTTCTAAGGAAGATAACAAAATGATCTACCTTAAATAAAGCATAACCAAGTATTCTTCCTTCTACCCTTATTCTTCATCCTATCCTTTCTACCTAGAAAATATTCAATAGGATACAATGTCATCATGACAGCTATGATAACCTTTTCCCAAGAGAAAATGTTGCAAATCTACGAGGACTCCATATCCAAAATTATGCTGTTTCAGTGACTGTTACAATGAAAAATTTAATAATTATGTTTGAAAGAGTAAAAGTAATATAACTATGAAAATAAAATAAAAACTCTCAAGATGATCTGGAATAAGATAAATTAGGAGCCATTAGAATTATCTATTCTCCTTGAAGGAAAATTAATTCAGGTTTTTCAACAAAAAATTATTTACTTTATGATCATGATACTCATTCATAAGAAAGCACATCATACTTAATTTTATTAGGTAATTTATTGGTGCATGATGTTTATGATTTTCAAATGGTCATATTTTATATTATTCATATTATGAATGTGATTGTAAATATGCATTCACAAGTATGTTTAGCATTAAATATTTTATCCAAAATAGAAACATTTTTAAAAATTAATGCTGGTTTTTAAAATAATGAAAATTATCTAATCTGAGATGTAATCATATGTTGGCTAATAAATTGGTGTAGAATCAATGAAACTAAAAATAGTTCCATCTACATTATTTTTTTTTCAGTAACAGGGATTGAACTCAGAGACACCAGACCACTGAGCCATATCCCCAGCCCTATTTTGTATTTTATTTAGAAGCAGGGTCTCACTGAGTTTCTTAAAGCCTCTCTTTTGCTGAGGCTGGCTTTAAATTAATGATTTCCTGTCTCAGCCTCCCAAGCCGCTGGAATTATGGGTGTGTACCACCACACTGGGCTCCATCTACATTATTTTGAAGAATAAAATTATATCTAACAAATAAAACAATGCATCTATATCAGTGAAAAATTCAAATGTGCTGGTCAACAGATAAAATGTTATTGCATTTGCTAGGAAGAATAAATTCTGGTGTTCTGGAGCATAGCAGGGTACATAAAATTAACAATAGTGCCTGTATGTCTCAAAATAGTCTCTAGAAAGGAATTTGGATGCACTCACCACAAAGAAATAATGAAAATTTAAGGTGAGAGATATTCTAATTTTCCTGAATTGATTACTGCCCAAAGCATACATAAATCAAACCATCACATTTGTGCCTCAAAAATACGTACAAATGTTATGTGTCAAACAAAATAATTGAAAATTAAAAATAAAAGAATAATACTTGGTATTTATTCACATAATTTAATCAGATTTTATGTCTGAGACTAACACTGTTAACTAGGACGGATCTTAAGAATTTTTAATATAGTTACATTTAATATAATTATATATAGATATTGTTTTTCATATTTTTTTCAATGTTCATTTTATGGCTATACAATGTGACTATGTTTGCACCTTTTGTTAACTTTTCTCCATAGACTATACATTTTTTTTAATTGAAAAAAAAATTCTGTATAAATGCTAAGGTATCTGCCAAGCTGAGAACAAATTGTGAATAATGCAGAATATTCTGAGTTTTTTATGCATAAATGTATACCTTTTTTCAACAACTACTCAGACTGGATTTCTTCAACAGTTTTTTTTTTTTTTTTGGTGGTGGTTCTGGGGATTGAACCCAGGACCTTGTACATGGGAAGCCAGCACTCTACCAAATGAGCTATATACCCAGCCCCAACAAAGATTTTTAAATCAGAAAATATTCCAAGTTAGTCATTTATTAGTAAATAATTTTGAGAGTTTCACCAAATTTATGTTTCAAAATATGTGCCTTCTTAATTTTATTCCACTCTAAAATATATTATGTATATTACATGTATATATGTACATATACTTTATAAATTAATCTACTACCAAAATTACTCATACAAATCCTTGAGTTATTGTCATTTAATTTGTCTAATCATTAACCTTATAGGAAATCTTCACGTCTTCCTTTTAAATATTATTTTGATAATATTTATTCAATGGAATCTTCGATATATGACTTGGGGCATATAATTAGTTGAGTACTTTAATTAAAATTTCTTATAGATTTTAAACAAAATGCAAACAAAATTTACAGTATTTGCATAATCAGAAAGTTCAATACAGTTACGGCAATTTAGATTGATTTCTAAAGCCACTCTTCTTACGCTAAAGATTTAATTTATATTTACTTATATATTTTTGTAAGTCAGACTTTACAGTAAATGCAAAGAAAGAAATGTGTATTATCAAGATGAAATATTCACTTTTACGTTTAATATTGGTATACAACACTGCTGTATAAAACAAGAATTCTACCAGCCTTTATTCCTGGCTACTGGGAAGAAACTGGAGCAATTGGAGCATCTGCTATTTGTGAGCCCTTTGGTCCACACATAACTTTGCATTGGGGATATGACTTAGCATAGGTGCTGCTCACCAGAAAAATTAATGGTGGTGATTAGAAGGCTGGGGCTTACAGCCAGTCTGACCTCCACAGAGGAAAGAGAAGCTCTCTCTGTTTTCCTCTATTTTTCCTCTATCATGCCTACATAATAAAACCCCTGAACATCAAAACTTCCTGGTTAGTGAACATGCCAGGAGGGTGATATGTCCTAATTTCATTGCAAGAGAGAGTAGAAGCTTTGTCCAAGACTCTTTGAGACCTTGTTCTACATTTCTTTTCACATGACTGATTTTTACCTTCATAAGATCCTTAAACCTGGAGGTAGGAGTGGTCTGATGCTACCTCTGGGAATTGAATATCAAAAGTGTATTGTGGTCCACACACATTTTGTGTGTTATTCTTTGTGCATTGTATACATGCTGCATCTTCCTAATTGACCAAAGCCTGTTTCCTTATCTTTTTTGTTTTGATATCCATCAGCAGTAAGATACAAAAAAAAAAAAAAAAAGGTCCTGGAAAATTATGTCAGCTTAAAATTGAGGCAAATTCTATACTCACATGCACACACCCCCAATAAGAAGCTGTGAGTGAGTATTTGGTCAAAAATAGCATCCACCTCTAGAGGTAGTTCCCTGACATGAATCCTGTGACTTAGAATATTTTAAAAAGTGAGAGTTGTCAAAATGAATGTGACAAAAAAAAAAGACGAAAAGAAGAATTGCCACCTTTCCTTTCTACACATTACCTCAGAATAAAAATAGTTTAATAAGTACTCCCAAAACACTCTTGCATAGATCCCACTTAATGTAAATTTAATAGACTCCTAACACCAAGACTGACACTTTTATTTTCTGAATGAACAAATAATAAAAAGCAACATTAATTTTATTTAAATAAAATATATGGCATGTAATGGACCTCTTAAAACTAGAACTTGAAGCAAAGGATAAATGTATTTGGCATAAAATACTGTACTATAGCATAATTTTTTCTCTTAGGGACAAGCATATGAATAAATTTTAAATATTTTGAAGGCTTTCTCTTAAAAATCTTTTAATCAACCCAGGGTAAACAACTTAATCTTTGTCATACCTTTGTTTATCTTTTTGTATAGTGGATTTATGATACATCATCAAATCTGTACATCACTTCATTTATAAGTTAAATAATATACTGAAAGTAATATAATATTGACAATATAATATTTGCCATGGAAATCCCTACATTGAGAAAAAACAGTCTTCATTGTTGTCAAATCAGAAAATTAAAAGAATATAAATGTTACTGAAAAATTCTAATACCATTTCATATAAAATCATAAACAAAAATGTTTAAATGTTAAGTTTACTCAACCAATTTCTTAGTGAACTTATAACAGCTACTTAATGAGCAATCATCATGTATATCAGATACCTCTTATAAAGTGTTTTTCAATGATTATCTCTTATCCTCCTTTGCATTTAGATCTCTATTCAAAGGTGAAAACCTGTGTTCCCCAAGGAGAGCAACATAAAAAAAAATGTATACTTCTAAAGTAGCTGAGATAGGATTTTAAATCCAGATAACCCTTTCCTTCAAAGTTTAAGTCCTTTAAGTTGCTCATACATAAGTCCTCCTTCTATTTTCTATGAATTCTTTCCCTAATTTCTATCTTGGTCAGTTTAATTTAGATTTGATAATAAGATTCTTCCAACTCTGTCCACAAGTTAGAGCAACCTCTTAATTGTGAATTTACAAAGACATCTGGCTTCTGAGCCATGCTTTTTTCCTCAATATTCACATCTACATCCTGAGACTCAACATGTAAAAACGTTCTTCTCTGACAAAAGGTAATTTGTTGATTGATCAAAACTTAAACACTGAGTTAATTTAACTCCATTCTGCTCCACAAAACAATTTGAAATACTAATCATATTCTAGTACCTCCAAAATACATCTCCCACCCAGTATAAGTAATTTAAACAAAGAAACTAAATATGGATGAACCCATATAAGGTTCTTACTTTCAGTTCCAAACACCAATCCAACTATATGTGCCATGTTCACACAGAAAAATCAGTGTATGTTTTATTCAATGCTTTAAGGGTTGACTCTTAAAATAGCAATTAAATTTTCTCTGATTTTATGTTCCTTTACATCAGGCCCATTTTATGAGAAAATATTAAATTTATTCTTTGTAGAGGACCATATTTCACAGACAATCTGATATTAAAATAAGCTTTCCATAATTGTCAGTAGTAAGGAACATGAGAAGATAAAAAGGAATATCTTAAATAAACAAGGGACAGGTGGCACCCTGAGTTACATCTGTTATTAATCTGTATCAGAGGGGAAGGAACGAGAAGATTACAAGAGAAAAATGTAAAGCATCTACAAACACACTGGAGTTACACATTCATATTTGTTAAGCGCTTCTTTCCTTTCTCTGCCCTGTAAACTAAAAACACCTTTATAAATAGCCCAGAGTAATTACCTCATCAGAAAAAAATCTTCTGTGTATTGTAGTCAAATTAAATTGAACTGAAATCCATCATGGAAAGAAGATAGCAAAGAACAAAGGCAATGAAAAAATTAAATTAAAATGAAACTGTCAGATTTAGGGTCCTATCCAATGGCACTGACCAATAAACTCATGAGTTATGATGCACAGTGTGGCTATTTTGTCCTGTGATCTCTCTAAAAGTCTGCTACATTCTTTAATGCTCTGTAAGGGGAATGACATCAAATTCATTATAGATGATTTTTTTTATATGCAGAAACCAATAGGGACAATGAATGAAGGAAGTGTCATCATTAAGCTGGTAACATCTGTCCCAGTACAGAGCAAGTTCTGCCCACTCAGTGGGCTTGGATGGTATAAAAAGCCTCTAACACAAGCAAATGATTTTCTCTATAGAATTACTTGTGTGTACAGTGATGCCTGTTCTACCATTACTAAACAATTTTTTAATTAGGAAGACTGTTTCCCTGAGTAGTCACATTTGCATGCACAGAAATTCACTTATTGTGATATTGTTAAAGTGTTATAAGAATAATAAATGAACCTTCTACTTGTTAAGAGCACTCTTTTAGTTTAGGGATTAACTTAATTGATTTAAAGCCTTGAGAGAAAATTACTTTGAAGAACATCCTCATTTTGGTAACAAAAAATTGAAATGTATCCTCAGCATAATGATATGGTAGTGTAATTAATTGTATATAAATAGAAAAAAATTCTAAATGTTGCTATTTCAATGTGGTTCTTTTAAATAAAATAGCTCTCACATAACAGGTCAATATGACTCTCTCTCCAACAGAGGACAGCATCCCAAGAATAGAATTATGAAACTTTCCTCATTACTCGTGATTTGAGATTCTAACACTGATCAGTACAACATCCCCTAGATTATACACATATTTGAACTCCTTTTTAAAACTGTTTAAGTGATTATCTCTTTTCTAGGTTGAAAGGGTAACTTCTTTTGAAAAAATAATGCTGTCTTGTTGTTATTCATTCACATTTATAAAGTCTAAAACTTAATATACAAATATTCATTTTTTCATGACTCAACTCAGGTATTCCAGAATATAATATTTTTCTACATAAACTATATAATAGTCTTCATTATATTTCCATACATTTTAAATTAGAATACTAGATCTTCCTTTGTTCAATAACCCCACATTAAATGAAAAATATAGCTTTGTAAAATCAAATTCAGAATGCAAAAAGAATTTGTTTCAGTTATAGGCAAAAAAAAAAAAAAAATTCCTAAGCACAAAGTATAAATTGATGGTACTTTTTTCCAAATGAAAAAGAAAGGAGGAAATAAAACTAAGAATAAAAGTAGAGGAATGCTGCAACAGATGAAAGTAGAAGGCTCTCTTGAGAACAAGTCCCCATGCCTCAGTGGAACTGCCCCACCACAATGGCCTTCTCTAAAATTAGTCTTTTTGTACTCTGAGATGGGTTCCTCTCTGGGATGGAAAAATGCCCAGGCAAGAGTCAATTACCCTCATGTGATTTCTTGTGCAACTAATACGAGCTTCATAAAAGCAGATACCCTTTGAACAGAGACAAATCAATAATGAAGTGAAGAACATACATGGAGCAAAAATCTTAATCTCTTCCCTCATTGCTAATTTCTCTCTGGTCCAGGTTGAAAACCAGAAAGAATTCAGGCCCTCTTCCAGAGAAACTGAGTTGCTGCAAATTTAACCAATTGAAGCTCATAAATGTTTTAGAATTTAATAATATGATTGCTAATACATAAGGGAATTGTACTTAATTGCTCTCGAAATTATGCATAGTGTACAAAGGAATTAAGACAATAAAAATGAGCTTAATTGAATCAGAATGGAATTAAGACATATCAATTGGATGGAAGTCTACCCATCTGCCTACCTACAGTACAGAATTTTCTTCCACTCTTTTTGTCTTTCTCCCATTCTACCTCCCCTGTTTTTAGAATTATTCAACACTTTAGTAAGTGCCAGAAACTCTTCTTGGCTCAGCTAATATAAAGTGAAACATAGAATATTTCTTTCTCACATAAAAAAGGGGAATAATCAAATAATTGTCGTGCAGGGTGAAAGTTCTGGAAAGAATATCCAAAGAAAACAGAAAGCCCTGTAAGTGGGCAGCTCGTACCCATTCTGAACTGCAGATAATTGGTAGCCCTGAGCTTCACACAGCTAAATGTTGATATTCAGAACCAAATCCTAGTGAGAGAGAAGAGAGCATTTTAGGAAGGGGGGAAAGGAGTATAAAAACATAGTGGCATTAAAAAAATACAGGTTCTTAAATACTGAGTCATAAAAAGCATTCTATGGGAACTATTAACCAAACAAGAGTCCTCATCTAGCATATCTCCTGCCTAAAAAATGAGGATGAAATTGAGTTCCAGTCCTCAACTCTACTCAGTGGACTTTCTATTGTCCTTGAGATGCTTTTGAAAACAAATCTGAGTTCCAGATTCAACTCTCTTGAAATAATTTCTACAGGCTTTTTCCATTTGCTTGAATTTCAATGTCTTTTGCTCTCATATAAAATAAAACCCACACAGAATAGTGACTATAGTGCTTAACATTTTCACTAAGAACTTACCTAAATGTACATTATCAGTAAAGAATTAAAGTCAGTATAACTCCATATAAGATAGATCTTTCTTTTTACTATGATCATATTCAACTGAGGTTTTTGTTTTGTATTTGCTATCTTGACTATTTTAATTATTGACATTTGTAATTCCACATTTTTAAAAATATTTTTTCTTCTTTTGAGCTACTTTTATGATGAGCAGATCAAAAAGAACATATAGGCTACATTTTGATCAAAGCTTTCTTAAAAACATTCAGTAATTAGTTGACTTTCTACCATAATAATAAGGATTTATCATCAACAAAATTTAATCTTCTTTGGAAGATTTAAGATACTCACAGAGGTTGGGGATAAATTTTCTGATCCCATAATTTTTTTAGGATTATAAAGAACAAATATTGAAAAGGGCATAGTAAATTGAACTGGAATAGTTCTTGTCCTAGAAAGACTCTCGGTACCTTAGTTTTCTCATCATTTAGTGATCACTTAACTAACTCTCAGCTATTGTTATTATTATGTATAAAGTAGTTTAAAGAATTCCTAGTACAGAATAAGCATTAACTAAATGTTAATGTCTTTTATTATTATCTTTGGTTTCTAAAACTAATCATATTTAGAAGTCTACCATCCATTAAATCCAAAGGCAAAATTTTTAGAATGCCCATTGTATTTTAAAGTCGGCTTTAAAATCATGGAAACATCTTCATAACCAAGGAACAATTTATTTAATTCAAAACATTAGTCTTATTTCTTTCAATTATGTATGTCAGTTCTTAGAAAATAATACCTCCAAATATGACACCTTGGCATATTGAGTGTTATAAGGCTAAACAAAGAGAAAAACACAGAAGAGGATGGTGTCCCTGACCTTGTCCTTGTCCCTCTCTCCTGAAGCAGACCATAGAAACTAGTTGTTGTCTGTTCGCTGATGAAATAGAAATAACAAATTGTGTATGTCTGGTGGGGTTGAATAATGTAGGTGTTTTGCCACTGAGCAACATCCCCAACCTTCCCTAACTAAAATTCCTCTCCCTGCTGTCCTGGGGCGGGCCATAAAACTTAGGAAGGTAAGTTTATGACCTTCTCCTTCTTTCCCCCAAAGACATTCATGTGAGAGGTATCCTGGTCTATCCCCAAAGGGAAGGAATCTGAACAGGCCTTGTTGAGCCCTGCACTCAGTTTATGACTATTAGATTGTACCCTTTTGTCCTCCAGGTCTGTGGATCTTCATTTTTAGTGGCTCCTTTGCCACATAAAGTAAGTCTGGTATGCTTTTCTCTTGTTAGTCTCTCATTTGTTATAAGAGTGTCAGTCGTAGTCATAGACTTTGCAATGAGTGTTTGAAGGTTTAGGGATGTTAAGACAGTTATATCTGTCTAAAATTTTTTTCGATATGTGAAATCTCAAGGTATCTGAGCATTAACTCTTTGTAACCTTACGGTGTAATATTGTACCATGTTTAGCACTACATTTAGTAATTTAATTAAATCTCAGATTTTGTTTTGGTGTTCATAGTTTGAAACAAAAAAATTAAAAATTCATTATAGTGTTCTTCTAGGAATAAAGATTTTAGGGATGGGGATATAGCTCTGTTGACAGAGTGTTTGCCTTGCATGCACAAGACCCTTGGTTCAATCCCCAGCAAAACACACACACACACACACACACACACACACACACACACACACAGTAGGAATAAAGGGTTTATGTAATATTTAGTCTTTCCCTGTTCTTATAATTTTCAAACATTAATTTGTAAGAATTGAGGATATAAATTTATACCTAACATCTTAATGTCATAAATGGAAGTTTAACAGATGTAATTTTAATAAATCCACATTTTTACAAGTGGACTACATTGTTTTTTATTATTAGCATTATTGTTTATTTTAGAGATAAAAATGCAACATATCTTCTTATACTAGTATATTGTAAAAGAGTAAATAATTGATTTATGTAACTTATGGATAAACTGATCATAATCAAACATTCCAGAGAGATTTGATGCACAGAAGCCCACTTACCAAAGAACTGAATTTTTTAGGTACTTGCCTGATGTATTATCTATAATGTTTGCACACAGTGAAGAAGTTCTATAACCATTTTTAATTGCCAGGGTTATATTTTATTTTTAATAAGTGGCTATGAACAGTTGATATCAATTTCAGTTGATATTCTCTTTTTCTCCCTCCCTTTCCCTTTTAATCCCTGTCTCTTTCTCTTCTTCTTCCCTCTCTCCCTGTTTCTCTCTCCCTCTACTAATCACATCCCCATTAAATTTTTATTTCCATAAAAGCTGATATAAGTTACTCTGGACACTCAGTTCTTGTTTGTTTCATTAAACATTTTTCTAGATTCCATATCATCTAGAGCATAGAATTCAATGACATATTCATTTTTCATCTTATCATCTTCCTGCTTAGCAGGTAGTTCCATCAGTTATTAAAAGATTTTCAGTAACAAACTTTTTACCACCACACAGCTTACCAGTTGGGAGAGGGACCTTCAGTGAAGCAATGATTGAAAGAGAAGTAAGGCCAGTTATTTTGTTACTTTCAGGGTTTACACAGAGGACAAAGAAATCCTCAGGCTAAGCATCTTCATTGTTTAAATAATTTAGCAAACTTTTATCCTACCCACATGAAGTGGAAGGTTGAACTGGTCTAGCTAAGAACAAAATAAACAAAACAAAACAAAAAAAAAAAAAAACACCTGTCATTGTTTTTATTTTTAAAGGATAAAAACTTTCAGTGTTAAATATTCAGAGATCAAAAGAGGGACTAATTACTTAATTTTTATTATGCTTATTCTATATTCAATTTGATGTTTGTAGCACAAATTTATTAAGAAAAAAATACAGATGTGAAAACTAGCTAGGAGGATTTAAAATTCTTGCATGACCACTTTCCTGTTAACAAGTATCCTCTTTTTTTCAACCACATATACACTTCATATTCTTGATTTTAGTATATATGAGGATTACAGGCAATCTTGCTTACTTCATAATTTTCATATTTGATATCATTATATTATTGGATAAGTTACTAGAGAGGACTATCAGTATTCTTTCACATATTTGACTTTCATCCATAACAACATTGATCTAGTAGTCTCCATTTCTAATGCTATTATTATTATTATTATTATTATTATTATTGACTCTTACAGCAGGCAAATTGGTTGTCTAATGAATTATAGCCACTTCCTCTTTCCTTCTTAATGGATGGTTGATGGTATGTCCACTGGTCTCCATTTGATGCATAGAAATTTAGATTAATGAACAAATCTGTTCATCCCCTTCCCCCTGATAGCAACTGGTATAAATCTGGGCATACTGGGGAGGTTTCATGGCTGCTTCTTGGAAACATTTACTGAGAGCAAGAGAAGAAGGTGTTTCTCTCTTTTCTATTATATTATCTATATTCTATTATCTAGACCTTTTACCTGAAGTTGCTGCACCATACTGTGACATGGGACAAACTAGACTGAAGACCAAAACAGACACTCTAGAAACAGAGGGGCTGAAATTACATAAAAGAATATGGATGTTTCATGAGATTTGTGAGTGACCAAATTATTCAACTTTTTACCTGCTCCATCAGAATATTTATTATGAATTAGGAGAGATTTCTGGAATGAAAAATTAGTATGTGTTGTGGTCATCTGTTTGTTAATGCATTACAAGTGCATAGGGTCCTTCTTTAGGGAGTTTGATCCAATCAGAATGAGAGCCTATATGTGCCTAAGGCATATTTGTATTCCATACTCCTTTCTTCTCCTCCTCCTCTTTCTCCTCTTCTTCCTTCTACGTTTTTTTTTTTTGATGGAGATTAAATAAACCCAAGACCCTGTGTACACTAGGCTAATACTGTAGCACTGAGCATCCTAGGTCCTGCACCAATTTTTAGACAGGATGCACATTGTTTCCTTCCACTTGTGTAGTCCTCACCTGAGAAATTGCTTTCATATCAATTAATACCAGAGGATAAGTAACAAATGCACACCCATTAGATCCTCAATATGGTAAGAATGAAAAGATTAATAGAGAGGAAGAATAAAAAGGATATATGTGGCTTTAAGAAATGAAGAGGAACTATCAAAGTCTGGATCTGGCAGTTGAAATACATAGATTAAATTGAAGGGCTCCAGTGTTTATAGCAAATACTTTTCTATGGTCAACACTTGTGCTCAATAAATGTTGCTTAAATGTTGCTAAGTGTTTACAAACAAACAAACAACAACAACAGGCACTTTGATTCTAATAAGGAATTTCAAATCAGATCTTAACCCAAAGAATGGAATATCTAATAAAAATTTTAGGACTTGGGAAAGACTTGTGCGAACAGTATTCTATTTTCATTTAATATTTACCATATTTTATCTTCATACTTAGACAACTTCTTGACTATAAAACTTTATATTTACCTGGAAGCACAAGTGCTTGAAATATTTTGAAGAGAGTCAAGTTGGATATCTTACTATTTACTCAGAGTTAACAACACTAAACATTTATTCATTTAGAAAATACTTATAAATGTTGAAATAAAAAGTTTTATGCTTTGGATGTGAGGGATCTCCAAAAGGCTCTTGTAAATGCAGGAATTTGGGGAGATAGAGTAATTGGATTGTGAGAACTGTGACCTAGTCAGTCCATCCTACTTTGAAGGACTGGGTGTTAATTGTAGGAAGGTGGAACATGGCTGAAGGAGGTGGGTCACTGGGGGAATGCCCTGGAGGGTTGTTCTTCCTATGAAGGGTTGTTTTTCCTATGAAGGGTTGTTCTTTCTGTGGCCTGTCCTTTCTCCCTCTCTCTCCTTCACTGCTGTCATGAACTGAGAAGTATCCTGCTAGGCCCATCCCCCAGGATATGCTACCTCATTTGGGCCCCCCCAGAGCAATGGAGTTGGCTGTCTATGAACTGAAACCCCTGAAACTATGAACTTCAAATAAACTTTTCCTCCTCTAAGTTCTTCTTGTCAGGTATTTTGCTCACAGTGATGCAAAAGATGACTAAAACAAAAATCACAGCTATGTAATTTTTGTGCCAAATGCTATATGCCCGTGTATGTACAGTCAAGGTTAAGGGTCATATATAACTTTTCTTTTTCAGGTTAGAATTTTTTTCTCTTTTAATAGTGATATACACCTCATTGTACATAAAATATTGTTCTTATAATATTGTAGGGTCTAATAACTGGCTCAGTATTTACTAATTTATTCAACAAAATTATGAGTACATGTTTTCTGTTTGGCACAAAGTTAGCTATTGAGGATAAGGCATTAAAAACAAGTCAGCCCTCTGAGACAGACTTTGAGGTGTTACAGATGGGGCAAAAAGATAAAAGTATGAAGACATAAAATGTGAAATAAGGAGTATTGGGGTAAAAGATGAACTTTAATTTTTTCAAAGTGATCATCAAAGGTCTTATTGAAATACAGCATTTGAGGAAACACCTGTATTAGCATTCTGTGCTACGTTGTATGAACTACCTTTACATATAAAAATAAGTGCTTGAGAAGTTGATAATAGGATCTTACTAATTTTAAGAATTGTCTATGTATACAGTGAAGTTGTTTTTATGCATATAAAATCTGTTTAAATTTTCCAAAGTACTTCAACATTTAAAAATTAAATTTATCATCATCTAATTGATTATTATTTTTCTCCTTCCCCTTCCAACTTAGTAAGGAGCACAGCCACCTGCTCATTTCCAGTGAGTGTTATTGACCCTAAAGAGTTCAGAAATCTGGACAGCATTAACAAAGCCTTCTTCTAACTGAACATCCTAGCAGGCCAGCTAAGGTATTATTTCATTTTCTACTACCAAAATCCTACTGATATTAGTGTCTAGTATAATTAATAATTATTTTGTATGTTTACAAAAAAAGTTTGGTCATTTTTCAGAGAACTGAAATCCACAGAAGGAAAAGAAAATGGTTTTGAGTGTTGCTAACAGAAATGATAGAAATAGCCTAGAAATTTTAATTTTTGTCTTCTAGAAATAGCCTTCTACAAATTGCTTCCCTAGTCCCATCTCATTCACTACATTCTCTTTGCAAAATTATATATATATATATATATATATATATATATATATATATATATATATATTTTTTTTTTTTTTTTGAAAATGTTAAATGGTTGATTTAAGATATCTAGTATTATTGACTACTGACAACTAACCTTGGGAAATTATGGTTGGAGTTTTGTTTTAACATCAATTAAGTGAGGCTTCTGAACAAAGGAACATGGTTTATATTATAAGAAAAATACTTAGAATATGCCCTCATAATATTATAATTTGTTTGAATTACTTAAAATTAAAATAAATTTGTGCCCAATAATATATAAGCAATAACTGGCTTATAACCAATTAGTAAATGAAGTATCTCAACTTAAAATATCATAGTATGATAATTTTTTCTATTTATAATAAGATGAGAGAACATTCTGGAACAATTTATATAAATTCATTCCAATTCTCCTATTTTCCCACCCTCCAGATTCTTAAGTCATATGGAATGAATCATTTACTTCCTCCATCCCCAAAGGTTATACTTCTTTATTTAAAATATTCTTAATGGTATGTTACAGTTTTGCATGTTTTGGTACTAAATGAATGACTGATGTTAAGCTCAGCTGGTATATTTTCTCTCTGTATTTATGTCTTTATTTTGGCAGGACTGGAGTATCAACAAGCTGTTTACCCTCAGTTACTATCAGCACAAAGATAATCAACAAATATTATTAACTTCCTAATGCAATCATAGTGCTATGGAGATAAATAAAATGAATGAAATCATTCTTCCTTCCAAGGTTGTTACAATCTAATATAGAGAAAAGCATATAGAAATAACAGTATCATGGATGACATGCATAAATTGCTAGAGGTCAGAGGAAGACAAAAATTATCCTATTTGACTTGATATGGAAAGCCTAATAGAGAAGATGATATCAGGGCTGGTCCTTGGTGGTTAGGTATAATTTTAATATGCCAAGATGGAGAATTGGCTATGAAATTTTATATTGCATTTGGTTAGATATACATAAAATTAGTTTCACAGCTTGTCAAGTATTCAGTTTTCAAAGCACCTTATAATTTACAACATATTCACATAAGAATTTAGGAAATATGAAATTATTGGCCTTGCACAGATATGTTTTAATGATCATTTACATAATTCTCAATCTTACAAAGATTTTTGCTTAAATAAACAAATCATTCCTGAGGAAGAATGTTTAAAATGAAATTAATATAATTTCACATAGGAAAATTATATATACACACACACACACACACACACACACACACACACACACACAACATCTATGTTAACAACTAATAACCAAATTATAAAATGAGTTTTTCTGACATTTCAAAATTTACCTGTCATAAGCATTTTAAAAATTTGTCTTATGTCTGAAGTTGTTCGTTTAAATGTCCTTAGAAACATAAAGCAATAAGTTTATCCTTTGAAATGAATTAGAAAGAAAAACTTAAAATTGAGAAAATAATAATGTTGTCCAGACTGATTATTGAACATTAAAAATTTTCAAAGTCACATTAACCAAGGATTAAGCTGGTTTGAAAGAGTGTAGCTACTCTTTTGCATCATCTCTAAGTTAAGGTATTTGAACATATTCTTATCATTCTCTGAGGTGATGAGACTTATACATAACAACATTTTGCACTATGACTGGTCACAGCAGAGTTAAGTAGACCTAAATCCCTGAAAGGAACTAATTTTCTCTTACTAGCAGAGAAAGGCAAGGTTTAGGACTTGCCATTCCTAATTTTTATCTTTCTTTCTTTTCTTTTTTTTTTTTTTTTGATGACCCACCCTTGTCCTAAGTAGCCAAAATTAAATAAAACATAGTTTAATAGAAGCCCAAGTTAGTATGGCACAGGTCTCATGTGAGTATGTCAGGGATATCAACACTAAGCTCGGAGCACATTCCAGTAAGTGGGTAGTCTCCTCTCCACACTGAATATAAATTGAGCTTAGATTCAAGCTTGAGAGTAAAATAGCTGAAGCCTTTTAACTTAACATTCAGCATTCATTTTTTCCCAAAGGTATGGATAGTAAAAAAAAAAATGCACTTAGTCAACTCCTCTCCAATGACTTCACTACTGGATTTCATTGTTTCCAGGAAGCATTTCTTAAGAGTGGCAGGTGGTGCAGCAAACATCCTACAGTGTCTCATTTCCAAACCAATCTGGGAGCTGCCTGGCTCATGAACTCTAGATCTTTTGAATACCTCTTATTATCCTCACAGATTCAAATTAGGGATGACCTTCTCTATGAAGACCTCATTGGACTGCCACCATGTTAGATTAAGTCTAATATACCTCTATATCCCCAATTTTTTAAAAAAAATCTATTACTTCTAATAGTAACAAATGAGAGTGCAGGGTAAATAATGGTTAACCTTACCCTGAATATTTGCCATTTGCTGAGCATACTGAGCACTCCTGTGTGCTATCTCATTTATCCCAAACCCAATAAAAATATTTTGGCTATAATACATATGGCAGTAGCTTGAAGGATAGTTTACATTTAGAGAGTTGGAATAGTTGATGTGTATTAAGAATAAAATCAAGAATGTGTGGAGATAAAGATAGCAGCACTTTGGAGAGAAATTCATGTTACAGAAATGCATAAGATCCATTTTGAATTAATATTTTGAAGAAGTAAGGTCTGGGACTCAATTCATTCCCTTTGGCATGCTGATGTACAGTTGTTGAAAAGATTATTTTCTCCATTGCCTTACCTTTGCTCCTTTGTCAAAGATCAATTAAGTGTATTCACGTTGCTCTGTTTCTGGGCTCTTTTCTTTTATCATGCCTACACTCTCATGATTACTATAATTCAATAAGTTTTGAACTCATGTAAGGTCAGTCCTCCAATCAAAAGTCTTCAAGTATTAAAAATCCCAAAGCATTAAAGATTTATCTAGATAGGGAAGAGGGACAGGGAGGGGGCAGGGGATTAGCAAGGATGGTGGAATGTGATGGACATCATTATATAAAGTACATGTATGAATACTTTAATTGGGTGTCAATATACTTTATGTACAAAAAGAGATATGAAAAATTATGTTATATATTTGTATTAAGAATTATAATGCAAAAAGACAAAGTACATGTATAAAGGCATAAATTGGCGTGAACATACTTTATATACAGAGATACGAAAAATTGTGCTTTATATGTGCAATAAGAATTGTAATGCATTCCACTGTTGTCGTGTATTTAAAAAAATAATGGAATCATTAAAAAATAGAGATTTATAATGAAAATAAACTGAGATTAAAAGAATCCTTAAGCATAAAGGTAAATGGCTGAAGATACTTGGCAAATAAGAAACATGGAATATCAATTGAAGCTCATCTTTGACTAACTTTTGACATTAATATAATCTTTTATTTTTCCCAGGACCCAAAAATTTGTTAGAGAAAGTAAATAAATAATGTAAAACACTAATTATCTATTGATTTTCCTTTAATCCATGCATTTTAATATTTATACATTTCAATGCTCTTAAATGTTTTATTTAATTATATCATACATTCTAACTTAAAAATGTTGGATTTGCTTAAAATCTATTTTCTTGAAATTGACTTGGTTTATGGACTCCTTTTGAGTTCCCTGAATGGTACACAACATATATAAACTTGTTTAAAGAAAAGTAGTTAAATTGTTTTGATAATGCATATGAATTTAAATAAGCAATTATTTGAGTGATTTATAGGAGTTTGTGCTTAAAATAAGGGCTTATCAACCATGCTAGATATTCTCTGTTTAAATGAGTGAAAATGAAAAACCATTGAGGATTTGGAGGCAGTGGAAATATGCCTTCACTAAGAAAATGTTGGAAAATTATGGTTACTTCTTTCAGAAATATATCATGGACCAAGCTATATGAAAATATCATATCCATTCATGTACCCTAAAGATTTTATTTTAAAATATTGTTTAAAATCACTAGTTACTTAAATTTCAGAGAGAATAACTAATTTGGAAATACAGTACACTCCTCCCCAAAAATCATTTGGATTATCAAACAGAAATGTTTTTCATATCATACTGTCTATAATTCTTCCTATTCTTAGAGCAATGACTTTATTATTCCTCACACACACATACTCGCATGCATGTGACACAATGTGCCTCATCACCGTAAGGAAACCCCATTTTCTCAAAGCAACTTCACTCATCCCCAAATGGTGAGTGGTATTTAACAAGACAGCAAAGCTGGTAAATCTCTGTAACACCTGGGCAGAATTCCAATGGGAATACCCACATGTTCAACAGACAAGTAACCTCATTTAACCTTGCTACTGCCAACACAAAGATGCAGAGCAGAATACAACAGTCACTAATATGGCAGTATGTAAAAATGTGATGCGTAACCAATGTGATTCTGCAATCTGTATTTGGGGAAAAAATGGGAGTTCATAACCCACTTGATTCTAATGTATGAAATATGATTTGTCAAGAGCTTTGTAATGTTGTGAACATCCAATTAAAAAAAAAACCAACAAAAAAATTAAAAAAAAAATATGCTCTGGGCTTTCTAAATGGCTACAATATTATTTACTTTCCCCTAAATTTAGAGTATTGCTATTCTTCCCTGGGTTTAGGCTAAACAATTTGGGAGCTGCATTAACACTTGCAGACCTCTTATAGTATTTTAGTGGCAACTTGCTAAATGCTTTCCCACAGTGGGATGGAAGTGTTAGGCTGTCCCCATGCTTCAATCACAGGGTCCAGCAGGGAAAGATGCTCTTTTTGTGATTTGATGATGAAGACACTCTTATGTTATTCTTCTACGTGGCCAAGACTGCATCAAGGTATCATGACATAATGATTCTGCCATTTTAATTTCGGATACATCACTGTCTCTGGCATTCTCTTTCTCAGAGGCAAGAAGGATCCGTTTTGCTAAATCGCTTACTAATAATAGAAATGATAGTGAAATCAACCACTGATGCTTTCCGTACTCATCTACTGAATGTAAGGAGGCCTGGAAAGTATCCTTGACTGAAAATGTTGAACATGTTGCTTCACTGTTCTGGATCCTAATTTTCTCAATAGGAACATACAGATCCTAGTTTCTTCATTAGATTGAGTAACTGTTAAGGGAAATTCAAGCCATAGGATTATCTGATTTGGGGGCTATTAAACCTCATCTTCAGCAATGCCACAACAGAATTTTCTAGATTCTCATAAATAAGAAGATGGATTGTAACCAACACATTTCTCACAAGGATTTGCTGTTCTCTAAACCACAACTCTAGTAAAACATCCAAACCTTTACCCAACCGCATATTGGAAATGTCTACTAAAGTGACCCACTTCTGACATTAATCAAATTCATCATCATTCTCATCTCCCACCAAATGCTCTCCTATGGCCACCTTTGCTTATTTGGATTATAATGAATGCACAGAAGTCACAGTGTGAATTTACAGAATCTAATTAATTAGCAATGAGTTAATTACCCAGAAATTCTGATCTATAGAATGTCTGAGTGAAAATTACTGAGTCATCTGAAATTGGTGTTCAGGGCAGAAATAGAGGTGAAATAAATGTCTAGCCATCTCTGTTTATAGAATCTGTGGATGTAAAATGAGTTTACACAGGGAAAGAGATACAAGTAGTAAAACACAATAGAAAAAACAGTAGGAGTTCTTTTTGCAAGTAATAAAGACAAATAGACATTGAAATACAGACATATACAAACTCCTAGACAGTGAAAGCCTGAAGGCTTCTAACATCCAGTCTGTCAGGACCAGTCATGCACAAGGAGAAATTCAACCCTCAGGACTGTATTTCCAAGCCTGGTTACTTCACTCTGATTCTGGCCAACTTGGCAGCTTGAGGATAATCAAAGGGATATTCATGCTGTGAGCTCCAATTGTTTTGTTTAATTTTGTTATAATGTGTTTTTACTTTTGGTTATTCTATGTTTAATCTTCAACAAACCATTATTTAATTCTCAAGATCTATTTAAGATCTAACCTAGTGAACAATGAGCAAGAGTTTGAAATCCTACAGCATCCAATTCTAGCTGTACTTCTTATATGACTTTACAGTCTTTGACTTTATATAAAACAAAATATAAACAAGAAGCCAAATAGCATACTGGGTTCAGCATCTTCTAAACACTAATGGTGTTTGCCTCATTGAGAAATCTAAGATGACCAAAACAAGCAGGATATGGGGCAGCACCTTCCACATAGCTGGTGGTCAAAAATATTAGTTAGACTCAACTTCCCTATCATCGTGATTACACATGATGGCAATGACTTGCACAAAAAACTGCAGTCTATAAATAATTGATTTAACTTTCCATTCAAGAGAAATTGAGGTGACAGAATGGGAGTGTCAATGTGTAAATAGTTTGTGTATGTAATTGTGCATGGGTCAAGAGCATACATGCAAACAAGTAAGAAGCACATAAGTGGCCAACATCAAAGTTGCACTGCTGTCTTTACAAAAAGGTGAAACAGAACTCAGATGGATAGAGTGAAGTTGTGATTTCTCTGTTAAAATGTCAGTGACATATTTGAAATGCTTACCTCCAGGTGAGCCTGAGGTTGCCCACAAATTTTATGAAATCTTGTGCAAAGTTCTGTGTAGGTTATGCATACATTTCTCATGGAAGAGATTCCATAATTTTACAGCAGAATTTTATACTGAAGGAAAATTTGCTGACTGGATAAACTAAATTAGAATAGCTACAGAACTTCTGCATCATGCAAAACGAAATTAGAAGAATATTTTAAGAGAGATGAGAAAGAGCTAGAGAAATAACAAGTGCTTAATGTTTCCCTCAAAGGAAAAAAAAAACTAGTAGTTTAATTTGTTTGGTTGCCAGTTAGTTTGTTAACCTTAAAAAAGAAAGTCATTCTTTAGAGTTCAGATAAAAACTCTCAATGTTCTCATTATATGTATGCTTATATTTTATAACAGTTTCAATTTCAATTTCCACTCTGTCATAACTTTTAGTCAGGAAATCATGATCAATTCATTGCTTTTTATCACTGTTGGGAAAGTTTTCTGATATTTTAGTCCTGATGATGATTGCCAAGGGATAAGTGGCTATGTCATCAATTAAGTATTCCTTGTAAGCAAATTACACAGTATTCTGTTTTATTTTCCCCACTTTTTAAAAAGTGTGTTTTTGGTGTTACTTCATTGAAACAAATGTGAGATTGAATTTAATGCAGATGTTGACATAGAAATTCTTTTTACTCTCATTAAGGGCACACAGAGTCAGTGTACTCATAGAAATGATAATTAGACCAATAATATTTGTCCAGGTCTGCTCACAACTCAACACCTACTGCCTACAGGAGGTGAAAGATTAGAAGCAGCGTCAAGTTAGCAAGGTAATTACTGTAATATGTCAGGATGTGTGTCCATGTCATGTTATCTTAACTTACTTTATAAAAATAGTTTTCGTCTGAGGCACAATTTCACAATCTCCCCCCTGTTTCTCCACCCTCCCCACTCCCACCTCTCTGTAACTTCAACAAACAGCAAAAAGAGATCAGGGAGTTCTGGCTAAAAAATTATTATTAATTGTACAAAAAATATTTTCCCTATCCCTCCCTCTCTGTTTTTCTAGAAATCCCTCTCTCTTTTTTCCAGAAGTCCTATACCCTGTGAATCAAAATATGCTAAATTATGTTCTTAGTATCCTGGTATGTTTCCAGTATTTTATAACTAATGTAGAGTTATTTGGATCCTGATTTGTGGTGAAATTTTAGTTGCTGCAAGAACTTCAGAGTCTGTGAAAACGTTCTTTTCCATGAAGAGTTATGGAGAGCAGGAAATTACTCATTAGGAGATCCCTCCAGAAATCTCCAGGCCAGCTCACCTGGAAAGAACTGTCTTAACAGCACCTCGCTTTGAAGCTATCAGACTGGAAACAGTTGAATGAGACAGAAATGCACTTCGTTGGCAGTTCCTGACCTGAGAACCTGGCAGTTCACAGACAGAACAAACCCCTGCTGTCAAGAGGTTTGCAATCAAAGTAAGGAAAAGGGCATACACTGCTCAAGATGAATGTCAAGTGAGCATTCTAGCCAGTAAGGTTACTAGGGACACCAGAAAGGAGAGTGTTCTCTGTAGGCTAGAGAAGTTAGTATATACTTCCTAAAATAATAATAATAATAATTAGAGTTAGTTTTGAAGAAAGGCTAGAACTTCAAATAGCCAAAATTACTGTTTCTGCAGAAAAATAGTGATGAACAGGGTAGAAAGTATCTTACTTCTCTCCCATTGACAGGTTAATAAAATTGAACTGACAAAGGGTAAAGAAGAAGATGGTACAAGGTTGAAATAAATAGAATTATTTTTTTTCTTTTTAAGTTTTTTTAGTCGTTAGCCAACTATCACAAAATGCTAAAGTTGGAAAATGCTTCTGCAATACAGAGGTTAGTAAAAGATCCACGTTGGATAGTTCGTCTTGGGGGATGTGTGGGCACATCTGGAATCGATTGTGTATCTCTTTGCCATTTGACTGGTCTTAAGAAGTAGGTGTGCCATCTTTGTTCTTTGGAACAAAATCCTAATTATTTTGCCTTTCTCTGGGAAGGTAGTTTCATCAGATTCTAGAATCCAATCTCAAATCAGCAAGCAGTCCATCTGAAAGCTCCAGATAAAGAGGGCAGGTTTTACTATAGATTCTGACACTGACCTTGGGGGCCTGTTTCTCACCTATAAAACCATGAGCTGGAGGATAACAGTTAAAGTCAATTCCCTTTTAATCCTAATCCCTTTCTAATGCTTCAATCCCAGGAAATTGAATCACCATTTCTGTTACAAACATGCATGAATTTAAAATAAATCAAATTTGAGTAAGAGCCTAAGATATGTTCCTATGAATAAAGCATATTGCACACAGACATGGTGATATCTATTTTTGCTGTTCAGAATCTTTTTAACAACAGTGTTTCAACTCCAGTTCTTTATGATTCATTGTAAATATCTAAGGATTATAACTACTGCATTATCTTTGGTTTGTTCAAAGTGGTAAAGAAACCTTTTATATGTTCTGATAATGCATCTACATTTTCCAAATAGTGAGAAAGAATAGAAGGTACACTATTACAGGCTAAGTTTTGTTGTTCTGAAACTCATATGTTGAAGTCCTAATTCCCATTACCTTAGAATATTACTTCATTTGAAGATAAAGGTTTTTAATGCAATATGACTAATGTTCTTTTAAAATGAAGACACTTGGGTACACAGTGACCCATGAATGTACCCTTACCTCTGGTGAGGTGAGGCCAAGTAATGACACAGAAAGGAGGAGGACATAGAAAGACAAAGAGAAAACTCAAAAGAAACAAAAACTGCTTACACCTTGAACTTAGACTTCTAGCTTTCAGAACAAGGAGACTATAAATCTGTTATTTAAGGCCCTTATCCCTGATATTTTGTTATGACAATCTTAGTAAAATATATGTGCATTTCTCACTTTCCATTTACTTAAATCAGTTCAGAGTTCACATTCTAATTGAAAACTTTCATAATTGCTAACTAGGAAAAGAGCTAGTTTTTCTGTTTCCCTTATAATTAAGAGAGAGAGTTTATTTAGGACTTTGCAGTCCTCTTTGCATATTCCACTGCCTGAGAGACTTCTCTCCAGGCATTCCTTAAATCATGAGCAAGACAACTTTGAGGCACTGAAGCCAAAGTTTGGGTATTTATGGTCAGATTTCATTTCTGTTTTTACTAACAGTCAATGAAAGTGGTTGCATGTTTAAGCTCTTTATTGCTAGCATTCAAATGCAATCTGGGCCTACATGACAGCACACACTGGTTAATTTAATCAAATACCTATTCAATTAAATAGGGAAAATATTTAGATGGAAATACAGTAAAATGTAGAATTTCTAAAAGATGTTTGGAGGACTTTCAATTAATCAATTTTATAGGTCAGATTTTATAGGTGTTCCCTGACTCTTTATCCTTTTGGAAATTTAGGAAGTCAGAGAAATACGACCTATAAAATTATAAGTGATAACCCAAATGTATATCACCCTAATGTCTTATATAAATGGAATCCATTTACTGTTTTACAACTACCAAAGATAACTTTTCCAACCAACTATCTTTCATCTTTCCAACTACATATTTTGAAATTTATATATTTTAATATATGCATTAATGACTACAATAATTACCAATATGTTTCTAGCACTTTTATGAAAACCTACACAATAATAATAAAATGTTGCCCAGTGACAAGAATAACAAGACAATTTGACTTGCAAGTTTGTTAAAAGATGATGTAATCTAGCTTCTAATTTTTATAGATGAATATTGGATGAAATTGGATGATAGCATATATTCCATGGAGATTTTTTTAATTTAATATTTATATCATGTTCTCTACAGAATGTTTAAAATGGACTCTAAACAACATTAAATGATTAGATTTGTTATGAGAGAAACTCAGATATATGGCTTCCTGTATGCAATTTTTAACTAAAAGGCTTGTACACAAAATCTGTACTGCCAGAAAAACCATTAAAGTGGTAATCAATTGTGGAGTGTCAGGCCCAAAGGAATAGCACAAGCAAAGTGAAACCTTGCCAGGTATTGAAAACACTCCCCACTATGGATTTTAAAATATGACTAGTTTTTCACAAACATTCCATATTAGTTTTTGCTTGAAGCTACAGTGCTAAGCATTTTTAAAGGTAAGAAATGATGACTTCTTGTTTTCTTTTTGATCACTACAATAAAATATGATGTTTGTTATTTAATAGTTTTTATTCATTTACCAAAATCACATTTATATCATTTTTGCACATTTAAAGAAAAATGAATCATTATTTTCATGAAGTCAACCATTACCCAAGGTCAGGTGCGGTTCAAAAATACTACACGGAATATTCCAGAAATAAATAATTTATAAGTTTTAAATTGTATACTGTCTGAGTAACATGAAACAGTCTCATACTGCCCTGCCCTGCACCGTGGAAGCTGGGATGTGAATCCTTCCCTTGTCCAGAGCATCCACACTGTCTACACTACCTGTTCATTAGTCACTTAGTAGGCATCTCAGTTTTCAGTTCAGCTGTTGTAGTACCACAGCCCTTCAGTTCAAATAATACTTATTTTACATAACATTTTCCCCAGCAAACAATAGTAGTGAAGTTTTTAAGATCATACCGTTATAATTATTGTATTTTATTAGTAGTAATATTGGTAATCTCTTATCATACCCAATTTTTTATCATATATATGATAGTTTAATAATCGTATATCATATATATATGATAAAGTTTAATTATAACAGTATGATTTTATATACTGTTATATGATTTCATATTTTTTTTATTTGCCCCTTAACCATGAAATCATATAACAGTATATAAAATCATACTGTTATAATTAAACTTTATCATATATATGATTATTAAACTTTATCATATATATGATAAAAAATTGCTTATGATAAGAGATTACATATATATATATATATATATATATATATATATATATATATATATATATATAGGTTTGGTACTATTGGTAGTATCAGGTATACATTGGGTGTCTTAGAACATATCCCTCATGGATAGGTGTTCCCTGACTATATATTTCCAACTATAATCAAACACTTAATGATCTCACCATGCCATTTTAATCATATAAGAGTCTTATTAAGGAAGTTGGGGCCTACTCCAACATGATGGAGATTTGGGCCTACTTTTCTTCTAAAAGACACAGTATCTCTGGTTTCATTCCTAGGTCCTTTATCCACTTTGAGTTTTGTGCATGGTGAGAGATAGAGGTTTAATTTCATTTTGTTGCATATGGATTGCCAAATTTCCCAGCACCGTTTGTTAAAGAGGCTATCTTTTCTCCAATGTATGTTTTTGGTGTCTTTGTCAAATACAAGATAACTGTAATTACGTGGGTTAGTCTCTGTGTCCTCCATTCTGTACCATTGGTCGACAAGTCTATTTTGGTGCCAATACCATGCCATTTTTGTTACTTTGGCTTTGTAGTATAGTTTAATGTCTGGTATAATGATGCCAGACTTCACTCTTCTTGCTAAGGATTGCTTTAGCTATTCTCGTTCTCTTATTTTTCCAGATAAATTTCATGGTTGCTTTTTCTATTTCTATGAGGAATGTCATTGGGATATTGATTGAAATTTCATTAAATCTGTTTAGTGCTTTCGGTAGTATGGTCATTTTGACAATATTAATTATTGAGTAAATAGATGCATTAACATTAAATCAGCAACTTTTTAAGATATTTCCATGATAGCTGAAAGACCAGTAAATGTAGAAAAATTAAAGCCTCACTTCAAAATATCAAACAACTATTTTCACAACTAATTCACAACAGGGTCAAATAGGAATATGGTTTTATAGTTATCAAATTGCCCCAAATCTTTATCTAAACAGGAATTTGCTTTTAGTAATTTATAATTTATCAAATAATACTATTTTGCAGGTAGGAGACGGTTAAGGAAATAAGTTCACTATGCCTCAACAAATATACAAATCTGGGTTTTGCTTTACTGTATTTTGAAAGAAATGAAAAACTGATCATTTACATTGCAGGTTTTTTTTCTATATTTACAACTTAAGGGAAGCAATAGAAAATATATGAGCATAACATCCTACCATGTAAGCATAGAAACTAAATAAAACAGGCAATAAAAGAAAGGCAAATATTTGCCTATGAGTAGGCATACATTTAAGAGAGAGAAGTGTGTAGATGTTGGAAATTAAGTGGGCACCTCTATATATTCCCAAATATAATAAAACACTTAATGATTTCATTATGCCATTTTAATCATATACTTCTAAATTAAAAGCATGCAGGTATTTAACTATATAATGAGTTTGAGTTTGGAGTGCTCATACGGTTGTTATAATTTGTTTGTTTGGTTTTCTTTTTTTAATTTACCTGTTTAATCTCAGGTTTCTTCTTGTTAGCTATGGCATGTCTTGAAAGATTGTATACTAGGGGCACCAAGATCCTACTCTTTCCCTATGAATAAGACACTGAGAAGCAACTGGCATTTGTTTTCCATGTGATACTCATCTCTGGTAATCAGAAATCTTACTGATGAGAGGAAAGTCTACATTTCCATTTCTACCCTAGAAGATGATGAATTCCTCTCATTTTTATTTATATTATGCATAACTATCTATCTTCTAGTTTCTTAGAAAATATAAATCTATAATTTTAATATAACCCATGATAATGTTTCTGAAAAAAATAAGAATATCCTTAGATATGTATATCTTCATACAAACCAGGATTCTCTATAATTTTTAATGCTGGAGACTTGCTATGATGTTCATTCATAAGAGCTGCCAAAAAGAATACAGAAGACAAAGGGGAAGTTTGAATCTGATCACTATTTCCTGTTGACAATGGTCAGAGGTTTACAGTTACCCAAGGTTTTCTTATGTTTTATAAACCTTTCATATCTGGTCATCTCTCAATTTTTTGAGACCTGATTATGCAATCAGTGAACCATCCTTTTGGCATCTCCTCTTTCTCATTCTTTGGCTACTTCCTTAAGCATAGTCACTTTTAATACTAAATGAGTTGGATGAAAAGAGGAGAGGAATCAAAGGAGTGAAATTCAGTACATATAAGCAGGACTACATACAAATTTCAGTTGTGTTTCTATGTTTTTGGATTTTCAATTTTCTGTTTTTCCATTTCCATACTACACATTCCACATTTTTTACCTCGCCCCCACTCCAATATGTATCCTCACATGGAATGCATGTTTTTTATTTATATCAAAATATTTACATGGGGCTGGGGGTGTGATTCAGTGGTAGAATGCTTGCCTAGCACGGGCGTTTGATCCTCAGCACCACAGAAAAATAAATAAATTAAATAAAGGTATTGTGTTCAACTACAACTAAAAAATAATTTTTTTAAAAATTTATATTTCTTATTTCTCTTCTTTTATTCATAAGGTTTGGCTCAGAAAATATTCATAACTTTCATTAAAAGCAGTAGTTATCAAATCAATTCTAAAAGAGAATCAAAATTATCATTTAAAATTCATATTTACCCTTTACATGCAAAAGAATCTTTAAGCTAGAATAAGTTATAATGTGGAATTTTTATATGAAATATATACAAACACAAACCTTATTGAACAAATATGTAACTATAATTTGAGAAAGTTTTTATAGTTTCATGCTATTATCTCTCACTTGTCCTCATGAAATCTTATTTATTTATTTATTTATTTATTTATTTATTTATTTTTTATTTTTTGGTTATTGGGATTAAACCCAGGGAGGCTTATCCATGGAGTTACATCTCCAACCTTTTTGTATTTTTTACTTTGAAGCAGGATCTCACTAAGTTGCTTAGGGCCTTGCTAAATTGCTGAAGTTGGCTTTGAACTAGTGATCCTCCTCCTGCCTTAGCCTCCTAAATCACTGAGATTATAGGCGTGGGCCCTTGTGCCCTCATGAAAATATTATGATGGATAATGAAAATATGATGACGATTTTAAATATATTCTCTAATTTCATCTGAGCAGGAGTTATCAGAGTCCAGCCTCACCTCCAGGCTTTCTCAATGAACATATCTTCATATTTTAAGAGTAAAGAAGAGTTTATATAGCATATAAACTGAGGGTGGGTGAGATAATTCAGTTTAGTGAATACGCACTGCTCTGTTCTGTAATTTTTTTCTGAAATCAAATAGCTTTTATTCACCATGGCCCAACTCTCAGACCCTGAAATTCCCTTTCTGATACATCCACAAAATCTTGATATATGGGACATTAAAGTCCCTGTGCATTGAGCTATATACATGGAATTCCTTAAATACACATTTCTTCAAATACATTTGAAAATACATGTTAGCAATTTTCTGTTATATTTTTGAGTCTGCTATATGCATAATAACTTAAGTTTGTCTGACTATTGTTAGAACCTAATTATCAAGTACCACAATATCTAGTATGAGAAATGCACATTTGTTCCTAGTAGCCAATCCAAATTTGAAAATTCATTCATCGGTTCATGGTTAGAAACTGCATATATTCACAGGTAGAAAACAGAAGGTGTTCTAAACAAGAAAGGGAAGAAAGAAACAAGTTAACTTTGCTGATTTGGTTTCAATTTTCTAACACTAGAAAATTTTCTTCTACCTCAAATTAATTTAATCTTCATAAGCTGGAAAATTTTCCATGACTGATATATCATGACTAATGAGTTCTGAGTGAAAAATCATTACTTCTTGTAACCAGGTTTTGCTTCCTTCATCCCAAGCAAAATTATATAAACAGCAATAAAAATACCTATGCATTTAAAATAATCAAGTTTACATTAATTGTTTAATAAAAATCTTTACAATTTAAACAGAATGCTATCTTCCTAATAATTCTAGGGGTTTTAATATGATAAATTATAGGATAAATCATGATCTTTAAGGGGAGAAAGAGAAGTGATGGCAGAGAAGTAGAATTTAAACATTCTTTTTATGCACATGGCCATTTGTCTTGCTCTAGACCTTTGATATCATCTTCCAAATGCAAACCAAAGTCAGAAATATTATTAGGACATACTTTATGCCTTAATGAGAGACTTGTTGAAAATGCAATGCAATTTCATAGACATGCCTGTGTAGGTAAATAATGCAGCATTTAACTCAGAAACTTCAGGACAGAATTGGTGGAAAACATTCTCAGTGGATCATTTCAGCCTTTTTTCACAATGTCAGGCCAAAGCCTTTATATATAATTGTGTTATGTACTTAATAAAGCTTCAATGATTATCTAAATGTAATATAATTAAAAAGTAAATATTTCCCAAAATTATCAAACTCATTTGAAAGCCAAATATAAAAGGATTTGTATTAATTGATCTTTTCCATTACCTGTGTCATGTCCCTCCTCTGCTTGAGTGAAGGTGAGAGAAGAGTATGTATGGTATACTAAACTCATCCTCTCCTCAAGAAATTCTGACTAGAAATCACTCTTCTATGGTTATGACTTGAAAATAGATTAAAGTAGTTACTCTTCTATTACAAACACCAAAATTAAGATTTGGGAAAACTCATAATCTAAAATAAAAGAAAGTCTTTAAAAGCATTATTCCAAATAATTTTACATAGCTCCAAGGTATGTAAATGAAAATGACTAAATGATATGTTTGTCATACATTTTTTAAAGTCTCTTAATATACAAAGACTTGTATATTGAAGTATTAGAAGACTTAAATTTTATATTTAAATATTATAATTTACAGGAAAGAATAAATTATGGGAATAACACTTCTCAAATTCTAAAAGCAATGTCATGGTCTATGGGTCATGACATGCATTTAATACATGAAACACTCATAATCTGTGAGATTAAGTGACTTTCAGTATATTATTAATAAACATAATGGAAAACCACAAAATTGTTCAGAAGATTAATATGGGAATTTGAAAATAGTTCACGTTCTTGTAAGTGCTAGCACTGTTTAAATGAGTAAAAAAAATCAAAACAACAATAGTTACAATAATAATAAACATTGACATGAATTATTATTCTTAAGTAATTTACTTCATTTTCACACTATGATAAAGACACTATTTTCACTCTACAAATATCAGGACTCTTTCTCAAAGGGTTTTAAAAACATTTCCAAAATGATACATTCATTGATGCTAAACTTTGGCCATTTGACTTTCCCAGTAAATATAAAAGATATTTGGTTGATAGCAATACATCAACCAAGTCAGGCATGGTGGCCCACACATGGAACACCAGCTACTCAAGAGGCTGAGGCAGAATTGCAAGTCCGAGTCCAACCTAGGCAACTTAGCTAGATTGTTTCAAAATTTTAAAAAATATTACAACTGAGGATGTAACTCAGTGGTAAAGAGTTTCAAACCCCAGAACTACAAAAAAATATTAAAATTAAAAAAAGAAAGAAAAAATACATCAACTAGATTCATTTTTCATCAACATTTAAACTAAATAAAATAACCATAACACCAAACCCAAAAATAACTATTTACAATGAATAACCTAGAAATATAATACTCATTCTCAAACATGTCATATTTAGGACCTCAGCATTTAGCATAACCTCGAAAACACCCAAGACAGACATTACTGTAGCAATGTTGATATCACTTATAATAGGAAATACTGAAACTAAAAAATGAAAAACAGTAAGAGGTGTCCCATAAATAAATTAAGAGGGCACAGGCTATTAAGTCAAATTGAATTAGCTTGGCATCGTTTGCACATACTTTACAGAAATGTGTGACTTTGGACAATATAATAACTTCTGTCAAACATTGAATTGGTTATGGTAATGATGACAGTTTAAACAACTAAACCCTTATGTTTCAAGTCTTTTACAAAACATGAGTTAATCATACCAATTTATAAAGTCCAAAGATTACTTTTTAATACCAGGGACTGAACCCAGGAACAATTAACTATCAAGCTACATCCCAGCTCTTTTCATGTTTTATTTTGAAACTGGGTATCACTAAGTTTCTTAGGGCCTTGTCAAGTTGTTGAGACTGGCTTTGAACTTGGTAGCCTCCTGCCTCAGCCTCCCAAGCCTCTGGGATTATAGGCATGCACCATCATACTCAACCAAACAATACTCTTCATAGTAGTGTTTCTGCCCCAGGTACCAATTCTAGGACTCAGGCTTTTTCTGTAATGTGATTCCACTATCTACATGACCATGGCTCAATCCAGAAACAGGAAACAGATGGGCACCAATGTTCTAGGAGCCAGACATAATAATATAAGCTCATTCATTTGTACCCATATTCCACTGACAAGAACTCAGTCCTTTCACTTCTGTTCTCATTTGTTGAGTAGACAAAATGGTATCATGAGCCCTGGAAAAAAGCTCTAACAATTTTTTCCACAACCTTAATTTCCTTATTTGTAAACTGGGAAGAAAATCCACTTTGCAGTGTCTTTCTTAAGGTTAATTCAAAGAAATATATGTAACAAATTTAGGAGAACTGTTTCCAAACTGTAAATATTCAGTAAGGAGTAATCGGAATCAATTGTTGTACTTGTCTTCATCATCTTAGCAGCAAGCATGACCCATTTCTGGAAACAGAAATTAATATTTTAAAACTGATATTCTGAGAAGATTATGTCATCTTCTTCCATCCCAGCCAGTTCAAGAATCTACTCATCCCTCACTACTGAATATCATAGTGACTCTAGAAGCTATTCATCAATGTGAAGAGGAAAGTCTGGTGCAGTTTCTGGGGAGCTCAATGTACTAGAGGAAGTCAAACAAAGGTGGGAAATTAGAGCCAAAATAATTTAAATAAAAACAGTGGGATAAATACAGATAGCCATGGCGACACAGGAAATCTATTTATCAATCTGTTATACCAAGTGAAAGAAAGAATCCTTGAAGAGAGGTGCATATAGTGTGGTGTGTGTATGGGTGTGTGTTTGTGTGTGTTGTAGTGATAGGAACAGGTGCTGAAGGAAAATACAGGGATTCATTTCTCCTGCTAAGTGTCTGTAATATACAGAAACATTTCAACAACCCAAGAAATTAAAGTAGCCTGTACCTGGACCACAAAGCTTCAGTGGTTGTGGAAACATGGAGGTTTAGAAAAATGTACATGACATTTTAATGAATTAGATTTACTTCTCTAAATAACAAGAAACCATTAGAAAAAAAAAATGATGAAAGCAGTGAAAATGTACAACAAGATTTTGCTTTAGCAGTGAGATGGATGAATTTGGGGAGATTAAAAAGGTTAACATAAACCAAGACCAGTTTGGAATAGATATAATTCATAAGGCCATGAAGTTCTGAGCAAGGACAAGATTAGAAAGAAAGAAAAGGAAGAAATAGAGACTATATTAAGGAAGTAAAACGAGCAAGGCTTAATAACTGATTGGGTGGCTGAGCTGATGGAGAAAGGCTTACTTAAATATCTGGGTGGTTGCTGTTGCTGTTCAGGTAGATTTAAAAGGAGAGGGAACAGTAATAGGGTTGTGAGGAGTTCACCTGTTAAATTTGAAGCTTAACATAGACATTCATGAAAGAACAGTCAGCAGGGATTCAGACATGGAGGTCTGAAACAGAAATGGAATCAAAGGAGAAACATCATTTCAAGAGTGATTATGGTTTCGGTAATATTGAAATCCTGTTCCTTAATAGTATTTGTTTAAAAATGGTCTTAGCACTTACCTGGTACAAAAATGGGGATAGGGGCATAGGAAGGAAATAGATGATCAGTCATACCAAAGGACTCAAATAGAAGAAATAAGAAGGAGTAAAATTCAAGCGTCCTGAGAAATGTTTCCTACCTAGGCACTAACTCATTAAAACAGTTCTCGTGGCCTATCTGCTGAGAGGGCAGTGACACCTCCACACACCCAGTAGCAATGAGCACATCTGCTGACCAGGTCTTAATTTCTAACCACCACTGTCCAATAAAAACAATGGAAATGGCGGATCTGGGGACTGTGGAACGGAAAAGGCAATACAAATCTGGAGCATCATGTGGAGCCAAAAATTTAGGAAATTTGGGGGAAAAAAATTATTAGGGACATATCTGAACAACACAGGAGCCAACCTAAAACAGTTGGTTAACACTGAACCAAGGTAACACAATAAATGACAGTATTCTCAGATTGAAACACAGTAGCTATTCATGAGTCCATGTTGATGCAAACAAATTAATAAATTAATGAGAAGGGGCAAGTTTTCCTTACAGAATAATTTCAAATAATGTGAGACAAATGAGTAGAAACAAACTTTAGAAAACCATAGTAATATCTATTGCAGCCAAGCTTCCCTGAAGAATGGCAAAATTAGTGGACCAAACTCTAGGGAGAAACTAGATATTTACATATCCTAAAATTACCCCTCTAAAAATATTAATTAGTATGGTGATTAACTTATGCTCACAAATTCTTTGATACACTCCCCTCTAGATGGTAGGCATTCAATTCTGTTCCCTAAGACTTGCTTCTAATGACTAGAAAATTAAAAAAAAAAAAAAAAAGAAAATGGATAGCAACTTTACAGGAAAGAAACTGGGCAAACACCACCTTAATCAAGCAATGGAGTTTAACATCTCCATTAGCAAGTCATGTTGGCACCCTGCACCCCTTATAGAGGCAATGAGAAGAGCACTTCCACCAGTAGCATTCTTCCTCAAAAAACGAAAAATCCAGAATTCAAGTCTTGTTATGAGCAAACATCAGAAAAGCAAAGTTTTATAAAGTAGGTCATGAGTATTTTTTCAGTGTCAAGTTTGCAAAAAACAAAGAAAAGATAAGGAACATCATATATTCCTAAAAAGGCTTCTTGACTGACTGTGATGTGTTATCCCAGATTTAACCCTACAATATGGAAAGAACATTAATGGAAAAAGTATCTGAATCTAAATAAAATCTAGAGTTGACTTAATTGCATATCCATGTATGATAAACCAAAACTAATTGTTTTGTTAAGTGTATGATGTCCACTTAAGATGATAACTTCTGTAAAAGCTGAGTAAAAGTCACACAAGCATTCGATATACTATTTAAGACTCTATGAATCTAAAATCAAAATTTACAAATAAAAAGTTTTTTTTAAATACTCCCATTGGTATCAGAAGACAAATATATTAGTCACCTGGCTGGTATCAGGAGACAAATAAGGAACAAAGCAACGAGAGGCAAATATGCATATACTATATACAAGTATTACATGTATATATACCTATAATGTATTATATAGTATATAAAATTAGTTAATAATATACATGTAAATATTATATGTATGCATAAATGTATATATTCATTATTGTATCAAAGCCAGTTCTCTGTATGTACATTAGTTTGGCAATCAAAAAAGAGAGATCAGAAACATACATACTCACAAAAAATCTACTGAGAAAATCTCAGTAAATTTCCAGGAACCCACTCCTTGTATTTGAGCAGAGTGAGAAAAAATCTTTAGCTCATTCATACTTCCTCACATTGTATGGCTCCCTCATAGGAATCCTTGTAGTTTCTCTACCTGGCAAGGCTATTGAAACCCACCTAACAAAACAAACTCTGTATGATGATCCATTCATTCATTCAACCTGTTATTTATTGAGCATTTATTATGTGTTAGATATCATACTAGATGGTTGGGTTATACCAATCCTAACTACAATTGGAATAAACAATGCACAGCACCCAATCCAATCTCTTGATTATCAGATGATATAAACTCTATATTTTCAAAACCGTCTTGTCTTAACCAAGGACACAGGGAAAGGGAATGGCAAAAGTAGACTACTTCTGTCTTTTGCAACAACTTGTTTCTCAACCCAAACTATGATCCTGGGTTGAGGAGAAACACTGGGAGATTTGTAAAAATATGCTTACTTCTAGAAAACTCTTCACTAGCCTCAAAGGGTGGTTTGAGTTCATTATAATGATTTATTCAAAGAGCTCTTGCTTCTAGTAACCTTTATTCCAGGAACTTGGAACTCACACAACTTAATCTTCAGAAAAATCTTTGTTAGGTAAGTATCATAGTTGTTCTACTTCTCCCCATACCCCACCCCCCTGCAGAAGTAGAAAGTCAGGCTATGAAAGGTTAAATGCTTTCCTGAGCTCATTTAATAAGATAGTGACAAAGCCAAAAATAGAAGTCTCCAGATTCCTCACATTTGCCTTATTTCACCCCATGTTATCACGCTGAATTAAATTCTATTTTCCTGTAGTACTCTTGCTACAAAGTAAAAATCCTGAATTATTTTAAGGCATGGGTATAAGGACACTAAAGAAACAGAATTATATATTTATGAAACCCACATTGAGGATGCCATCAAACATTTTACTTCCAGAGGAAATTTCCTCTCATTTTCTATAATGACCCTAGTTCTTGTTTCTCTGAACCCAAGTTTCCTCATCTGTAAAAAAAAGAATAAATTATACCTACCTTTGTAGCTATTACTTGCTATTATGCATGTGAAATTCTAGTATACCTGTATGTTCTCAATTAAATTTACCCTCTATTTATCCAACCACTTTAGCATCATAAATCAAATTTTAATTATGAGATGATGCAGAAAAAAATAGTTGCAGATCTACTATCTGACTATAATAAGAATGAAGTTAATATTTGATAAATAATGTTTCCTGGAAATATTTTGAGTGTCACATAAGTACAGACCTTGCACCTATACAACCAAATGAATCAGACAATTTGAAACTTTTCAATTTGGTGTCCAGGAATAAACATACACTATTTGAGACAACATAAGATGATTTTTATATGAATAGCTTAGCCTACTATAAGCAGTTGAGTATTTGAATAACCTGAGCAGAAAACAAATCTGTTTTGCCCATTATTTAGTGGAATTCACTAACAATTGTAGAACCATAATGGAACATTGTAAAGTTAACCCTTTTCCTTTCAAGCATGGGATGAAATATGCTAGGCTGTCTACATTCAAGTTAGCTTTACATTTTTCTCAATATTCATGTTGGGTAGTACTGATAAGCTTTGTTCATAGGTCTGTTAAATATTCCCTTTCAAGTCCCAAGCAACTAATTTATTTGGGAATACAGTTTGGCATAGATAATAAAGGGGGTTTTAAAATGATTTATCATGGACTGGGAGTATAACTCAGGTGTAGAGCACTTACCTAGCATGTAGAAGTCCCTGAGTATAATCCTCAGCACCAAAAAAGATAAATCATTAATTCTAAAACCTTCCAACATCTAGTTGAGTTGTATTTTTATATCATAACACATTTCCTTTGTTTCCAAAGGAAATAAAGGTTTCCAAAGGAAATGACTCAAACTTGAGTGAATTATAAATTAGTACAGAAAAAAGGAAAGGAAATACATTAATATGAAAGAAATTTTTAAAAAGATTTTTCATTGAGCACTATAGGTCAGTCTGTGGATAGAGTAGAATGGATGCTTCAAAAACTACTGGCCATCAAGATGAAAGATGAAAACTGCTAATCATCTTTTATAATTTCAGAATTCACCATTAAAATCTAGCTGTGTCCATATTTAGGCACTCATATTTTTCTAACTTTAAAAAATGCACCTGTAGCAGAATTTTTTCTCTAAAAGGACATAGCCAGCTGGAGAGGGAGACAATTAAGCCTGATTGGATGACTCAACAATAAAAATAGGAAGCTAGCTGCATGAGAAAGGATGAGCTACAAAGAAGCAGACTCTCTGAGGGTTCTTTGAAAGAAAGAACAAGAAGTGGAAATAAGCCCATTAACATGAACAAGGGGGCGAAGGTTAAATTTTTTAGCTAATGGCAAACTCTTTCCTGAAATTAAAAGCATAGAAAAAAAATAGTTCACTCATAGTCAATTGTACATAAGTTTATATAATCATTGACATCTATTGTGCTTTAATTCATAATCAATACCACAATAATGATATAAAAGTTGGAGTGCCATATTATCAAAGGGCACCAAGGGTCTTCATCCACTGGGAGTCACTGCTGTGCTCCTTCCTGTGCCAGGAACTACTGTTTTGTCCTTTTCCCAGGAACAGATCGCCTCCCTTTTTTGCTTTCTAGCTCCCCTTGTCATTCAAAACTCCACTTCATGATTACAGTTAGCCACGGAGGATTTGCTTTATCCTTCAGATTGGGTTGGTCTCCTGTCACATTGTATCACTTTTCAAACACCATCTCCTCCTGAACACACAGCCCAAGAATATACACATTTATTTTTAATATACTTTTGATATGTAATAATTCTACATCTCTCCTATACTAAACTGTAAGATCTGTGAGAAGACAGTGTGTTTGTCTCCTTGACCCTCAACATGCAGTTTAGTCATTGCTGGATAACTAGGCTTAGATGCAATACTATAGCCATAATCTGTTCCTTCCATGATTTTGGAAAAGTTCACCTGACCTCTTTCATGTCTTAGCTTTACCTCAGTTCACTGGCATCTCTAAGATTCAAATTTTAACAAATTGGTTATCTAAAACTCTTTCATTTATTTAGACATGAGATTCCCAAGAAACTTTAATCTCAAATACTGTAATATTGTTTTCCCCAATTCCCTTCTTACCCTTTATTATTTCTGCAACTGGGTGAAGACAGTTCTTCACAGATAGAACTGTAAATTACATCTGGTAATTGAAGTGAATAGTCCATCTTACTTTAGTTCTAAAGAACAGTGAATTTAAAATATGTATTTACCTATGCATATTAATTATATAGAATATTGGGTTTCATTGAGGTCCACTTGCCCAGGTGAGATAATGTGATCATTCATTCAAAAAATAACAAATCCACTAAATCCCAGAAATTGTTTCAGGTGAAGGGGACAAAATGATACTGAACAATGATACTGAACAAAGAGACCTACACTAAATGAGGTTGCAAAAAGTGCTGTGAGGAAAAAAAAAGAGCAGGATGGATGAGGAATATGAGGAAGAGGATGACTGCTTTCCATAGGATAAGCCAGGAAGATCTTAGTAGTAATTTGACATTTGAAGAGAGATCTGAGGAGAATGACAGATGAGAGTGTATCTGGTCAAAGAGCTTTTCAGGTAGAAAAGAGCTCAAACAAGAGCCATGGGTCAGAGCACTCTCAGCAAGTTCTAGGTACAGCAAGATGACAGTGTGGCTAGAGGAAGTAAATAATGGCTGCAATAGAAGGTGAGGTCCCAGAGGTAGTGGAGGGGCAGATGATGTAACTGTTTGATCTGAAGGTATGGAATGACATGATTCAGCCTAGGTTCCCAAAGGAACACCCTGAGCATGAAAAGTTAGTCAGAGGAGGAGTAAAGAACCCACTTAGGCAGTGTTCCAATAATCCAAGTGGGGACTGATGGTACTTTCCCACAAAACAGTAATGGTGGTGCTGGTTAGAAATGGTCAGACTCCAGATCGGTTATTATCATAAAGTCACAAGATATGAGAGACTGTGGGCAAGAATAGTTAGGTAAGCAATGGAAAGGAGACAGGGAAATGAAGTGTAAATGACAATGAAGATCAAGGGATGCTCCCATTTCATTTGCAATCCCCAAGAATGAACAGAGAAAAAGAGAAAAGTCATCAATTGCAAAGGCTAGAGGGGAAATAGAATCCTAAATTGTGAACAAGATTTAGGTTTATAAGGAAAATAAAATGAATGAAATATTTAAAGAAGAATTGATAACAGAGTGATTTTGTTGATAAAGACCAGAAGCTCTCCTCAGAACCCAGTAGAAAGTATGGGAATGGAAGTAAGAGAGGCATGCACAAAGTCAGAATCGAGGATGTATGCAGCTATCGGGCAATGGAAAATGTGGTAGTCCCGTGTTTCTTGTGTGTGTGTAGGCTAGCAGGGATGTAGGAAATACTGAGACTAATATGGGGTACATCTTAGGGTAACTGTGGTGAGAAACACAGCTGTGAGTCAACTCTGGGGAAAGGGGGGCCCTTCTTGCTAGGAACCTGTGGCTCTCCATGATGCTAAGAATACACATGCTTTGTCCTCTGTTTGCAAGTTCTTAGCCAAAATATCATCCTTGCTTTTCTTCAAGGAACTGCTTGTTCTAAGAGTGTGTAGCTCTTAGAGACAGTGATTACATGTTATTTTTCGATATGTTTTTATCTGCATGTACAGGTATTGAGTGCTGACCTTTTCCTATATCATCTGCAAAGATAAGGTGAGCCACCCTGAGCCCTCCCACTTGCCATGTGTCTCTCTGACACCCATCACTAGTGCTAGACTTAGTGCCAACACAGATTATTGGGCAGTGTATTTCTGATACTATTGTTTTTGATTAGATATAAAATGGGAAAAACATAAATAACTATGATTAAAATTTTAACTTGCAAAATCATGAAATGCAAAGCACTCTCACTCTTTCAAAAAGGGAAAAAATGAGATAGCTTTTGGAATTCTGAAAAGGATATAGGAAAAAATAATATGTTAATAAAATATATTAATACAGTGCAAATAAAATGAAATCCCCAAATTGCATTGAGATAAGATTTAATCTCAGAATACTTTGTGGAATGTTATTACTTTATTACAAATACCTAAACAATATAAATAAATATTTAATGAACTATTATCACACTATTTTGATTTGGCTCTATTAGTGTCTCTCTGGCTCTCTTTTCACAGAAGGCTTATTTAAAATAAGAAAATTTGGGATGGCACAAACAAAAGTTTTGAGCACATAATTTGTAAAGTTCCTTCTTTGTGCTAGGCATCGTGTTCAGGCCCTTTCTCAGAATATTAATAGAGATAGACCCTACTCCAGTCCCACAACATGGCCACTAGTTCTGTATTACTACTTCATCTACACAGATGGGAGATAAAGGCTTAGCAAGATTACAAAGCTCATAAGAAGCAAAACCAACATTTCAACCCAATCACGTGTATGTTGATACACCACATTGCTGTCACTTATCAATTTTATGATAATTATGAAAGACTCCTAAGGTCAATAGCAAATAAACATCTAATAATGCTTCTTTGTTGAAAATAATTATAAGACTGTATAGACTAACAATTCTGAATGTTGATGTGGAAATCACTGAAATACCACAACCATCAATGCTGCTCCCAGGAAATATCCTTCAAAAGTCACTCCTGAGGGCTTACCATGTAGCAAGGACTGTCAGAACACTGAGGATTCAGTGCAAACCAGCTTCAACCAGTTGCTATATCCTAGTGGAGACACATGGGGTAGCGAACTAATAAACACATGAAGCAAACCTTTCTAAGAGCTAAGAAGCAAATATTCATGATGATGTGAAATGAATGCATAGGAATAGCAATTTCAACAAAAGGAAATACCTATCTGAGAACATAACATCCAAGCTGAGATTGAGAAGGAAGAGAAAATAGCCAATGTAAAGATGTCAAGCTTCAAGGAACAGAAATAAGTCTAATGAAGCTAGTGAATGATTTATAGCAGGGGAGAGGTTACTTGAAAGAGTGTGGGGAGGTAAGCAAAGGAGAAATCATTCAGGATATTGGTCACATTAAGACATACATAGATTTTATTCTAAATCATTGGAAGTTTGTAATCAGAGGATTCAGAGAGTCATAACATTGAATTTTGAAAGAAAAAAAATAACATCAAACTACCTCACAGAGAAGGGGTAGTTTATATATATATGCATATAATTTTCATGTGTGATTTATACACTATTTATACATTATATATATACACACATACATATATATATGTATGTATGTGTATATATATATATATGTATATATATATATATATACATATATATATGTGTGTGTGTGTGTGTGTGTGTGTGTATCCACTCATTTGCCTGAACTTCTACTCCAAATATACTTCTCAAATTCAAACTCCTACTATTTAATGCCAAATAAGATGGCTATGCCTTGAGGCAGGAAGAAATACGATTCTATAATTCTGGTAATTCTGATTTCATCTTGTTCTTTCTGTCTAGGTGACAGGTTTCTTTTTGTAGCTGATGTTAAAATACAAACCTGAAAAATCAGCCATTTATCATTCCAAGTTCCAAGAAGACTTCATATCTGAATAGCACAGATGTCACCTCTTGCTGAGTCAAATGTGTCATGTTTTCTCCAGAATAATCTGGATATGGATTGCATATGATCAGCTTGCATCATATAGTATTCTCTCCCATCCTCCTCATGCCTTGCTCTAGAAGAAGTGAGTCATTGCTCCAAATGCTCCTCTATAGTTTAGGGGCAGCCATCTGAGTTTTCTGACTGACCTGAATTATCAAGAGAGGTTTACACTGACTGTGGATTGTGGTCTTTTATATTTCTTTTTTTTTATTTTTTATTTTTTATTTTTTTATTGATGATTTAAAGCATTACATAGCTCATGATATATCATCTTTCATACATTTGACTCAAATTGTGTTTTGAACTCCCATTTTCACCCCAAATACAGATTGCAGAATCACATCTGTTACATATTCACATTTTTACATAATGCCATATTAGTGACTGTTGTATTCTGCTATCTTTCCTATCCCCTACTATCCCCCCTCCCCTCCCCTCCCCTCCCATCTTCCCTCTCTACCTCCCCTGCTGTTGTTCAATTCTCTCCTTTTTTTCCCTCCCCCTTGCCCCTCATGACCTCTTATAATTTTATGTATCATTGAAGGTCTCCTACCAAAGACGAATGGGGGGAGAGAAACGGAGAGAGAAGGGAAAGCATACGGAAATGGTAGGAGACCTTCAATGATACATAAAATTATAAGAGGTCTTTTATATTTCTAATGTAAAACAAAACTGAAATAATAGTATGTAGCAGATTTTTTAAGTCTCTTATTATCAAAATAAAAAGCTATTTTGGAAAGTGGACATGTAGCTCAGTGATAGAGTAGAAACTTAACATGAATGAGGTCCTGGATTCAATCCCTAGAACCACAGGGAAAAAAAATCAACCTTTATGCTTGGCACCACACAGATGCTTAGAGAAGAAAATCATTTCTCTGCTATGAAATAAAATCTAAGAACCTTTAATTTCAGTAACAGAATCAAGATGGAATCTATTGTTTACCTATAGAAAAAGATGAACATAAAGGAAAATAAATGTAGCCTGCCACACTGGAGTAGAAAATGTTTGAACAAACAGTTTCTCAGACAGTTGGGTCTATAGGAACTAGCAGGAATGCTGGGGGCATAAATATGCATTCAAGTACCAAACAATTCTGTTCTTCAATGTGTTTTTTTTTTTTTTTTACTTCTCTTGGTGACATAAAAGTTGACTGTATAATGTGAGGATAGAAGGCACCTAGAGTTTAGCATTTAACTTAAAAAATAAATAAATAAAAACCTGAATAAGTTAGCGTCTTCCTAATGTCTCTGAGTATTTTGCATGGCACACATGTGTCCCAGACCATCAAAACTCTTGATCTGAATAATGCAGTTTCTATAGCTACTACTCACCAAGGGCAAAACTTTTCCAATTTTTCATATTTCTTTGGTCAATAGAAGTATATTAAAAAGTACACAATTCTAGATAAAAATGTTTGTTTGAAAACAGATTTTTCACTATCCCCCAATGAATACAATATGAATCCATACTTTATTAAAAAATAGTAGTTTAAAAGAGCTTCAAATTATTTGCCTTCACAAAGCAGGGTCTGGTGCATGATCAAGAAAAAAGAGAATCAGGGAATCAGAAACCTGGAAAAGCTATTAGAGATCACCCAGTTCAACTTTCTCTTTTCTGAGGAGAAGAAACAAATACCAGAGGAAAGAAATTATAAATATTTCCAATTAAAGAACATTTACACTATTTCAGTCATAAAAAATCATTAAATATTATAACACATAGAGGTAGAGAAGAAAAAATCTAGTAATACTTAAATATAATTTTGATGGAAACTATTGTCACTAGAATGTGACAATTTCATGATGTTACTTAATGCTTAAAATGCTATTTTTATTACTTGATCATTTTTCCTCATTATGCTATGAAATTTGTTATTTCAAATTAAGTGATTTCTGTTTTGTAGTATATACACACACACAATAGTGAGAATTTAAACGTTGAGCATGTGAATAATTGTGAAATATTTAGAGAAGAAAATGATTCGGTTATGTTTATTATTTTGATATGCATTAAAGAAAAATGTGATAGATAAAGAGAAATATAAATATGTAAGATAAAATTTAGAACAAAAATTTAATTACAGAATCTACATATCGTTCAGTACTTGTTAATGTAATGCATGTTCATGTAAGTGTCCATTGTGAAACTCATTCAATTGTTCTGTATGTTTGAAATTTTTGTTGAAAAAATTAAAGGCTTAAAAATCTGCCATTCTAGAAGATAGTAATCAAGTCAGTTGTAAAGATAAATCACTTACAGGTGTAAGGATCATTTTTTTTTTTAGCTGTAGGTGGACACAATACTTTTATTTTATTTGTTTATATGTGGTGCTGAGGATGGAACCCAGGGCCTCAAATGTACTAGGAAAATGCTCTATAGCCGAGCCATAACCCCAGCCCAAGGATCATTTGATCATATTCTCAATACTTCAAAGGGGATCATCACTTATTTTTCTACAAAAGGGAAATACATGTGTGTGTGTGTGTGTGTGTGTGTATTTCAATCAATGTTGATAAAAATATTTTCTTGATTATAATGTAGTTTGTTCCCAGTATGGCTTAATATACTAAATATTGTACCCACACTGAATACTTTTTATTATAAAATAGCATTTTATTGGCAAATTCATTTGATGGAAATTAGAACCACATCACCTGAGCATCAGAAGATTAAGGCTGAGGAATCAGTCTGAGCCATACCTCTTATGAAAAGGATTATAGGTAGCAGAAACACACACACACACACACACACACACGAAAAGTCTCCTATACATACATTGGTTTAAAAAAAATAGAATGATAGAATTTTCATCCAGGACTGGCGTACTACTTCATATTACCTTCCTCACAGTAAGAGTGCTCTTTAGCCACAGGTAACTAAAATGCACTCTCATTCTATCATGACAAAGAAGACCATCCGTGTGCAATAAGAGGAACGAGGCAGTGAGATGGGGAGGGAAAAAGGAAGCACTGGGAACTGAATTGGGGAAAATATATTCCATGCATGTATGACTATATAAAAATGAACCCCGCTATTATGAATGACTGTAATGCACTCATAAAACATTTTAAAATTATTTGATATTTGAAGTAGTAAAAGAGACCCTAGGCTACTTGGTTATGTTTTGTATTCTTGGGAGAAACAGTTTGGACTTTTCATGTGCCTCTGAGAGCATCCAAGATGAAATACTAAAACCAAGTGTACCTCCACAATATGGCAAGAAGAGTTTTTGTAACCCTTTGTTCACTAAAGGGACATGACCTTATGTTCTGCATATGATTTACTCATATTGAATTAACTGACTGGGTGAAGCCTACCCAAAACACTAAGAATCCTAAAGGTAGAAGCTAGTACATGACAGACTATATTTCTTAGACCTTAATGGTTATAATTTGAGTTTTAATCATAGCTGGTTAAGCAGGAGATTAAACATGCAAGGCCAGTTGCATGATCTTTTCCATGGAAAACTTCCTTTGATGTACACATTTATTCTATTTGCCTGATCTGTCTACATAGGTGGTAATTGAATGAAACTGGTAATGTCATGTATCACAATTTTGCTGCATCGAAAATATTGTAAATTATGTGGTTATACCAAAAATTATGATGACCTTGTTTCAAATTATAACCATATAATTACTGAATTAAAAGATCTGTCTATAAAATATGATTCTCCATATGAAACAAGCCACAGAATTCTACTTCTGAGCATGCTGGAGTAACAGGAAGCAGATTTATCTATTTACCTTAAATAATTAGAAAACCTGACAAACCATGTTTGTCATATACTGGCTCAGAGACAGCACAGAACAATAATCCCTGGAAGAAGGAGAATAATTGAAGTAAACTTGAACTTCGCACCAGCCCCCTGCCTGCAGAGGATTCACAGTGCAATGAAAGGGAGGCCAACCTGACTGAGCTCAACAGTGGGGCTGAGCTGAGAGATGGAGTCTAGAGAGCAAAGTCATGAAGGGAATTCACAGCTAAAGCCGCTGCACATAGAGGGAGCACAAAGACAGGCAGAGGTTTTGACTAAGGACCGATATGCACATGCGTGAGAAGTCACTACCAAGGCCAATGAAAGAATCATCAGGAAAGCAGACAAAAATGAATACATGTTGAAGAAATAGCAGCAGCATTTTAAAAAACTAATGAAAACAGTAAACCCACACATCCAGGGTGCTCAGTCAACTCCAAGTAGAATAAACACAAAGAAAACCCATACTAAAGCGCATAAAATCACACTGTTCAAAGTGACAATAAAAATTCTTAACAGTAGATAGAGGGAAAAAGTCATATACAATGGGACAAAGAAAAGAATGACATTAGATTTCTCATCAGAAACTATATATGCCAACAAAAAAAATTCAGTGGTATCTTAAACTATCAAAAAGGAAAAAAATGTCTCCTTAAATCCCATATGCAGCAAAAATACTTTTCAAAAATCAAGACAAAAGAATGACTCTCAGACATGAAAAAGTAAGGGAACTAGATAGCAGACCACCACTACAAGAAATGTAAAAGGAAATTTTTCAGATAAAAGGAAAATGAGACCAAATAAAAATCTTTGTCTACATAAAGAAATGAAAAACAGTGGCAATAGTAGATGTAAAGGCAAATTTTTCACTTAAATAAAATATGTCAAAAGGTAATTGTCAGATTAAAGCAAAAATAATTTCAAAATTGTGTTATTTATAACAAATTAGGAATAAACCACATGTTAATAATAGCACAAAGGCAAGTAGGGAGAACAATGGAAATATAAAGTTTATAATGAAAACATACTGTATGGTAAGTGGTCTAATGTTATTTGAAGGTAGACTGTTTTAAGACAGAGATGCTTATAAATCTCAGCAAGCACTGGATGAGAAATGAGGCACAGTTACTAATGCAAGAAAGGAGATGAAATAAGAGTCAGGTAAAAGGAAATAGGAAATTAAAAAATAAGAGAAGATAGATAATAGGAACAGATAAATACCAATAGGAGTAAATTTAAAACCAAATTTATCCATGAAAATATTAAATTTAAAAGGATTATTTCAATTAAAAGACGGGCAGAGTTTTTTAGATTTGATAATGCTGTTCATAAGAAACTCTAAACACTGAGGCTAGAAATCAAATATGAAAAATGTCATACCATGTGATCATTAAACAAATGAAGATAATGTGGCTATGTTGATATCCAAAAAAACAGACAACATCTGTAAAGAGTCTTTTATAGTGACAAAGAAGGCAATCATTCAAGAAGACCTAGAAATCCTAACTATGCAGGAAACTATAACACAGCTTTAAAGCAAATATAAAAAGTGATGAAACTGAAAGAAGAATTGGACAACTTCAAAATTCTAGTTGAATATTTTAATACTCCTCTCTCAAGAATTGCCAGACTAAGTAGTCACAAAATCAGTAAGGATATAAGACACTGTAAGTAAATGACCATTGTAGAACATTCCAACCAATAACATCAGGAAACACATTTTTAAGTGGTGTAGAATATTTACTAAGATAGATCATCTTCAGAGAAATTAAACATGTCTCCATAAATTGGAGTAAGGCATAAAACTCAAAGCTGATACAATAGTGGTTGTATTAATTATATATATTGAATGGGGGGCATTCTAGGGATTGAATTCAGGGGCACTCAACCACTGAGCCACATTCCCACCCCTATTTTGCATTTTATTTAGAGACAGAGTCTCACTGAATTGCTTAGCACCTCGATTTTTCCTGAGACTGGCTTTGAATTCATGATCCTCCTGCCTCATCCTCCCAGCTCAGTATTAGAGGTGTGTGCCACTGTGCTCAGCTAGTTTTAATTATAAATAGTCCAAGAATACTGAGCTGGGGAAGAAATTCAGCAATAGAGTACTTGCCCAGCATGCATGTGGCCCTGAGTTCAATACCCAGCACTGGGGGGAATAAAACACTATATTACTTTATTGAATAAGTTAAATAGCTTCAATAGATGTAATAGTCTAAGAATTCTAAGTATGTGAATTTTAAGTACTTTTCAGTCTGAATTGTTTGAAAAATAAAATCCCTACAAAATAAAATAAAATCCAAACAAAAGTAATACATTCTAAGGAAAATAGATATATTTTAAGCTATACTTTAATGACTGTATTTCAGTGTTCTACAGATTTCAGTATGATAAAATTTCCTTTTAAAAAGAATTATTTGAATTTTATTGTACATTAATTTATAACCCCTATCTGATCAGGCAAAGATCTAAAAATTATGCATTGTATTTCTTTTTAATATGCAGGCGGAAAGAAAATTAAATAATGCAAATGTTCATCAACACTAATTAATTATTAAACTCACATTACATCTGATGTTTTGAAGCTTAGAAATTGGTACTTCCATTAATGAGGTTATTTAAGATCCTATCAAGGTTGAATTCACATACAAGAACAAAAATAAAATAAAGACTACTTTATAATTGATATACTCAAGAAATAATAATTTATAATTGATATATCCAACAGGCAGCCTGAGGGGGTAATAGAGGGTAAGTGCTAGTTCCCAAAGATCCCTGTAGGAATGTCCATTGGCTTTTCTTAGGACCATATGAGCATAAGAAAGGGGCACATGGTAGTACCACCATTGACATCCTAGCATCTCTTTTCTAAATCAAAGCATATGCCACTTATTGGGGGCTGCCTCAAATGCTGCCTCTTTTACAAACTTTGTGCATGTTATTTTCAGTCTTATTTAAGCAGAGAAATATACAGACAGACCGAGCACATGTATTTGCTAAAATTTTTCCATGAAGCATAGATTTAAACCCTTGCAATGTCATATTCTGGCTGCGGCAATTTGGACATTTTGTTATCTTCCTCTGCTTCAGCTTCTGTTTATGATAATAATGATACTACCTACTTCATAAGGTAGTTTTAGGGATTAATTATCTGAGTATTTAAATGCTTAGAATATCTTGGGGCCAGAGTAAATAGTGTATGTCTCATCTACATATGCCCAAGCTACATGGACTTAAGTATCTTAAAAATTTTTTTTAAAAATTAAAAAACCACTCCTATGTCTTTTTGTTTAAGAAATATCCCATTAGATGTGACATCATTCTTTCTTTCTTCTCTAAGTCTTACTCATTCAGGTATCACTCCCTGCTAGAAACTTTCTGAAGCTTCCAAAACTGAAAGACATTCATTCTCACAGAGAACACTGTAATTTTCTCCATCACAGGACACTTTATTTTAACTGCTTTTTTTTTTTACTCATATTACTAGAGCATAGGTTACTTAAGAATGAAAACTATTTTATGCACTATTTAATCTATATGCATGGCATACAGTATGATTTATATATATATATATATATATATATATATATATATATATATACACATATATATAAAATAAATACAAGAATGTGTAAATAAGTTAATGAATTAATGAACAATGCAGTGACTGCATCATAAAAATAGGGCACATTTGCTTCATCCTGCCCTCATTAGCTAGGTAGACATATAATCTAAGACTAAAAGCATTCATGAGAGAAAAACAGAGAGATTGAGCTAGTTTTCTTATTGTAATAGATTCAAGTTTTTTGCAAGTAAGCCACAAGAAAATTTAATGATCCATTCAGGACATACCTTGTCTCCATCTCTCAGATATTCCAACTATTGAGGTAGTACTACTATTAAGCAAATAGCTCCAGTTCTCTGCCTTTAGGGAACATAGTAGAATTATTATTTCTGAATTTCTTGAGGTTGAGTGAGGTCAGGTGACAAATTTTGGCCAAAGAGTTATAAGAAGTGACATATATTAATTGTGAGTCCAATCATTAGTCGCACATCAAGATCCTACAGCTATCTCTCTCCCTGTCAAAATGATTGGCAGGGGTCATAATGGAAGCTCTTCAGTCAGTCAACATGTATGTAAGGTAAGAATGAGCTGGACTGCTAATTCACCCATGATGGGTGCATAGTGGGAGCAATGTATAGAGCTTTGTGAGATGCTATTTAGATATCTTAACATGAATAACACTTTCAATATTGAAAACAGTTGTCTCCAGGAAACAATTAACAACTCACAGATCACACACTGGAGGATGCTGATCAAGATTTCTGAAAACTCCTAAAGCTAGAGGGTAATACTCTCCAATATCTAGGACGTCTTGATTTTATTTTGCAACTTCAGGTTTGCAACAATAACATGCTTTGCATAACTGAGCTGAAAAATCTATATCAATGGTTTTATTTGGAAAAAAATATTTTTTTTCCTTTAGGAAAATTTTCATAGCATTAATTTGAGATAAAATGTTCAAGAATAACTATTATAAAACTGTATCCTATCTAAGATGTATATTTAATATGAAACATTCACTTTACATGTTAAGTAAAATAATTGAACAAAATAACTTATCACCTAGAGGTTTATATTAGGTACAAAGAAAAATAATTTATGTGATGTTTGGTTCTGCAAAATGAGTATAATATTTTGCAAATTTGGCAGTTGTTTATTCTTGAATTTTGAATTTAATCATCTTAATTGCTTTTCTTTTTTCCTTACAAGTGTTGTGGGTTTTTTGGTTTTTTTTTTTTTTTTTTTGGAGGTAGGTTTCTGTTTTTGAAGGCAAAATGAAACAAAGTAGCTAATAGATTAAACCAATGGTTCTCCAAAAAAGGAATGTTGCTATTGTTTGGATATGAATTGTCCCACAAAATCTTCTCTGAATACAGGTATATTCAGGAGTAAAATGGTTGGATCATTAAGGCTATAAGCTAATCAATCCATTCTAGTTTTAATGGACTGATTGGGTGGTAACTGTAGGCAAATGGAGCTTGGCTGGAAGATGTGGGTCACCAAGGGCATGCTCTGGAAGGGTATATCTTCCCTATGGCTCTTCCCCCACCTTCTCTCTTTGCTGCCTGAAAGGGCCATGAACTGAGTAGCTTTCCTCCACCTTGCCTTTCCACCATGGTGATCTGCCTCTGGCCCAGAGCTATGGAATTAGACAAGTATGGACTAATCTCTAAAACCATGAGCCAAAATAACCTTTTCATCCTCTAATTTGTTTTTGTTAGAGGTTTCCAGTCACAGTCACACAAATCTGACTAAAACAGATGGATAACACTTGTTTCTTCACCCTCAATACTCCATCTTTCAAGTCAGTAAACAAAATAATATATAGTATCCAGGTTCCCTGAAATGGAACTTCTTTGGCCCTGTGCTAAGGCTCCAGTGTGGTGTGTGTGTGTGTGTGTCCTGATAAGGGAATTATATTTGTTTTCTCACAGTTATAATAAGAGATTACTTGTAGATATTTTTCTGGCATTTCTTTTTTAGCAAATCTTCTAATGGAACATGTGACAGAGGAGGAAGTTCAGAGGAAAATCTGCTTCCTTGAAGAAAAAAAAAATCATAGAAGAAGCTCAGTCTTAGCAGGAACTTGCTTTCTCAGGTCAGAAGGAAAGGTATCGATTTCCTAAGAGTACTAATTATATCTTGGATCCTCTGATCTCTCACTTCTTAGAAGAATCTGCATGGTTATCTAACCTGAGATTCTGGGTAATTTCTCTGCCTGCTGTTTCTCTTGAAAACAAGAGAAACAACAACAATAAAAACAACATCAATAAACAATAGTACCTTTGAAGAGATGTTTGAACATAGATTTTGGAGGAAGGAATGCATTGGTTTTGCATGTAGAATCTATTAATGCATGGATTCATCTGGGCATAGCTTCAACAATAACCCTAACAGTCACAGAAGTTACAAGTGACTTGGCAGCAATAAGAATCCAGGCAGTACACGAAAATGAATAGCATAACACACTCCCTGGAAAATGTGAAGACAAATGGATTTTGAATGGGACTGGTGTTTTCATAAGTACAGAATAATTCATTTGCTCTTGGTCCCTCAAGTTTCTGAATGCAGCTCAGTTTCTTAGAACATGTTAGGCATTTCTAATTGTTCTCTAAGTACTTGAAAAATCACATTTTTTTGGTTACATGTCTCTCATAAGAGTATCCATACCCTAGAAAATAGAGAGATAAATAGGTAAAGAAATTAGATTTTTTTGTTGTTACATTCCCTCAGACTGATTACAAACTTTATAAGCCTGCCTCTGAAATTGAAGAACAGTGTTTTTTGGTAATTTTAAAAAGAGAAAAAAAACTTCCAATGTTTAAGGATCTTTTTTAAGTTTGCCTGATTTCATCACAAATGAATATTTCATATTCTATTACAGAGAAGTCATTTTGCAAATTCAGAACAGTATTGACATTATTTTATTTTATTTCATTTATTTTTTTATTGATTATTTAAAGCATTACATAGTTCATGATATATCATCTTTCATACATTTGACTCAAATTGTGTTTTGAACTCCCATTTTCACCCCAAATACAGATTGCAGAATCACATCTGATACATATTCACATTTTTACATAATGCCATATTAGTGACTGTTGCATTCTGCTACCTTTCCTATCCCCTACTATCCCCCCTCCCCTCCCCTCCCCTCCCATCTTCCCTCTCTACCTCCCCTGCTGTTGTTCAATTCTCTCCCTCTTTTCCTCCTGTTCTTCCTTCCTGTTCTGTTCTTAGTTGTTCTCTTTATATCAAAGCAAACATTTGGCATTTGTTTTTTAGGGCTTGGCTGGCTTCACTTAGCATAATCTGTTCTAATGCCATCCATTTCCCTGCAAATTCTATGATTTTGTCATTTCTTAGTGCTGCATAATACTCCATTGTGTATATATGCCACATTTTTTTTATCCATTCATCTATTGAGGGGCATCTAGATTGGTTCCACAGTCTAGCTATTGTGAATTGTGCTGCTATAATCATTGATGTAGCCGTATCCCTATAGAGCGCTTTTTTAAGGTCCTCTGGGAATAGTCCGAGAAGTGCGATAGCTGGGTCAAATGGTGGATCCATTCCCAGCTTTCCCAGGAATCTCCATACTGCTTTCCAAATTGGCCTCACCATTTTGCAGCCCCACCAGCACTGTACAAGTGTGCCCTTTTCCCCACATCCCCGCCAACACTTATTGTTGTTTGACTTCATAATGGCTGCCAATCTTACTGGAGTGAGATGGTATCTTAGGGTGGTTTTGATTTGCATTTCTCTGATTTCTAGAGATGGTGAGCATTTTTTCATGTACTTGTTGATTGATTGTATGTCCTCCTCTGAGAAGTGTCTGTTCAGGTCCTTGGCCCATTTGTTAATTGGGTTATTTGTTATCTTATTGTTTAATTTTTTGAGTTCTTTGTACATTCTGGATATTAGGGCTCTATCGGAGGTGTGAGGGGTAAAAATTTGTTCCCAGGATGTAGGCTCTCTCAAAATGGATCAGGGAGCTAGATATCAAATCAGAGACACTGCGTCTGATAGAAGAAAAAGTTGGATACGATATACATATTGTGGGGTCGGGCTCCAAATTCCTTAATAGGACACCCATAGCCCAAGAGTTAACAACTAGAATAAACAAATGGGACTTACTTAAACTAAAAAGTTTTTTCTCAGCAAGTATTGACATTATTTTAAATAAAATGTTTTTTCTATTTGTAAAACTCAAATTAAAATTGAAACTTTTAATATAGCATATGTAATATCCCTTTGGTTTCAACAGACCAAAATTCAATCCAAAATTCAGCCCAAATGTGCCCACTACTGCTCTCTTAGAAGATGTCACAAGTCATTGTGGAGGTGTCTCCAACTGAGCTAAGATGAACATTTAGAATCACTCTTGAAATCTTCCTTTCAATGATTTACAATAGTTGGAAATGCATGTTTATCTATTAGGTTTGTTGATTTCCTTTTATATGACACATATATAATATAATTGATTAAATGCTATATATGATGACAATACAAAGGCATAAATTTGTGTAGATCAATGAAATATTAACCTGCCTAGGTTTTTACTTAGTGAGGTTTGTATACAATTGGATATACAATGTTAGCTTGTTGTATAAAATTATACAGCTAAGAAATGTGCTGCTATACCGAATTCTTTCAAAAACAGTAATATTTTCTTGGAACATGTGCTTACTGAGAGTTTTTTTTTTTCATTTATAGCCATAGAGTCATCTTATGATTTTTGGAATATCTAAACTAATGATTCAACTAAATTGGAAGGGGAATGGATGATTTAGTTAGTAAATCCCAATAATGCTTAGAAACAGTAAAGCATTTGTCTTTGACATCAGGCAAATGATGATAATTTGGCAGCAGGGGAGGTTTTAGTAAAACTGATATTAATTTTTTCTATATCCCTTACTTGTGTCCTCTGGCCATCTCTGCCAGCTTATCTGAACTACCCGTGTACTGGCAGAATCTCTCTCACAGATGTGCAGTCTCTTGCTGATTGTGCTACTCATATTCACCTACCTTCCCTTGTTGAATAAAGAACTACTCTTAGCTACCTGTTAACCAAGAGCTTGCTGGGATATTTTCTACGAATGGCTTATAGTTTATTTGAGGTTTCACTGGACACTCTTGAAACTGTGAAAGCCTTGAAATATAAATGAATCATTTTGCTGTGAAATTTTAGTCACTGATGTCACAAGTCCAAAGAAATATCTGTGAGTAGGAAACTAATCACTTAGAACTTCAAGAATCCATTACATAACCTGGCCTTGAAGTCAAGAGAGTGAATAAATACATAATTTTGAAATCTATGTATGTTCTAACAGTATTCTAAAGCCAAAAATTTATATAAGGGTAAAACATCACAAATCTAGAAATTATTCAATAACTCTTTCCCTTCATTGGTAATCACTGTTATTACAAAATTGCTTTGCTTCTGCAATCAATGTATGCAGAAAAAGATGGGGAAGCAAAACTGTATCAGATTAAAGATTTTCTAAGCTACGTTTTTCTAAATTTCAGACTACACAAAAGTGGGAAAACATTTTAATTGGTAATGTTATTAAAACCTATGATTTGAAATGCTTGTGATTCATTGCTAGTCAATTGGAAGGAGCTAAACTGCATAGTTATCCTTCTCCTCAGCTTTATGACATGAATATTTTCACACAAAGGACAACTACTTCCCACACTAAGAAACCCACCTCCCCAGAGTTAGTTGATTGCCCAAACATTACTGCTATACAGCATTAGGTAGTTACGGCTTCTCAATTCTAAATTTCAAATTGTATATGACCTTTGCTTTTTTTTTGTTTTTATTCTCAGAGATGGTCTAGAATACTTAAAAAGGTATAAATTTCATTCTTTCATAGATCTGTGAAAGAATCAGCAAACTAATTTAACAGGTTAGTTATATCTTATACAAATATGCTTTTTAACTTTCAACTTTAGAATTCACAAAGCACTTCAATATAAATTTCCTTCTGATTATTAAAACAACCTCAGAACCCTGATGGACGTCATCATTCACATTTTGAAATAGAAAGTGTCTGCAAGTGACTTGTACAAGGTACATCGCAACTCATTTCAGGATTCTGAATTCACTTGGGTTTTATATGTTTATCCAAATTATAATTTCACAACAACAACTAGAAAAGCAGCACATTGACAAATCTATACATTATTGTAAATATCCTCTCCCAGGGCCAGTCTCCATGGATTTCTGATTCCCAAACCCCTGACTTGGATAAGGTTCTTTCAGAATAGCTAGTATTTCCTTATTTCACAAATGCTTTGAATGATCAGGAGCCCAGAGACTAGTCTCTAAAATCCTTACTCCGTGTCTACTTTCACTTTAAGATGCAATGAGAAGAGATTTTAGCTGTTTAAAAAAATGGCCTAAATGGCAGACTTAACTCAAAATAGCCATCGGAATTATATAACCATCCACATGTATTTCCTTTCACACTAAGACACGACTCCTACAATACAAAATTCAAAGTGCATACATCAGCAAGAAAGAGAAGTCAAAGTAGGTCTTTCTTAGCCATTACCCAGTGCAATTGGAGGGTTCTAATTTTATTTATTCTTGAGCTTTCATCACGTGGTTATAACTCCTTTGAAAAATGACTTAATATGACAATTTCTGATATACTTCCAACATTATGCTTTGCCCGATTAACTGTGAATTAACTTTTGCTTTTAAATTATTCAGGTATAGTCCAAGCATTTCAAATTAATAAAACATACTTTTGATATTGTATTAGAACAAGTGGAAGACTGATTTATTAAAAATTGACCAACAATAAAAAAAATAAAAACAAACAAACAAAAAAAAGTATTTATTTTCCTTTTATGACTAGATAATGATATTTAACATTTCCTTCTGAGATCACTTTAATTTCACCTAATTACACATAACAAAATACCTTTGGTTGCTATTTTTCAACATAAGTGTTGTCTCATCACTTCCTTCTTTTTTTTAGACAGATGCACTGTGCATAGCCAACCAAACTGACCTGTTCCACTAGGAAAATTACTTAGATAATTAAAGAAACACATGTTTATTATAAAACACTCTGGCAGTAGAAGCAGACTTTAACAAGAGGCACATGACAAATTGCGTTTCCAGCATTCACAATCCAATGACATCCCCAGCTTTCACTCTAATATCACATAGATGAGTCTTAAATAGCAGAAGTCATATATGTATTGCATCTACATGCACATAAAAGGGAAAGACTAAGCATTTATCCAGAAAACATCATGAATTGTGAGACTAAAGGTACTCTTCCCTGAATTAGTCTGATTCATGTGCTGCTTCATTTTTTCCTTTGGTATATTTTGGAGCAAAAATAATGTATGATAGCATTTTTAATGCTTCCAATATTTGAAAGAGAAGTAGACACAATAAAAGATAAACAGATGAGCTCATTAATTTAGATTAGAAGAAACATTTTTAATAATAATAAAATTTTTTCTGCAGATTTTATGGTTTCAGAGTATGATCAACAAGAACATCTCATTTAAACCTCAAAACAATTCTTCAAGTTTGGGCAGAACATTATAATCATTCACATGCTATCAATGAAAAAATTGGTTATCTTTTCCATGACTTTTAAATCTCTTGCATTCTTCTCAGGCTTAACACATATACTTTCACCTTTATATTTAAAAGTAGACACATTTAGCATCTATTTCCTAGAAGCCCTATTATACACTCTACCACATGCTCATACACAGTGTCTTTCTCTTTTGCTTTTTTGTCTATGCCATAAATGCTTCTAATATTGGATTCAAGCCACTCTATTGTTTATCTGTGGAGTTGTTTCTTTGTTTGTTTGTTTGTTTGTTTTGCTATTATTGGTGTCTATATGCTTGCATGTTTCTTACTGAATTGAAGTTCCCTTGAAGGCATAATTTAACTTTTTTTGAATATATTATTTTTGTGTTTTTATTAGTACATTATGATTACACATATTAGTAGAATTCATTCTGACATATCTATATACGGCACATAGCATAAATTGCTCCAGTTCATTCCGCCTACTTTATTTTTCTCTCTCCTATTCCCTTCCCCAGTTACCAGTTCTTCTACTCTTCTCGACTTCCTTCTGTTTATTTACATGCTTTTTCCCCCATTGGTGAATAGCATGTATTCTTATGTTCTGTTATTTCCCAGATACTACACTAGGAGCTGAAGATAGAGTAAAGCAGTGGTCTTTCCCTTTCTGAAATTCAGAATATAGTTAGAAAAGCACATTTTAAGAGAAATTACAAAAGCAAAGAGTGGTACAAAGAAAAGTCACAAGGAAATATGCCAGATCTATAAGTCAGTTCTACAGATGGAACCAACTTTAAGAGATTAGTTGTTTTCATCCCAAGGAAGTGATGCTTCAGCTAAAATGTGATGGATAAGTTGGGGCTGGTGAAAGGAACAATGTTCTAGGAAAAATGAACAACACATGGAAAGAATTTAAAACAGCTTATTTGACAAATTAAAGAGATTCAGCATAGCTGAAGAATAATGAGCAAAGAGTTTCCTGGGTTGAAGTGAGAGTCTTGTCAGAATCAGATTTCAAAGGGTCTTGAATATTGAATTTTATCTTAATGATAATAAAAAAAGTTACAGAAATATTTTTATAAGGTGGTTAATATGGTAACATTTATTCTTAAAAGATCACTTGGCATCTCTGGGAAGAGAAGCAAGAATAAAGTTATGAGTTTATTATAGAAATCCAAATGAGAGATAATAAAAATGGTTTGGACTAGGACACTACTACTAAGACAATCAAGTGAAGGAGAAAAATGATTCAAACCATATTCAGGAAGTAGAGTCAGTAGAACTTGATTATTACTGGCTGTGGAGATTAAAAAAGAAGTAGAATTCAAGTATCCCTATTAGACTTCTGACTTAAGCAACAGGAAACAAGGGGAAGGAAGAACCATGAAGAAAACTGATCATACTGAGATGAAGCGCATGGATATCTTTATAGAGATGTCAGTCTTGTGAAATCAAGGTACACAGCTTTGAAACATTGGACATAAATCTGACTGTCATCAATATATAACCATGGAGTATGGAAACCCATGCAAAATAAGAATGCAGAATGGGCCAATCATGGAGCATTAAGAAAGTTCAATATTTTAATCTTAAAATAAGACACCAGAATATTTCAAATTGGATTTTGTATTCTAGCATTAAACTGAGATTTCCATGTCAAAAGTATTGGGATTATACAAATCTGCCTCAGGGTATTGACCAAAGCACATTTGTAAAATAAGGTGACTTAATTCACACATAAGCATATCTTCTTAATCTCTTCATGATTACCTGGAGTTAACATTTCATATACAAAGGGACTCATCACATCACATTTCAGTTAAATGTGTCTGTTAAAATATCACTTTCAAAAACCTACAGCATCATAGTGAAACAGTTCTTCCAGAATACAAATTATTCTTTGAGAGGAGGAACTTAGAACTTTTCTTACCCTGGGAAGAAAGTACTGATAGAAACTAGTTTTACATGTGACCAACCAGCCATTTATTTTTTTCTAGAAATAAATAAGCAATTCAAAGAGTTTAAATGAATGATTTCAAAAAGGATAACTTTAGTATTATAGAATAACCCTGAAGTAACATAACCGATAGAGGACACCTAGTGGTGTTTAGCAGAATCAATATTTGTCTTAAGAAAATATCAGGCCATTCACACCTATGTAGGGAATGTTAATGACAATAGATATGCCATTCTATGATGTCATCATGAATATTATATTTATATTACAGACATGTTAATATTTAAATATCTCATTTGAACTTCAAAGTTGAGTTGTTTGTAGGCATAAAAAGTCACTTTACATGTTCTTCCTAAATCAAATAAAAAATAAAGGCACAGTTGAAATAAACACCTACATCATAAATTTCTAGTATAGGATTCATTTCGCCTCTCAGAAAAATCAAAATCTCCAATATAATTGATAATTGAAGTCATAAAATACTACAAAGTAGACTTCTTATGTATCATTAATACATATTGTATTCATTACAATACATAATGTATTCATTAATACACACATTTCAAGGGCAAGGGTACTTGGTAAATATAAACCTCCTTTTAACTTTTCAAAAAAGTATCCTGCTGGACATTAACTATATGCAAAAACTATGAGAAAGTGATAATCCTCTCTCCTCACTGGTAGTATTAGCTTTATCCTAAGCAGCCTCCAGGCCCCTCCACTCTGTGACCCTCTAAAATGCAAATCCCCTGCCTAAAATGCCTTAATAACACCTTATTAAGTCTATTATTAGCACAAATTCCAGTCTATACTTCCAAACTCACCCTGGACATATGCAGCTACTGTGCTAGGTTGCCTATACCTTATATTTTATTGCAATACACTCCTCTGCCTGACACAGTTGCTCAACTTGGCAATCCAGACATCAGTTAAAATTCAGTTCAAGTGTCTTTGACAGCCTCTTCTCATGTGAGAAACTGTGTTGTTCACTCCCTCCTTTATGCCACTGCTGACTATACAATCTATGATTATTTACTCACATGCCTTCTTTTCCTTCAAAACTGCCATCCACATTGTATTCTCATGTACAACACCTATAAATCGACACTACCCAATAAATGCTTAGGAGTGAAGAATGCGTGTTCCTTTATAATTATTTAGTGGATTTAGAACACAAAAGATTGTCATGCATTTAGTGAATAGACACGCTCTGATTATCTATTATGTTTAGAACATTGTATGAATATAAAGGTGATTCAAGGACAAAATTGATCGTAATGGTTTCCTAGACAGGTTTGTGTCCAGCAAGAAAACAGAAAATAAACATTACTTAATATCATGAACAAATGCATGCAAAGCCAGTAGAATTCTTCAGTATCAAATACTAATGTGGAACTTAGTCCACTCATGTAGATTAATTTCTAGACATGAGTTGGAGTCTGAATTTTATTGAAAATAAAAACAGGCTTTCCAAATCTGAGGTGTAGCACATGCAAAATTATAGAAGAGTCATTCTTTGCAAAAAGCATTGTAAAACTTAAAAACAAAAGGAAAAGATTTTTTGGTGGAAATATGAAGTGACAGTGGTAAGACAGGGAAGTGGTATGCTGGAGGGCTTTAAGGGAATAGCAAAGAAACACAGATTTGATGTGATGGGCAAAAGGAGCCTCTCCGAGTTCTAGTGTAGAGCAGGTTTAGGAAAACATCACTGTTTGCTTATGATAAATCTTCTAAGTTTATGTGTTTCTAAAAGATTAAAGTAGTTAAAATATAAACCAAATAATTATAGCTAGACAACTTGTAACAAGAGTTAGTTTCTAATCTAAGCCATTTAAATGCTAAAATTGACCAACGATAAAAACTAAAGTCTGTATTAGCTCCCAGTGCCCTCAATTTTCTTATTAATGCTATGTCATTAAACATAATTTATAGATATGTCCATGTCTAAACCAACATAGAAATCTAATATTAGTTGCTAGAAAGGCATGGCAATGTTCAAGTTATATTATTCAGCTGAAATTGCTACAGACATATAAGAAGATCAGTCTTCTTTTCTGCCTCAAGTTAATTGTGATATGTCTAAATCTACACAGGGATATGGAAGAGATAGAATGAGAAATAAAAGATAAAATTAAAAACCTATGTGTTATAAAGCCAAAGTTATGTATAGTGGTGCATTTTCCCACACTTCTATACTACCCATGAGGTATTTACATTTTTTCTATGACACTGAAAAGAAATCCTACAAATAGATAGCATTACAAAGTGGTATTTCTCTTTGGAATTAATGTTTTCTTAATCTCTAAAAAGGTCAAAGGTCACCTCCCTTTGACAAAATGACTGAGATCAGCAGCTGGGGTACTTGAGGTTCCTAGGACACTTCACTTTTACCAGCTGAATGATTTCCTATTCACTAAGCTCTTAATCTACTCTTTATCTCTTCAGTGGCTTGTGATTGTCACAAATTGTTAATAATATTCCATTTAATTTCTAAGGATTTCCTCGCCATATGTCTCTTTTAGAAGGATCATACAGAATTAGTCCTCCTTCCGACAGGTTACAAAGTAGCAATCTGGCTTGGATCACAGTCACTACTGAAATACAACAAAGAATTAAGGGAATAATTTATCAAAATTACTAAAATTGGGAAAGATTCACCTCAGCTTTCTGAAAATTATTGGAAAAAGAATATTCTGGCCTGATTTATCTAAATGACTTCACATTTTCACCTCACCTGGTAATATATACAAAATTTCAGTCTAGTGTCAGAGAGCTCTATTTTTGCATCCTAAAGACATTGATCTTTCATAATTGACTTGTGAAACCAGCCTCCATCCTGACAGCTTCACACTATGGCATTTTATAATTCAGTTGTCCAAATAAGCTGTTCCCTCCTATATTAACCACTACACTTAAAAAAACATAAGGGCTATGTATTAAATATTCCATATTTCATTGATAATATTCTCTATTTTATCTCACTTTAGAGTTCTTTGTTGCTTTTCAGTTGAACTAATTCAGACTAGGGAAAAATTTTTTTTTAAAAGTATTGTTGAAGATGCAAGCAGTTTCCTATAGAAGATAGCTGCTTTCTTAGGGAATGATTCATTTAGAACAGTGGCAGCTTCCAGACTTCACACATTACTTCCCCAAATTTGCTGAATTTAGCATTAGCCAGCTTGATACTAAAACACTCAGAACTCAAAGACATGTGGGTGAACTCAAGACATCTTTTTTTCTAGTCTTATTCTAAAAGCTCCCAGAGCTACTTTTGATTTATTTGTTGTATTTCTACTTGTAAATACATACGGGTGGCATTTATAAAAATCAGGTCGAGATTTGCCAGTTTGGGAGCCATTCAAGTTTCTTTGTGATTATGGTTTGAATGGTGTAGGTATTAAATTCTGGATTATAATTCTGTTTCTTCCCATTTTAATACTAATAACTGCTAACAAGAATTAAACATCCATGATACATAAGAGTATATGAGCATATCACATAATCAAGAATGCATCCTTCAGCTAAATGCACTTACTGTTCCTTTGTTTCCAAGATCATTTGTTTATAAGAAAGATCTTACCAGTTCACAACTCTGTCCTGAAAACATTTGATTACCAAATGTTTGTAACTATACATTAAAATGCATTTTAAAATAATTATGGCAGTAAGCCAAAGCTCCTGAATTATATCATGGCATCTTTGAAACCCTAACATGTTACATAGATCTAGGTGCCTGTGACTACTGCCAAGAACAGAGGGCATCTGTGCTAAGGAGTGTCCTTCTTGACCACATGGCCTGCCATTTTATCTGATAGGATGCCATCTGTTCATCCTGCTGCCATTCTCTAGGGGAACTGGGTTAAAACTACAGGATATTAAAATTAGTCACACTGCCTACTGTATTTTTTAATTGACAGATTATTCATATCAGTGAATTTTTCTCACAGGCTATTTGTTCCATAAAATGGTGAAATATAAAGGTGTTTATGATTAAAAGAGTACATGTTATAATGAGAACATTTATAATTTTTCAGGTTAAAAACATTGACTCTGGAGTCAGGTTGCCATGGTTAGAATTCCAGCTCCACCTCTTACCAGCTTTGTGAATCTAGGCAAGTGTCCTTACTGTATATAATTGCCCTCATCTGTAAAATAATGATAAAAGTTCTATCTACATTACTGGGTTGTTAGAAAGGTTCAGTAAAAAATCAAATATATTTATTGACATAAGATAAACCCTCAATATGTATGAGTGTTACTATAAAGAATCATCTTGGTTTAATATGAATCTTATATTAGTATGAAACAACTTTTGAAAACTGAACATTAATGCCATTTAAGATGAGATGTGCTATACAGAGAAAAGTTACAAGATGAATCCAATTTCTCAAATGTGCTTCATATGATTTTAAAGATATCCCATATCCATATTTTAAGAATCATCCATTTTTATGCCTTTTCATCCGTGTATTATGCAGTGTTTTATTATTGTAAGTCATTTTCTGAAATCCTGTGAACCAAAGTGTCATTGACAAGAACACACAAAACATTGCCACAGCCACACGGAAAGCAAACAGAACTTCCATTTCATGACCTGTTTAAAGGCATAATTTCTCTTTAAAATGTTGAAAAGTCTTTCTGTAGGGAGCAAAGCAACAATCCACAGCCAGTACACTGCTTTCATTGTTCTGTTTAGGGACTCTAGAGGCATTTTTGTCTTTCATTTTTATGCATACAATAAATACAGGTTATAATTAATACAAAAAGGTAGATTTAGAAAGAAAAGAAAGTAAAATAAAAGTTAATATACAGGCTCTGGAAGTAGGCACATAAACTCATTTGCTTGATGATGGTACATTTGACTGGGACCTTTGTAAACTCCAGTTGGCTGAACTCTTTCTGGTCCCACCCACTGCCCAAGAACAGCAGGTGCCTTATTCAGCAAAATAGGGGCCTGATTGGCCAGAGGCACTCCATTTATTCACTGTACTATTTATGTTTCCTATGTAGTAATTTTCCTCCTGGGTATGCTGTTTTTCAGTATTATAAAGTAAACTAATAAAAGGGAACTATAATAATTTTTAAAAATGTAGGTAAAGCATAATAATAAGCAAAAGTATTATTCTAAAATCAAAGTCTTCATATATGCAACTTGGAAACACTTGAATTAACAATGTATTGTCTTCAAACACAAATTCAATGAAATGTCAATATTATGGGAAACATATACCACACTATCTTTTTAAGCTCTAATACACAGGTTAGCAATCAGACCCTACATATCTTTACCAAAGATGGCACTTGTTGTATTCTAGTTAGATTCAAAGAGTCTTCCAAGGTAGAAGAGAGTTTGCATTGATCAGAATAAAAAGTGGATTTGTTTTAAATATATTAAATTGGCATAAGATTGTTTTTTATAATTACTAATTGTTTTCAGTTGATCCAAATTCAGTATTTGATCTTATATCTTTTGGAGATATAAATACATAACTTATGTACCAAAAAAAGAATACTCAAATAAATTTTACTACTCAAACTTCGTATAACTCATGACTTATAGCACATTCATATTCAAAATGTCATAATAAAAAATCAGAATATAGTGGCTTTAAAACAAAAAAGATGAGACTTACCTCTTCCCACTGATGTATGTATCTAATTAACCTTGAAAGTCGCAATAAGCGCAAGAGACTGAGAATTTTTGTAAACCTCACAATGCGCAGTGCCCTGGCTGTCTTGTAAACTTCTGAATCCATCCCTTTTTCTACAATAAGGAAGATATAATCCACTGGGATTGATGAGATGAAGTCAACCACAAACCAGCTTTTTAAATAATTCATCTTGATCACTTTAGGGTCCAGGATGATTTCAGAACTGTCTTCATTGACAGTCCCAGTCCTAAAATTCATGATCAAGTCCAACAGGAAAATGGTATCTGATGCCACATTGAAAATAATCCATGGTGTTGTTGTTTGTTCTGTAAAGAATGTGATTCCAACTGGTATGATGACCAGATTTCCAACCATCATGATAAGCATTATTAAATCCCAATAAAACCTACAACAAATAAAAAAATCAGATTTTCAGATGTAGAAAATAACCAGCTCATTCTCTTCCTCCCATAAAAGTATTACTGATTTACAGTTAAATATACAAGCCAGAGAACAAAGAAATGCTTTTTAAACAATATAATTGATTCAATGTCTACACATTAAATTTTAAGTAAAACTAATGTTTGTCTAAACTGAGGCATTATAATTATAGAATTATTAAATTATTAATGTATAGTAAATTATACTAATAGAATTCAAAAATACCCATAACCCCTATTTATCTAGTAAAGAGGCAAAAGAGAAATTCTCATATTGTTAATGCAAAATATAGAGGGAAACAAGATAAAATGTAAGATTAAAAGATTTTACCTTTTTAAAAAACAGCCTTTGGGAAGAAATTTTAGAGATGTTCGGGAATGTGTTGTATGTCAAATTTACAATCGTAGTTTAGAATAAACAGTAATAAGTAGAATGCTCTAAAAATTTTGCTCTACTAGTTCATCTCTGCCATGTTCCTAACATAGCTTATAGTTTTGCAGTACTACCAAATATTTATATTTTATTCTTCTGTTTGAAATAAGAGAATTAATTTTGGTCTAATGCAGAAAAGAAATGAACAGACTATATTTCAGATTTGAAATTAGAATCTACCTAAATTCTGAACTTTTATCACTTATTCCTTGGGGTACTTTAAATATATTTTGCTATTTTTCAAAACAATTTATTTCTTTAAAGTTTTTAATTTTACTTTGAATATGCCTATGATTCCTAACTACAATTTGGAACAGTCATATAAACTTACATTAAAATTGGGAAAAAATCATAATTATATAGCTTATATTAATCAAAAATAATTATAATGTTGTTTTCATAAGGATTCTCTCAAAATCTTTTGACATTGCATTTAACCAACCAAGTAATAACTATTTATAATTATTACAATGAATATGTTCTTATAAAAAGGATAAAACTAATCAACTAACAAATGTTTAATCATGAAATAATTTCTAGAAACATGATTTGCTTTATCCTAGAAATAGGTATTATTTCTGAAATTTTTTTGCTGCATAAAGAATGTAAACTTCTATGATATAAATGCCTGTTAACCAAGAATTGTTTGTTTTATATTATTTACCCTACTTAGACTGAGTTACATCCTGGTAAGTTATATATTTCCATAAGCCTTTTGAAGTTACTATTATCCTTAATGATGACTGATCCTGGGATAAAAATAATAGCATAAGAAAGAACTGTAATCGGCACTTTCTCCCATGTCTCTGATCCCAGGATTTTGCAAAGGTTTGTTGTTTTCCAGATTTCACCACTACTCCTGTCAAAATTTACCTGTACATTTATGAGCAAGTTTAAGATACTCATGTAAATTGTGCATCATGCTTCATGCACTAGAAATTTAAAAATGTAAATGAACATTTTTTTTCTTCTCTCAATGGAAATGCAAACTGTGGCATTAACACACTAAGGTCAGAAAAAAGATATAGAGGTGAGGCAATATTGCAATAGCTGCTTTGCAAAGATATGACATCATTGAGCTAAAAAATGAAATTATGTGTACCCTGAGGATTTTTCACTTCTAGATGCTCTTATCCATTTCTTCTATGAGTTTCTCTCTCTGCTGTCCCCTTGATGGCTGCTTTTTACCCCTGGGTATCACACAGTCATTTCATCTTCTATTCTACACGTGCTCCTTGGACAATATTATATATTTATCCATGTCTTTAATGATTGATTTGTAACTGATGGCTCTAAAAGCTTTATCTCTGGTTCTTTCCTGTCTTCTAGGACTCCAGATTCTCATAACCAACAGCCTATTAAATCTTTCCCCTGGCATGTCTCACACTCATCTCAAACAGTATAACTAAGCCAAACTCATACTCTCCCCTTCCCCTTGCATTCCTCCCTTGTTCCTTGTCTCATGGAAAGGAGCAACTTTCTATGTGATTTGTAAGCCAGAAATTTTGGAGCCATCCTAACGTAAGTTCTGGTCATGAATCTACCCAATCCCATATCCAGTCAATCACCAACACTCCTTTTCTCTCATGCCTAAAAATATGTTACAGTATTGCATGATATTCCATTAATATGTACAACTTTGATGCTTTTGTATCAAGTAAAAATAATAAAAAATTTAACTACATCACAATATTCACATGTAATAAAAAAATTTCTTTCAACATTTAAATTTAAAATAAAACATGTTGTATTTATTCATTTGCCTCTCACAACTCCCAATGTGGCTGTCCTCATTCAGAACTAGTCTTACGAGATGTTCAAAATTGGAGGTAAGTTATATAAATTCTCTATCTTAAATATTCTCATCTGCAAAATTAAGATTATTAGGGAACCAAATGCTTAGCTTTTACGGATTAAAAATATTAAATAAAATGATATATGCAATTCAAGGACCTGACCCATATAAACTGGCACTCGATGTTGCTGGTACAGTCACTACCCTTTAATCCTTCCTTCCTTCCTTATCAAAAGAAATCCAATTTTACAGGAGTAGACATTGAAAAACAGACATTCTTGTATTTCTGCCACTGAGGTGGAAACTTTTTTTGAAAGAAAACTAATATGCCATTCTTCTTGGTCAATAGAGATGAAAAGAATAAAGTGTCATCGAGTCTACATTATTGCAATAATGTTCACCATACCATAGCTTTTTATTAGCAGTACTGAAGCCATTAGATATTCAGTATCAATATGAAGCTCCATTAATCCTTATAATATCTTTAGAGTATCATTTACTCTATTTCATAAGCATAAACACAAATTTAGTTATAGTCTTTGTATAATATAGCATTTTCTTTGGTTAAAAGATTCATTCCTTGGGTAGCTAAATAAAATACAGTTATTATCCATTCTAGAAATAGGATATAATTCTGTTTTGTTTTGTGTTTAAGCAAAGAAGTATTTCAGAAAACTGACCTCATGAGAATCTCTTACCCAACTGTCCATGAGTTGCTCTTCCTGACTCTTTGCTCTAAAAATTTCTCTTGGCTACCCAGGCTCTCCCCTTCTATGTCTTACAGATTTTATTGACCAAATCAGCTTTCCAATCTATCCCCTCTTTCCATTCCCATTGTTACCTGATTCTCCTGGAGCTATTCTACCAGTCCTTCAAATGCCATCCTGAAAATGAGTTTCTTAAGTGTTTTTTTCTTGGCGGGGGGGGGGGGGTGTTTTTGTTTTAATGGACTATGTTTTTAGAGACAGTTTATATTCACAGTAAAATTGGGCAGAGGAAACCAGGCAATGTGGTGCATGCCTATAATTCCTGTGGCTTGGGAGGCTGAGGCAGGAGGATCACAAGTTCAAAGCCAATCTCAGCAAATTAGTGAATTTCTAAGAAACTTAGGGAGACCCTGTCTCGAAATGCAAAATAAAAAGGGCTGGGGATGTATTTCAGTGGTTTAGTGTCCCTGGGTTCAACCCCTGGTACGAATAACAAATATAACAACAAAACTGGGGAAGAGGGTACATAGGTTTCTCATATGCCTCCTGATCTGACACATATGTGCATAGCCAACCCCATTATCAACATCTCCCACCATGGCAGAACATTAATCACAAATGATGAAACTACATTGTTGACATCTTATTATCACCCAAAGTTCTAATGGATTCACCATTGTACATTATATAGGTTTTGGAAAATTTATAGTGAAATACATATGCATGAGTACTTTCATTGGCCTAACAAGTCCCCTGTGCTCTGGCTATTTTTCCCTCACTTCCCCGACTTCTTGACTTTTTTCAACCCCCAAAGCAACATATTTTCAGAATGATTCTTATTCTATTTTTGCTTCTGTATCTGTTTGTCCTTGCATTGCTGGATTTAAGTTCTTTGAAGTTCAAAATAATATTTTGTCTTCTATTTATTTCCCACTGCAATGTAGACAGCATCTAAGATAGCAAATGCTAAGAATATATATTAAATTAATTTTGAATGGAAACATTTACTTTACTGGGGATATTTAAAGAAAACTTTTATAAGACAAGAGTTAATAACATTAACAACAGAATAAGAATATATATATATATATATATATATATATATATATATATATATATATTAAAGTAAATAAAACAGAAAACAAACTGGGAAACAGGAAACAAAGAGAATAAGAATATATTTGGGGGTTAGACAATCAGAAAATAATGTTTTAAATTTGACTTCTGACTTGGCATATTATAAGATCTATTCACTGCTATTTATTCTGCTCCAGGGATAAACATTTTATAAAAGGTTCTGGATAAATGTTGAAATAAAGAGATAATAAAATAGGTTAAATAAAATAATATCTCCAATTTTTTAGTATATTATTGCTGATAATTATAACATTAATTTCTAGTAAAATACTTTTTTGTAACTTATTTTTAGGTAAAGAATCTATTTTCTCCCTATAGATATTTAGAAGAAAGGAAGTGGCATTGTAAAACTTAATTCACAATGTAAAACAACAAAAACTTCCAAATTCAGCCATACTTCATTTTCTCTACCCACATGTATCCCTCTAAGGATTGTGGTAAATAAAGATAGCTCTGTGTCCTCCACAATAAGAATTTCCCACTGTCCTTGAGGTTCCCCTGCCCAGCTCCTTATGATATCCGGCTGGTTGAAATAATCTAATGTCTGACTTTTCTAACCTAAAGCCTCAAAGTGATTTAAACAATTGCCATATTTAGCTACGAAAGGTGCTTGCCTTTACAATATTCTCTCTAAATATTGAATGAATGGTTTTCTCTTCTTCCTTCTCTCTGGCAGAAAAAAAAATATTTGTCATAAAGTCAAAAGGAGAAAAAGACTTCTTGTTAGGTTCCCGACATGGTACCAGATTTATCATAGCTCTCATTTTTCTCTATACAGTTAAATTGCACAATAAAACTGTCCCATCCGCTAACACTTAAGATTCACTCTTAAAGGAAATAAACAGACAGAATTCCCAAAAGAGAAACTTTTTTGATAATTTCCCATGAAATATAGTTATTCCTTTGCAGTTACTGAACCATAATGTAGTATTTCAAAATCAGTGGTGCTCTAAGAGATTAATAAACATCACTAGATGCAATACAAATGTTTCTCCCATTTTATTCAGAAAAATATCCTTAAGACCTCAATTAAATTTTATATTTTTATCAATAAATCATAAATTGGGCATACATTTGTTATCAACTCTAATATCAATCTAAGTAAATAAACAAGAACATAAATAAGCAAATACCTGGGTGAACTTTTTCACTTTGTGACAACACATAGATAGTCCTCCCAGCCATGGTCCAAATTTAATTTAAAACTGCTCAATTTTTAAAAATCCAATTAGTATCCCAGTGATTGGGCACATATCTTCTGAGTGCCTTTTCTTGTTTACTGGATCCTCTTCCTGGTATTCTCAGTGGTGGTTCACTTTTCCTGGTCCAGAAATCAATACCTGAACCTGGGTCTCAAGTGTTCTCAGACTTCACTGTCACCTAGTCAACCCCACTACCTCCATAGAGAATATTCACACTGGGATTTAGATAAAATATGTGACTTTAATCAGCTTTGCAAAAGTATTCCCTTCGTCAGGTCTCTTTGATACCTTACAAGGATATGTTTATTGTCCATTGAGATTGGGGAAAAGAATATATCAGAAAATGCAGGTCACTCAAATACAGGAAATTTGAAGTGGAAACATGCTAATTTTCTTAACATAGTAAAATTTTTCTAAGTAATCCCATTTGAGGGAAAGTTCAGCCAATTTAGGGATAAAACTAAGACATAGTTAAATGTGTTTAGGTGTTTTCTAGTAAACCAGCAATTTATCCAATAAAAACATAAGACAGTTGGAGGGTGTATTATTTTATCCAATTATGTGAATGGTATAGGAGAATACACTTATCGTATGATGTATGTGCTAATTGTGTGAATGAGCCAATGAGATAAAAATTAAAACACTATGAAAGAATGAAAATCTGAACCAATCCAGACAAATTAAGCTAATTTTGTCTACTTACCTCCCTGCAACTTCACCTTTTTCTTGTATATCAACCCTCTAACTGCCAATATAAATGGTCTTATACTGTTCCTCAACTCTTGTTTGGGGAATTTTGTGAGTTTAACCATTTATACCTCCTACTTGAAACTCTCCTAAACTGTTAGTTTCTGTGATTCCACATTGTCACAGCTTCTCACTTAAATTTTTTCTATCAGCAGAAACATTTTCTTCAATGACTACCTGACTCCTCTTTGGTCATTAGTGTGGGCATTGTAAATGATGGACCTATCCCAACTTTCCTTCCCTCTATTCACTACCTCCTTTGGCCTCATCAACTCCCTGAAGTTTATCAGTTCATGAAAGTGCTTCTCAAGTTTATTATTGGCCTTAACCTCTGTACTGAAGTTCTACATTTCAAAATATATCCTGACTAGTTGGTGGACTCTAAATTACCCCAATAGGTTGAAATCCATACCAATTAATCTTATGGCCTCAACATGAAATGCCTGATTTTTTAATTTATTTTTTATTATAAAATAGCTTTTTATTCTCCTTTCATCCATCCAATTAGGCATAAAACTTAAGAATTATCCCTGAATCATATTCAGCTTTTCATTTAGTTCCATTTCTACCTTCCTGAGTGAAAGTCTTACATCATTATTTTGCTTACTGATTTTTCCGTTTCTACCTATCCCAGTAAATTGCATCCCCTTTATATATAAGAAACTTTCCTATTGCTTACAAAGTGAAATAAAATCCTTCAAAATCCTCTAAAGTATTTAACAATTCTGTATCTTTTTATGTATATGATTCCCTGTTAAATTTTAAAAGAATCTGTTGTTCAGACCCCTTTTCTTTACTGTTGCCCCATACATGTTATCTGGGGTCTTCTTTTACTAAAACCCAAACTCAGTATATCCTGATATCACTTCAATAGTCAAATTACATTCCAGTTCCTTCACAGTACCCCTTTTTACCCCATTCCCAATTCAGTTGTACTTTATCTCCTCCCTACCACAAATTCCTATCTTAATTTCTCTTAGCATATGAGTACATATGTGAAGCCTTACCATAATATGATGTAAATAATAATGAGGTAAAAAAGAGCACTTAATAGTCAATGTCTGAAAATACTTTTTAGCTCTTATCCCTAAACAAAGGAAATAAAATCTTCCTTATATTTAAATTGCCTAGCAAATAGTGTACCTGTGTATTGCTCAGTTCTCAATGATCAAATTCTAAATTAATCACATCTGTATTGACGAGAGCTTATTATGTCATTGCAAGAGTTTAATTAAAACATATGGACATTGTTCTTTTGGATGGTTTAAGAAATTAAGATGCATATTTCTAAACTCTTCTAATCTTCTTGCTTTAGACAACAGGAAGAAAGATGTCATTCAAGGCTACTTTGATTATGTCATTCAAATTTACTTTCAAACTAAGGCCACAACTTGCAGTTTGCTGAATCCAAACATCTGTTTAACCCGAACTGAATGAATTTACTTCTGTAGTCTACGTCTTTAATCAAAAAATGATTTTAAAGAAATGATAATGGAACAGAACCCTAAGCATTAGTTTTGTCTATGCTGCAGTATTCTATCTTTATGATGACATGTAGACTTTCCATAAAAAGAAAAATCCTTAATTTATAAAGGGTGAGTAGAAATAGTGTATAAAATAGCTCCTCATGTTTAAATTTAGAGTTCTTCCAAAAATCCAATCTAAAAGTACTTCTCAGCCTCTAAGCATTTTTATTTAATTAACCATTGAGTGACTTTTTAAAAAAAAATTAACTTCTACAGTTCTAGGCATTTTATTTCTTTAATAAAATAGAAAATACTGTCAGTGATCACATCATCCTCAACAGAAATGTGTTCTAATACCACTATCTCTGCTATAAAATTTTGTAGAAGTGGCACATGCCTGTAATCCTAGTACACTGATGGCTGATATAGGAGGATTGCACATTTGAGGGCATCCTTAGAAATTCAAAATAAAAAATAAAGAGGGAGCTGGGTGTGGTGGTGCATGACTATCATCCCAGCAGCTGGGGAGGTTGGGGCAGGAGGATCATGAGATCAAAGCCAGCCTCAGCAATGGCAAGGACTAAGCAATTCAGTGAGACGCCGTCTCTAAATAAAATACAAAAAAAGGGCTAGAGATGTGCTCTATGGTTGAGTGCCCCTGAGTTCAATCCCCAGTACCCCCAAAAAATGAAAAATTAAAAAAATAAAGAGGGCTTGGGGTGAATTTTAGTGGTAAAGTGGTCCTAGGTTCAATCTCCAGTACTGAAAAAATAAAAAATAAAAATTAGTAAATTGCGGTTCTTTTTTTAAGTGTTCAAGGAAGAACAAAAAGAAACTTGACATTAGGTTGTCTTTTTAGTCCCTTGATACAGACATGGAAGACTTTTACTTTGAAACTGAGCTGAATGATTATCAGTAGCAGAGGGTTTTATATTTGTTGATATACTTTCACCATGTGACATTTTGAAAATAAGGAATATGAAAATAAGGAAAATTTTTCTAGACCTAAATACATAGATGAATTAAGGTTTGTTTAAGTTTGGCCTTTTGACTTGAGACTGATTCTTCTCTCACTGCCTTCTCTCAACATCTAAATGTCTTATTGCTTCCTTAAGTCTTTAAGATATCTATGTTTTATGAGCATTTTGAAACGTGTTCATAATCTTGATTTCCAATATAAGAATTATGTCATTGAATATTGAGAGGTAACCATTAGGGCAGAAAAACACTGTGTAAATAATACTTATTAAATAATAGACACTGAAGACATTGTCTTGTTTGATATTCAATAAAACAAAACAGTAAATAGTACCTGAATTTGACAAGAGGAAAACTGAAATCATTGTACTAAAGACCTTTATTAAGTTCATATAGGCAAGAAATTATGAACTCTAATTTTGCACCCATAACCAAATTCTGTGCTTGTACTTCTTCCACCAGATTCAGTGTCCGGGAAATTGTCTCACAGATTCCCAAAGAGCATTAAACACACACACACACACACACACACACACACACACACACACATTTTGTAGGGCAGCAGTGGTGGTACCTTTACCCATCTTCATCAGGCACCTATCAGTCTGAGGAAATAAAGATTTTAAATGGTTGTCTTCTCAAGAGAAGGTCCAAGTCCAGGAGGAGAGTAGACAGTGGTGTGATTCAGATCCGGCTTAATGGTTGGCCTTTGGTCCCTTTCAACATAAACTAGTGAGATTTTGTCTATGTTCCCAGAGAATCAAAGTGACAGTTCATCTGTCTTTTTGCCCTTACAATAACACACCACTTCTAAATAAAGGGGCTGTGGATTAGTGTATTTCAATCGGATTTCCGGGACTGGAGCTGTAGATCAGTGGTAGAGTGCTTGCCTCGCCGGTATGAGGCCCTGTGTTTGACCCTCAGCAACACATGAAAAATAAATAAATAGATGAATAGATAGATAGATAGATAGATAGATAGATAGATAAAGATATTGTGTCCACCTACAACTAAAAACATATTTTAAATAAAGGGATTTCTGAATTCTTTCAGCCTCACCTGAAAAGATATTTCACTAGCATGTTGACCAAGGTCAATTCAGATGTTCTAGTACAAAATATTCTCTCCAAAGAGTGACATTATAAAAGTTCCAGTAAATATGTGCTGGCTACCTTGTAGATAGCAGACATTATTCTGAGCACTTAGGAAATGCGCGTGTATGTGTGTGTGTGTGTGTGTGTGTGTGTGTGTGTGTGTGTATATATATATATATATATATATATATATAAATTAAAATGAATACTTCCCTGATGCACCTCCTAAGTCATACGAAAATGAGGATATGCCCTTAAATAAGACCAAGAGAATTTTGAAGACATGTTAATAAATAGAACATAAGGCATTTTGAATTTCCAAAAGAGGGGAAAATAATAATCTATTTGTGGCATGTACTAATATTAAGAAAATTCAAAAACAGCATTGGTTCAAGAGTTCTGGGGATTGTATATTTATTCATAGCACAAATGTTATGTTTTAATTCATGAACATACACATGCTGCTTCCTAGGTTTGGCACTCTTCTTATAAAGAGAATTAGAAACAGTCCTATCCTCAGTTAGACTTGTCTAGGAAAGATAAACAATCTCATAAAATGTTATAAGTTCTATGATGGTCTTAAAGAAAGGGCATTGCTATGGCCCATAAAGGAGAGTGGTCATGTCTTCAGTGGAGGAACAACAGTAGATTCTAACTTAGTTTCATAGATACCAACCTACTCAACTAGTAAGAACTTGTTTTGATGCAACACACGCATTCACTGAGCATGATATCTCCCTAGGTTGCCTCTAGGAACACCATATTAGCTAGATAGAGCATAGACAGGAAGGGATTAAATGCCGCGAAATTAAAAGTTCTGCTGGTATGCATATTTTTTAGCTATTCCTTTAGCTTTTATGCTATAAAATAAATTTAAGAGAATATTGAAGTTTCCATCTTCATTTATTTTAAAGTCCTTGTTTCATGTATGATCATGATGGAGGATAGCCAAGCACGTGATCCAACACAATTTCCATTAAAATCTGTCAAATTCTGCTTATAGTCATGAATTGTGTAGTACATGTCTCCTTCAAAATGCTTTCTTTTAAAGTGACGAAGAGCAACTGGTTTTAACAGCAGAGTTTTTAAGTTAAAGAGTATTCATTGCTACAGATCTAGAACCCCACACAGGTACGTGGTTATGCCATTTCCATTTAGTTTGTTTTTTCCCTAAAGCAGTAATGTTTAGAGATGTTATTGCATACTTGAGTTGTGTCGAGGTTTTCACCCACTGGCAGCTGCATATTATCTGAGGAGGAGAATGGGCAATGTGTCAAGGAAGAAAATGATTCTAACAGGAGCATATGCTCCCAGGCCTGCAACAAATACCAAGGGTGTGTGGGCAGAGCAACATTTGCTGTGTAGTATTTAAGAATTGAGGACCAAGTTTCCGTAATTATCTGGCAATTCACACAAACGGTAGGGCATATTTTAAGCCAAATTGCCAGTACAAGGAGAAATTTTCAGTCACCTACAAATGAATCAGATGAATACCCACTCCCATTCACTTTGATCCCTGGAAAGAACTCATGTACGTATGTTTTGTGTAGGTGTCACTAAAAATATGGTTTTGTCCCCTTTCTTTTCATCCATTCCTCATTGTTCATTGGACTTATTAAACATTTTTGTTCACAGAAAGTATTCCCATAATAAAATATTGCCCAAACATTCAGAAGCTGATTCCCATTAGTAGTTAGGAATACTTCCTGCTTTTTAACTAGGCCAATGACACAGAGAAAATTTTAAAATAAAGTATGTATTTGCTAAAGTCTGCAAGATGTATTTGTGATTTGTACAGTTCAGTTTATATTTAAAAGAAATAGCTTCCACCTTTAGGTAATTTAAATGACAGGCTGTGTGTCTGTTTTGTTTTGTTTTTTTTTTTTCCAACAGTAAAATTAAAAAAAAAAAAAAAGCCAAACAACAGAAAAAGAAAACTTGGAGAAATTTCTTGGTATCAGAGATGTAATTGGAAAAAAAAAAGAAGGACTCAGGAACTAATTGATTTTATGTATGAATCAAAAATATCAGTTCTATAAATAATAATTATGTTGGGCTTTGAGATTACTAACTTGAATTCATTATTTCAAGACCCATATGGCATCATTTAATAACAGAAGAGATGAAATGAGAAATATCACTCTATAAAATATATTTATGAGAACTGAATCATCTAAAAATTGTTTAAATTTTTAAAGTTAATATAAATGTCTTAATTTATGACCCTAACCTATCTTTCTGAGCCTATCTCTCACTAATCCTCAGACTAATCTAATGACTTAGTTTTCACATTCTCTTTTAGTTTCTTCTGTGCAGTTGTTCCCTGCAAGTGCTTGGAATACTCTCCACCCCACTCTTCCTCTACTTTCTCCATTCTTGATTGGGCTGCCAGCTCTGCCTGCACAATCCCAAGGTCTCTGAGCCACAGTCAGTCTTCTCCAAAGCTTGGAATGTGTTAAATCCAATGCATGGGCAAGGAGAGGCACCTCCAGAATATTTTTTAGGTGGAACTGAGGAGGTAGCAAACTGATGAAATGGGAAACAGGTTTGGGAGGATTTGAAGTAAAGCTGCTCCCTTAACCACCACACTGTTTTTGCTATGCTCTCAATTCCTAGACAATAAAACAGCAACATGTTTTGACATCATATAAAATTCCAAAAAAAAATTGGTGGTTATAAACTCTCATGAGCCACTGCTTGGTGCTTCTACATAGGGCAAAAGACCATGTCTTATTCTTTTGTTGTATTTAAAGAATACCAGGAACAGAACAATTCAAATGGTAAGACGTAATAAAGAAAAACTGAATAAAGAAATGACCTCTGGACTTAGTCAGGTGGCCTTGTAATACATGGATCCTGTAGTATGTCTTTTTATTTTCATATACATTAAATATTTTTTTTATTTTCACATGTACATAGAAGATTATTTTAAAGGTCTTTCTCCAACTATGGTGAATGTACCATAGCCAGGAATCATATTTATTTCTACCTCCACAATACCCCCATTATCAGTAGAACAGTGTCTGCAACCAGAGTAAACTTTCTATTAAAAAAAATAAATAAAAGACGAATGAACAGTCAGCACTCTGATAGATATCAGCACTGGATTGTATTTCAGTCTACTAGTGTCACTCCCTTGACTATTATTTTGGGAGTATTGGCGTCATGAAAATATAGATAAACTGGAAGACATTCAGAAAACTAAGGGGGAAACTTACTTCATGAGGGAATATTTAAAAATCTAATTACCTAAAACTGGGCTAAATTAAAACTATAAGAAAATGTGAACCTGTTCCACACATTTGGAAAGTTAAGTAAAGATTGAGTTTGACCAGCATAGTTAAGAGGGTAATCAAAGAGCCACAGAACACACATGCCTGGCCTACAAACTTTGAGGAGTAAGCACATAGGGCCCATATGCATGCTTACAGGACTATTTTTCATCCACCAGGAGTCCCTGAGGTTACCTGGTGGTTTGTCATGAGATCCCAGAGTTCAAGGATATTCTCTGGTTCATGTCCTCCCCAGACAGACAAAAGCTGGTCCTGTGGGTGGAAGCTGGCAACCTTACCATTGCTTGCTATAGAACCAACATTCAGGGGAAAACTGTTTCATATCCATTGGTCTTTTACTCCTCCTTCTTTGAGTATTAATTATATGTCACATTTTAAAAGAAATTTTAGATTGACAAATCACTTCACATTGAAAATTACAGGATTTTGTAAAAGGTTTCAAGAATAAAAATAAGTAGAGACATTTTAAGTACTAATACAATGTCAGACTCTGGAAAAATATTAGCAGACACTGTTGCCCTTAGAGACTTGATATCACACTGAATTATAAAACATTCATTGAGAGAAAATAATGCCTAGGATCAATATGAGATGCACCTCAAGCTATCAACCCAAACATTTCAGGGTACACTGAATTACAACCTGATAAGATCTGGGAATAAACACAACACTAGTCAGGTGAATCAACTTTGCAACTCTATTTTTGGTGTTTCAACTTGATTTTCAAGCTACTATGACATTGTAGAATTTTGTCAGACAATAGCTAAGTTCCTAACTTCCACAAAATAACAGTATTCATATGTCATTTTCACAGTAATCATTTCATTACATTATTTCATCAGTTCTCAAAGACACGAAAATGTCTATTAGCTTACAGATCAGAAATCTGAAACAATTAATATGGTATGTAACTTAACCAAGATCAGTTGGCTGATTTAAGACTTAAAGCCAGATATTTAATTCAGGGTTCTTTCAGGTGTCAGATTTATTTTAATTTTATGCTTTACACACACACACACACACACACACACACACACACACACACACAAACACACTGTCAATAGATAAATATATCTTCTTGTCATTCATATTTAGTGTTTAGTGTTTGCGAATTCTTTGGTGTTAGGGAAGGAAAAAAGAAAATGGTTGTCTGAAATCCCAGAAAGAAGTTTAGATTGATTATAGAAGTGCTAAGTTTCTTATATTTGATATTAACTGGCATTGTTATCTTGGGAAAATCCCCTCCCTCCGGGTCTCTGTCTCCTTTTTCATGTAAAGTGAACCTAGAAGTTACAATAATCTTCACAAATCTTATAGTTTTATTTTATTGTAGTTGATTATATGTCAGAGCAAGAGAGAATCAAAGCAAGTGTCATATTTAATATGGGGGCTGGGGTTGTGAATCAGCAGTAAAGTGCTTGCCTAGCACATATGAGGCACTGGGTTTGATCCTCAGCACCACATAAAAATAAATAAAACAAAGATATTGTGTCCATCTACAACTAAAAAAAATTAAATATATGAAAATTAACTTGGGGAACACAGAAAATATTGAAGGAAAAGAGGTAAGATGTGGGATTGTCTGGATTTGAGGAGAAAAAAAGTTGGAGAGAGAAAATATAACTTCCTTTGTCTTATGCCAGAGAAACTAGAAAATTGTAAACACGAACATTCTCTGAATAGATGAGAGTTTATGAGTTCATATTATGAGTTCAACTTTGCAGATTAAAAGTATGTTTTACATTTCTATGGCAGAAGAAACTAACTCTAATATTCTAGAACTCCAAATTGATGCCAGGACAAGAGCAGTTGGTTTAGGAGTCTATGCAAAAATTTGAGAACTAAAACTCTGGGTGAACATGTATCCTTTAGGGGGATATTAAAGATAGGATAAAAGAGCCAGAATGGTGGTCATGGACCAAACCCCCTCTTGGCAACAAGAAGATACACTAGCAAATGAAGTTGGGGCAGAAATCTCTGAGGGAAGGAGTCAGTGGCTTGGCATGGGAGTGAAGACATATTAAGTGATCCATCCATGAGAGTCATGTAAATATAGTTCTTGTATCTCTTTACAATTCTTAAATTTTCCTCTGCCAGTTATTTGTACCATGGTGATAGTGAGATTTTTCTAAAATGAAACTTGAATATTTCATGAGATTCACATTTAGACATTAATACATATTTGCATAACTCTGTCATCAGGCTTAATTTCAGAAACCTAAATTGAGGAAAGGCAAGTTATTTTGCAATTATATTGATCAAAGCAAAATGCTATGTTTGAATAATTCACCTAAATATAGCATCAGTGCAATATTTTTTACATCTAAGTTTTATTTCAATTAAACAAAAATTTTAATCATCTGCACTTTGCCATATATCATGACAAGTATAAGAATGAAAAGTACTAAAATACAAGTTCAAACATGATGGATTCAGATAGCAATTATTAGAACACAAGCAAACCACGCAGGAAATTCAGGAGAAAGGGAAGTCATTCCAGTTACCTTAGGGAATAGGAAGGAACTATGGAGAAGTGAAATTTAGCTGATCCAATTACACAGTAAGATTTTGATAGATGAAGATGATAAGGCTAGAGAGAGAATTTCAAATGGAAAAAAATGGATTAGAAAAGGCCCAGAGGGAGTAGAGTCAGACTGTATGTGTCTTCAGCATTTGACAATCCTGGCAAAGATTAGATGCTCCAATTATGTTTGTTGTATTAAGGAGTGATTAAATGATTGGATTATAATGCAAGACTTGGGGGATTACATGATTCAATTAGATGTAGATTAAATCAAGGCAAATATAAGTATTTTTAGTTACAACAATGTTATTTGTTTTCTGCCCGAAGAGTTATCTAGAATTACTGTCTTCACTGAAAAATTTGAGTTCAAAGTTTTGAAGCCCAGCTGAAAAAAAATAATTGTATTGTTACAAATCATAAATTAGAATATTTGTCCAGTAAGTATAATTTTTCACGTGTTTCACACGTGACACAATAAATAAATAAATAACTATTATAACAGCCAAATTTTGAAAATGGATATATTGGTTACCTTAAAAGACAAGTTTCCTCAAGGATTAAATGTTGTTTTCACATAAAATATGTAGAGTGACTCAATTTATTTTTATGGGCATATTGAGAATAGTGATACCAGTTTAAGAATCATATGCATATGCATAACAGTGAAATGAGTAATGTGTATGAGAGTGAATGGTCTAATAATTGATCCTAATGGCTCTTTAATTTTCCTAGACTCGGCCAATAATTGCTACCATGTTTTGTAATGAATTTCTGAAAATTAGGTTGAAGACTTAAAAAAAAAAAATGGGGCACATCTTCCTGGAGGAAAAAGAGAGGAGATTACTGAGACTAATAGGCAGAATTTGGACAGACAACACAGAGGGGCCAAGAGGAATAAAATATGGCAACCTGTGAAGAAATATGGAGTATTTGAGAGACTGATTAAATCAACCTTATAGAGAATGAACTCTAAATAAGGCTGGAAATAGAGCTTACCAGGAATTTACTACTAGTTAAATGTATTTGTAATTGAGATGGCATACAATAGGGATGTTTGAAAAATCTTGACTTGCTGAATGGCATAATGAATTATGAATTTTTGGTACAGAAGATTGCTCTGAAAACAGAGTGAATGAGAAATTAAAATAGTATGAATCATGCAAAAAGAGGAAAGAAAGTAGACTTTATAGCAATACCTAGTGCAAAGATAGAAGGAAGGGTGGAAATGGAAGATGATTCTATGATTCTGAGAAAAAAAGTGGAGAAGATGGTGCCAGGCAAAGGAACTGGGATGATCTGATCTGATCTGATGCTAAGATATGATCCATTTTGGGACATGATCATTTTGAGGAGGCTGAGAAAGCACACCAGTGAAGATGTTTCGTTTCAGTTTAAAAAGTGACTCTGAGGAGTAAAGGTTCTGGTTTAGGGATCATGGAAGGTAAGGAGAAAAGAATGGTGAGCAGAGGTTATTGATGAAGAAGAGAAAGGTCAGTGTTAGAGGAGCACAAGCAAAACCAGCAAAGAGATTTAAAGTGATGCTCAGAATTTGAGAAATAGGGGAAATATTTTGGATTGATCATGCAAAGATATACCATCATTGCAAAGGCAATGACACTATCATAATATGAAGGACAAATTACAAATAGTGAGAGTTGGTATGGAGATGTTACAATTGACTATATGCTAATGGAGGTGTTAACAAAGGCAAATATTGGAAAGTCCAGAAAGCCTTTTAGAATAAGTGAGATTTGTTCATTATTTATTTACTTAGATAAGCAGGTAGTGTTTCCCATCTCCCTTTGTGACTGGGATTTGAGAAGTTATATATTTGTTTGCTACTATTCAAAATTAAAAGAAACCGGATCATATTTAAAGATTGATAGTATGGAGATTAGTAATAAAAGAGTAAAAACACATGGAAGGAACTTGCTGATGAGGGGGGAAAATGTCACAGAACAAATTACAGAAGTTTGCTTTGAATTGCAGATGTAGTATATCATCTGATACATAAGAACAATAGGAAGAAAGGCAAATTTATGAACATAGAGCCAAAGGGTGAACAATTTGAATCTCACAATGATGATTTAGTTGCAGTTTTTTTTTACATAATGAAAAAAAGTTATTTGTCACATGCTATACCCAATGCATTTCATATATTTAGAAATTAAACCAATAAATATATGAGAGATTGTTACTTCCTTGTTCAGGCATTCTGCTTCTTTAAAATATTGCTTCCAAAGAAGTTTATAAAACATAGCAAAGCATTCATGTGGAGGATGTAGGCATGAGTCCTTAAGCTGGAAGTCATGAATTAAATCATTCTCAATTAGCAAGTATTATATAATTCTGGGGCATGCATTTAAATAGGAATAATTTCTTAAATTGTCATATTCCTCCACTATTTAAATCTAAAGAAACCTGCATGAAGTTCTGTAACAGTCAATCTATATTCAACAGAAACTCTATTACTTCAAGATTTGTTTACTGCAAAAAAAGTTCAATTATTTTTCATGAAATTATTAAATCCTCCTTTAATGCATATTTTAAAGGGCATAAATAATATATATATATATATGAACATAATTCTAAAATTCAATAAATGATCATTTGTTTTTACACATTTAAATTTCCCCCCAAATCAGTTTTTTAACAGGAAAAACTGTTAAGCAAACAACATAATTTATAAAGTAAATTCAAGCAAATAACCCTAAATCTCAGTAACTCCATAAAAGTAAATGATATATATGGAGGACACATGAAAACTAACTCTAAATTACATTTTAAATCCATGATCAAATTATTTTTCATGTAAGACCAAGTGCTTTGGTTACTTAAAATGTGTCCAAACACCAACTAAATGCATTATCAATCAGAAAGATCCAAACCCATTCCTCAGTCTTCGTTGAGAAAACAACTTCATTTTCTATACACCTTCTTTAACAGCCCTCACCACTCTCTTACTGTTCTGTAATCATCCATGTTGGATCCTCCACTTGAAATGCTAGCTTTTTCCTCTTCATCTCCACCAGCCAGACCCTGCTTCTCATTTAAGTTCCAGTTCAAAAGGTACCTTCCTCCATTAACTCTCTGGTAATTAACCAGTTTGAAACACTCTAACCTATTAATATCAAACAATTCTGTTCATTACCAACAAATCATGTTTACTATGGGTTAGATTAGCTGACATCATATATTATAATATATACTTAAATAAATAAATATAATTGTTTCTCTCCCACCTGCTATCCTCACTAGATAGTAAGATCTTTAAGAGTGAGGTTCATATCTAACTCTTCTTTGATCTATCTTGGTACCAAGTACATGGTTATATATAGTTGCAACGCAATACTTAAAAGCTGAGTAAATTTTGATAAGTGTGATATTGTTTCATGACTACTAGTCCTACAGAAAAATACTCATAAAGGTAGAATTTAGACAAAAAAAATAATTCCAATTTTTATATAACTATTTATAGCTCAATATTTTCACCTTCAATAGTAAAACTCTGTGTAAAGTGTTTCATTATAAGCAATAGTTAAATATCAAGACTGATATGATTTTTATTCTAAGTTACTGCTAATATAAGTTGAGATGGGGTGCTACCGGAAAAGTGTTATTTTTGCATTCAGGTATTTTTTCTTTGCAACCTCACTAAATATATTAGCCAATAATAAAGTTGTTTCTTAGCTGGTTTATACTTTTTAACCCACATGAGAAGGAATGATATTTATTCCAAGAAAGTGATCAGATGCTTTAGTTAAAACCTATATTTTCAAATGCCTTCTGTCCTTAATTTTAACAATGTCCCGGGGAAAGGAAGAAGATAAAATTAAGGAGATCGTTCTGGAATACAAATTACTCAATATTGCATCTGCAAATGTAATTTGGTTTGACTCTTGGAATGCACTGGATCAGTCTAAAGTACCATGTGAACTGTAAATACTAGGCTAGTGCCTCCAAATGAATGTGACATCCTCCACTATGAATAAACAAAGACTGCCTTAATCATTAGTGTGTTTGTGTAGAAAAAATAGAAGCTGGGTTTTCTTTCTTTTTTTTTTTTTTTGGACTAAGATATTATTGTTTAAAACAGTATTGTTATTAACATGATGATAATGAACTTCAAAAGTTAGAAATGATAGTCAAATTGTTCTTAGGCCTCAGTGAGCATGAATAGTCAAAAGGATGTTTTCAAAAGCCACTTCTCTCCTTGAAGCATATCGCCAATAGTCATAATTCATTCACAAGTAAATACATTATCCACCCAGTTTGGACTGAAAGAATTGAATTCTAGCAAGTAATTAAAAACTCATCAGGGAATTAATTCAAAATAAGTGACTAATATAGATTCATTTTGTCTGAAAGCACTTGCTTGTGGTCTAATTCTTGTAACAGAAGGTCACCACACTGAATAATTCAGAAACGCAAATGGTATCACTAAAAATGTAAAAAATAAAATAAAATTTATGCAAAAAAGGCCAGGTGATTTTTGTTGTCATTGTTTTTTGTTTAAATTGAAGAGACCTATAGATTTAGTTATGTTGTTTGTTTTCCTATTTATAGTTCAATATTTTCACCTTCTGCTTAGAGTATACTATTCCTAAAGAATTGTTTTGAAAATCTCATTCTTAATAATAGACCTTCAGTAGGGTGTGGGGGCAAATGCCTGTAATCCCAGGGGCTGGGGAGGCTGATATAGTAGGATCCTAAATTCAAAGCCAGCCTCATAAACTGAACGAGGCCCTATGAAATTTACTGAGACCCTGTCTCAAAAAAAGGGGTGGGGAGGGCTAGGGATGTGGCACAGCAGTTAAGTGCCCCTGGGTTCAATCCTCACTACCAAAAAAAAAAGACTTTCAATTCAGAATAATATACAATTTGCATGTGCTTCACACCCACTTCCCCAGCTTTTATCTTATATGAGTCACAAGTAAAGCACCAATAGCAATACTTTATTATTAACTAAAATATGTACTTTATTCATTGTTTCCCTCCTACTCCCCATTTTCCTTTTCTGTTCTAGGATTCCATTCAAGACATATTACAGTCCAGTTTTATGTCTACTTAGCTTCTCTTGGCTGTGACAGATTCTCAAAGAGTCTTATTTTTGATGACCTTGACAGTTTGGGGGAGTAAAATGTTGACAGTTTCATGGTGGTTTGGGTCAGGTTTCTCAATTCATTCTTTGAAAGAAATCACTTCCAGCAGCCCAAAATCAAAGAACAAATATTTATAATTCACTTCCTGGAGGGTGGACTACCTACATAAAATACTCAGAATTCTTCTCCTTCACTTATTGATCGATTCAATCATTTATTTATATCAGTATGGACTTACATATACTAAATTTATACCTTGGTTAAAATTCAATACTAATTTATTTAGTTGCTCAATTCATTCTTTTTGGCCAATAGAAGCTGTTTAAATTATCTTTTCAAGCTCCACTCAAGCATCTCTAGTCATTTGTGGCTTTTTCAAGTGGCACAATTCTTTGCTTATGTCAGCATCACAAGTAGGGATTAGAGGTGACAAAGTAATATTTGTCCTCAAATAAAGTTTTCTATAGCTACAGTCAACTGATAAGACATTCTAAAACAGACTTGCTGACCAGCAATCACAAACTTGACCTTATGCTACAAGAAAGGCATAGCAGAATGATTCTACTCCTAACCTTTCAATACTTATGTTTCAAGTATGAGCATATAAACTCCTCAAAATATTTCTCATTATTTATTAATTTTCCATTTTTTATACTTCAGACAAAATATGCTTTTCTTCTTTGACATAAGAACATATCAAGATACTTAAACAATAAGTGAAAATCTTTCAAAGCTTTCTACCAGATAATTATGCTCTAATTTTTAATACTAAAAAGCTCATTTCCAGGGGCTGGAATTGTAGCTCAGCAGTAGAGTGCTCGCCTCACACATGCAGGGCCTTGGGTCCAATCCTCAGTATCACATAGAAATAAATAAATAAAATAAAGGTATTGTGTCCAACTAAAACTAAAAAAAATAAATATTTTTTTAAAATGCTCATTTCCATGGCCTTTTGGTAATACATATAGACAAACTTGCCTTTAATTCAGTTGCTTATTATGAGTTATGTAAATTAGCTCCTTGGGATAAATACTCAACAGTTTTAAAATATCTCCAGTGTGAAGTAGACATTTTATAACTAATTTATAAATACAAGAAGTCTATATTTTAAAGTTCCATAGATTCAATGGCAACTATCAAAATCACACAAAGAATAATGAATGAAGAGAAAGAAATATTCTACAAAGAATATATTTCTAAATGAATATCTTCTATCTATGTACAAACCCTGTTGTTTATAATTTTGTGTTGTTTGCATTATCGCCTCTAACAAAGTTTTGTAAGGATGAAAGAAAATTTACTTTGTTAGTCATGTAAGAACCAGTGTTAGTGCATTGTTTTTAGATACAACTTAACCAACTGTACATTCTCCCCTGTCTCTTAAAGTTAATATTAAGTATATTTCAGTCATTACATACAAAACAGGAAATGATGTTACAACTTGACAAGATTTTTCAATATCATGCTGCTGAATGTTTTAATGTATTTTGAGTACAATGGAAAGTATTTTTGGTATTTAAAATAAGAAAGTATAGAATTAAAGCATTTCCAATAACAGATGTGTGGATATAAAAGCACCTATTGTTTATCGCATGTAAGCAGAATTTTAGAATTCCTAAACAATTATTGCTACTTGGAAAATATAAATAAGAGAGAGGCAATGCCATTTTCTGAAAATATGACTTGATAACCTTGCCAGAACCAGTACCCTCACCACTGCTCTGAATTGTATCAGATATTATCTTGGGAGACAAATGCTGCCACATATTTTCAGATAATATGCAGTAGTCTGACACTAGCTAGGTTCCTGATTCAGATGCAGCATGAGATCAATTTTTGTGTCTTAAGATATCTTAGGTCCCCCAAGTCCTCTCCGGTACTCTATCTGCTAGTCATGTTTCATCTGTTACCTGTCTACCCCTTTTCTGGCTTCTCCTTTCCTCAACAGTCTAAATGTCACAGTGGATTCATAAAATATCTGTCCTCTAGCCCTACTGAGTCACTATTGATCTTTCATTCAAACACACCTGCCAAACCCAAATGTGAATTGAGGCTACTGTTTGAGTTCTCTCTGTACAGAGAGGGATGCTGAACCCGTAGGGGGAAAATTACACAATCGTGCCAAGGACAGCACTACAAATTTATGTTCTTAAGACTCAGCTGCATTTGTTGTACTCGACCATATATTTTGACCTTTCTCTGGATCATCCCAAAGTAGTAAATCAGCTTTAGCCCCAGGAAGAGGCAGGTAAACCTAATGTGATTTAAGGGTCATCTCTATATGCTTCCCATCACCCACCCGCATCCAAGCAGTTTGTTTACTCCCTTCTAGTGTGAATGATTTCTTTTCTACCACTGAATACTGAAATGTTTTTAAAAATATGATAAAGTCATTTCAGTATGAATATATTCTGATCTAAATATCATTAATACATGTTTTATATCTGATCCTTTTCTTTTTAATGGGGGAGAATATCAAGAGTGAAAAGGGAAAATACTGTAGAAAAAAGTTGGTAAGCAGACCATAGACTATTTGTAATTCACAATGTTGCCAAGATCCAGTCCTACTGGTTACTAATTAAATAGAGATGAATAGGCATCTCTCTACTGCAGTTGCTTACTCGTCTCCCCTTCACATGATTTATAAAGTATGCATGTGCCGATATGTGTATGTGTTAGCATTTTAACATGCTGGACTTCAGACAAACAAGGTTTATTTCTTGAAGAGCTATTTCTTAAGGAATCATTTATCTCAAATTTTCACATAAATTATTTCTTAGTGTTTCTAGTACGATTTGGTTTTTCATCATGAATATTGACTATGAAATCTTTAGGAAAACAATCTGATTTTAATATAAATTTTGTGATTACATAAACAGCAATAAAAATATAACTTGATCTAGAACCATAAGCATATATATCAGAACATCTATATACATCTTATAGTTTTGTCGATCAGATGTAATAGAGGTCAGAGTTAATATAATAAAATATGATCATAATTGTAAATATCAAAATAGTTTAAAATATTTTTGTTTGATATTTTTCTACAACCAAATCAGAAGAAAATTGCCAACATATTTATAACAAGATATGTTGGTAGAATTCTTGGGTATTACTCATGTAAGCCATGCAGATAAATGGTAGAGGAATGGAAAAAAAAAACAAGAGGAGGAGGAAAACATAAATGCTTTAGAAAGAATTAAGAAAGAAAGCAGAAGAAAGGATAGAATGGCTAAAATAATCAGAGAATGTATGTGGTTTTAAGACAAAGGAATATAAATTATAAATAAATTTTAAGACAAAGGAATATAAATTATAAATAAATTATAAATAAAGTAATATAAATTATAAATAAAATGCAAAGTAAAGGAGTCCTCATTTATATATTAAAAGACTTGTGAGAAATCTGAATTTTAATGGGAATATATTAAATACAATCATGACAGTAAAAATGGGTAAAGCTTGAGATGACACATTATAGAAAATATATATATATATGGTATAATCCTTAAAAGGATTATTATTATCCATTAGCTAGCTATCTGCCTATATATTATCTATCTACCTAATACTGGTAGGAAATTCCTCAAAATGTTGTAAGCAGTTGCTTTGCTGCAAGTGTCATTTGTCAGATGTCTTTCCATTCTCACAGTGCCAGAAACCTCTGGTTACCTAATTACTGTTTGTGTTTGAATTTTGTGATGTTTTCATAAAGCCTTTTCCTACCCCTTGGATTAAACTCTTAGCTCTCTTCATTCCTATATAACCCTGTGGTTTTTGTTAACAGAAATCATCTCTCCTTACTTATTTACCATGTCTTTCATACAAGGTTGTAAGTTAATAAGAAATAGGGATGATCCTGCCTTCCTCATCATTCCATTGGGGGTCTAGTTCAGTAGCTGTACAAACTAGGTGATTAGTAATCCAGATTGAGTTGAATTGCATAACTGTGTAGCCTCAGAGAATTTCTCAGACTTTGGCTTTTGAATTTCACTGCTAATTATTAGGCTGTAGGTCAGTTTAATTCTATAACCTAGTATGGTTTCTTGTCTTAAATCTTAGAGGTAGGAATTCGATAGGAGGTATCTATTTAGAATTTAACTTTCATATTGTGTTTGAAATGTATTAAATTATGGGAACAATTCAAATGAAAATAGAGACATATAAAAGACCAGAGAATGTATACTGAGAAACAAGCAAAATGTAGAAGTAAAAACACAGTGTTGATCTGGAAGGCAGAAACAGAACCACACTAGAAGTCGATGGGTGAGTCACCAAGATAAGAAGAAGACTCAGCCTGAGGTAGAGATGGTGAAAAGTAGACAAATTTAGGAGATATTCAGGAAGCAGGATAAGTAAGGCAAAGTGACTTGGGGGAGAGGGGGTGGTGTGTGTGTGCCAAGTCATCTATGCATAAGAGACTGAATGTCAGGGGAGAAAGTGGGAGTCTAAAATAATAGTGAGGTGTAGGGTTAAATGTCATTAATAGGTACTCAGTCCTTAAAGAACCACAGATTTGATTATCAGGTTAAAGGTGACAAAATAAATGAAAGGATATACAACCTGGTGCTGAAGAATACAGTCTAGGCTGGAACTGTTCAAGAGATCATTAGCTTACGGGGGCGATAGTTCAAGGCACTTACCAAAGAGAATATGTACAAGAGGGGAGAAGAGGCATTCAAGGGTTACACAACATTTAAGCTAAGACTGCAAGAGCTACAGCTGGGAGGAAATTTGAGAAGTAGTGGGTAAAATTTCAGGAATGTAATCAGAGAAGAGTCAGAGAAGTCAAGACAGAAGGTCAAGGGACACCAAGAAGTTAAATTAAATAAGTTATGGAAAGTGTTTACTATTGGAAACATGACGAGTAGGTGACATTTACAAGATTTATTGTTCACTTATTTAGTTTGTTTCATTTTTGTTCTGTTATTTGTTCTCCAAGAGAGTACATGAAGGCAAATACTGGTAATAGAGGGTTAAGGCATAAGGCCAAGCAAGGAGAGAGTACATGGAAAGCTCTCTTTTCTAAAGCCTGTACAGGCAAAAGGGAAACATGACAGAGTGGAAGGTTTGTTTAATTTTGTTTCAACTAAAGTATTTTGAGCTTATTTCTTTTTTAAGATATTTTTTATTTTTAATTGACATAATAATTGCACATATTTATGGAGTACAATGTGAGATAAGCACATTTCTTAAACAGAAAGAATTTAACTTAACCCATTAGAGAAGATAAATGATGATATGCCTTTTTAAAATATCCTTTATTACAGGAAATTCTGACATTGAAGACTGGCAATAACATCACCTTAGTTTTAGAAGAACTTAAATTCAGCAGGATTTTTTTCCCTAATTCTCCAGCATATTTATTGCTTCCCTTCTTATTCTGTTTGGGATTACAGGTCCCTAAGATTATGTCTATAGTTCCATAGTCTCAATAAGTAATTCCTCTGTTCCAAAGAAAACAGTCTCAGAGGTACAGTTCTCTAGTTAGGGGACAATTTCTTGGGCATCTTCCACAGGAAACCTCAGACATTGTTTACTGCCTTTCTTAGCTTGCTTTCTTTTGTAGACCCAAAAATCGAATAATAGCCTTCCTAAATTTCCCTAGCAATTGTAATCCATTCTCATTCTTATGACTGAATAATTTGAGGACAAAAACAGTGGTTAATATATTGGGTTTTGAAATGGATCCCTGGGTTCAAGTCTCAATTTCTTCACTTACAAGATGTCTGAACACCTTACTTTTCCATGGTTCAGTTTTTTAAGCAGCAATTAGAGATGATTAGTACCTACCACACGATGGCTCTTAAGATTCAGTGAAATAGCATGAGTAAAGACACTAGGAATTGTGTCTTGCACATACTCAGAGTTTAGCAGATAACACTACATTTTAACCACCTTTCCTGAAATATCCCCATTTCTGGCTTTTCCCTGATTTGTACAACTAAAATAATATTTCAGTGGCAATTCTTTATGACAGATGGCATTTAAAATATCTATTTATTATGAACATCAAAGCCAACAGAGGAGCATGCAAATAAATGAAAATGATAGTATTTCTAGATGCATGCATAGCAAATTTTGTAAAGTTCAATTCTAACTCTGATGAATTAATGGAACCACCTCAGTCTAGTTATTAATTATGAGAGAAATTTGAATGTGTGGGGGTTCCCCTCATTTATATATTTGATAAAACAAATAAAATGAAAAATAAAAATAGATTTTTTAAAAAAATTGCCTTTAGGAAAAATGTTTCTGAGAAGGATTTCTCTTTTGAAATGTTGGAAGCTTCTCAGTATTATCTTACATGGGTCTATTTCCTAGTCCCTAAATGTTTACAATGAAGTGCTTTTGGTAGCTGTGACACTGATTTAAGAACACGTTTTCGTCATTACTATATCTTGCTGTTTGCCTGCAGTGAACTCTCACATAATTAGGGCTGGCTACACTGCACTTTTAAAATTAAACCAAGCCTCTGGGAAAGAATCGTGGAAATAGATGGTTAAAGGACACCCAGGCAATTAACAAGCATGATAAAGTTAAAAATTGAAGATAGGAAAGTAGGTTAAGAACTTTCTCTTTCAAACGTGATTTGTTGATAATGAAGGACTAGAAATCAATTTTGCTAAGAAAGACATAATACAAAGGCAATCCTCACTTCTATCAATAAGTTGAATTCCTTTGCTGTTTTATACTGGATTTTTTCTATCTTTTAAGAGTGCACAATTCTGAAATAATTCTCCATTTGATTGACTTTTAAAACAAAATTGAAAATGCTTTATGCCTTCTGAAATTATAATATTGTAATGAGACAGTGAAGATAATTTCATTCCCCAAAATTACTTCTTTATAAAAAGCATATTAAAAAGTGTTAATTATTCGTGATGGTTTACCAAATACACACACACACACACACACACACACACACACACTGAGAACTAAATGATTAAAAAAAAAAAAAAACTTCTACATTTTAGCTGGCTAAATATTTGAAAATATTTGTCTTAGTGTTATATTATTTTGCACACTTTCTCTCTTAGCATTTTATTTCTTCCATTAATGTTATATCCTTAGGTGCCTGTTTCTTTTACTATACTAAAAATCTGTTTTGAATTCTTGCCATAATTAAAGGTACAAAAGAGTTATCTCAGTGTTGTTTTAATTTTTATTTCTCTTATTAAGAATGAAGTTGTACATCTCTTATTTGAAGGAATGGCTATTATTTGTTGATTTTTAAATAAACTATGTCTTTTGCTAAAAAAAATAAAACTTCTTGAAAGGCTATAACTTTGCTTCATTCATATATATATATATATATATATATATATATATATATATTTTTTTTTTTTTTTGTTACCAGGGATTGAACTCAGGGGCACTCAACCACTGAGCCACATTCCCAGCTCTATTTTGTATTTTATTTAGAGACAGGGTCTCAGTGACTTGCTAAGCACTTCGCCATTGCTGAGGTTGGCTTTGAACTCACAATCCTCCTGTCTCAGCCTACCAAGGCAATAGGATTACAGGCATATGACACCACATCTGGCTTTCATTTTTTTTTATACATAAGTCAACAAAGATCTCCTAAAAAGACACACAGTAGCCAGTAAATACTAATTGAATTAGTGTCTGCAATACCGTGTCTTTTTGATTAGCTCCATAATTTATTTGTATTTATGTAGTAATTGTTAACAGGATAATGAAAATGGAATTTAATATTTATTACTTATTGGCCATGTATTAGACACCTTTGCCATATGATTTTGTCCTAACAGTATCCTTGAGGGAATAGACATTATTTTCTCCAATTTTACCCTTAAGCTTCAAAGAGGCTAGACATCTGTTTCAAAACAACAAGTGAATGGGGATAAAAAGAGATTCGAATTTAGTAGGCTTCTTTTATTTCATAGCATAATACCTCCTTTCTATATGAACTACATTATCAAGAAGTGAAAAAATTTGCATTCCCCAGAATTGGTATCCACAAAAGTTTTCCTCCTGCAAAAGAGAGGGAAATCCACAAAAGTCAAGTGTTAAAATTCTGACTTTTCTGATAGTATGTCTGGGTCATTTTTCAATATAAAGTTGCAGTAAGTCCTTTTACCTTAGTGTTATTAGTATTATTATGGTTTTGTAACAAATTGAAATCAGATCTGTAAGTAAAACAGAGATACACAGTACAGTTCTTTCATTATAGCCAGATATTTCTAATTTCAAAATTAATAACTCTTCTTTTTCCCCCTTCCTTTTTATTAGGCAATAAAACAAATACAGAAAACCACACAATAAATAATATATTATAAGTCAAACATCCTTGAAATCAAACTCAGGAAATAAAGTTCTGCCACCAACTCATGTAACCTATTTATGTGCCCAGCCTCAAGTATAACCCCCTTTCACCTGTTGCTTTCTTGAAGTTTTCTGACAATCATCATGATTGTGCATCCATAGATTGGGGGGTTCTTAATTTTTAAATTTTAAGTACTTCTTACCTACAGATTCCCCTCCATCCCTTTCTTGTCCTTATCATTTAATCTGTGAACTCTAGGTGGCAGATACATCAGTTCTCCCAGGATGGATTTTGCTGACTACAAACCCCAAGGACAGTAGTTCATCATGTTCCTCATTCCTTTGTTTCATGCATATTGGCACCTGGATCCAGAGGCTTGATCAGAGTCAGATTCTATCCCCTTGGCAAAACTATAGGTGGTTGTTTGCTCTTTCATCAAAAAGCTGCAATGTCTGCTTTTGGCTTTAGTTTTTTATTAGTGTCCATTGATGCTCAACATCTATACTTTGATTACATAGGATGATAAAACTATAATTTTCTAACTGTATAACAACACAATTATTATTTAAAAGTCTTAGCTGAAATCATTTTATAAGGATGCCCTTTGTTTCTTCTGCTGGGTTATATATTGGTTCAGCTCATATAGAAAGGACCAGAAAAATGTTTCATTCTTTTCGTTTACTTACCCAGGTTTCAAGATAGCAAATAGTGTTCTTATGAGCTGCTGTAGACAATCATTTTTACATCCTTATGAAACCAATTTCTAACATTCAGTGGCTTAAATGCATTAATATTACCCTTTTTTGAAGGGCATCCTCAGCTTCTCCAAGAAGGCTCCTACTCTTTTTGCTATTACCCTACTAGTCTTTGATAATGTCCTTACTATCTAATATGGCAATTTGTTACAGTCTCTTAATATACATTTCCTGCTCTAGACCTGAGGTCAGCTATTCCTCCTCTTCAGATTATTCCTAACCTCTTTTGTAAATTCTAGCCCAATTTCATCCACTGTCCCAGCAAAATCTGTCAGCATGCGGGAGACCCATCTGTCTTAAGGTCTGTCAGATGCTCTTGCTTACCATTGCTTCATTCCACCTACACAAAAGTTAAAAATCACAGGTCATGCAGTTGTTGAAAGTTTGTTTCAAATTATTTACTCTTTAGGTTCATGAGAACAGTTTTATTGTAAAATTTCTTGATGTTTTGTTTGGTTGGTTGTTTGGGTGTTTGGATTTGCTATTTGTGCTATTCTTCATGTGCAAAAACTATGCTGCCAGTACCACCACTATCTTTTCAGACTTGAATTCCCTTTGTTTTTGTTTTTTTAATTATACTGACATCAGTGTTCCTGCATCAAGATCTATATGATATCCTTACTATTAACTTTACACAAGGTCAAATTTAGTAGTGTATAGCAGAAAATTCTTGGTTGGAATCTTTTTCTTTCTTTGAGTTTGGTGAAAATAAGTTAAAAAAACTGGTAGCAATAGAGTTAAAATTCAAAATTTTTCTTTCAAAAGGTTGACTTGGTATTTTATTAATTGGACATGGAGGGTCATATTGTCAGTATTCTTTCCCCATACAATTGTACTTTAAATGTGCATTGGTATATCAAACAATTTGACAAAGAAAAAAATGATACCATGAAGTAATATCATACTTTCTAAATGTTATTGCTCAGAGGGATACATGATCTACTGCATCTAAAGCTAGAATGTTTTCCAAAGACAATGACATTTGAATAGCTTTTATAGGTCTGTCAAAGAAGACTCATATAGAATGTAATGAATTGAGTGTTAAGTCTCCCCAAAGTTAATATGCTAAAATTCTGATTCCCAGAATGGTGGTATTAGGCCTTTGGAGGGTAGTTAGTTCATGAGGGTGGAACTTTGTTTTTTTTTTTAGTATCCTTACAAAAGAGATCCCAAGAAATCTCTAGCCCCTTTATCTTAGGACATAATAATGAAAAATAGTCATCTATAAGGGAGTGGGCTGCCATCAGACAATTAATTTGTCAGCACCTTGATCTTGTCCTTTCCAGCTTCTAGAATTGTGAAAAATAAATTACGGTTTCCTATAGGTCACCTAGTCTATTGTATCTTGTTACAAATGAACTGAGACACCAAGATATCCTCAATATATAAATCCAAATTTTTAAAAATCTACATAAAAAATCATAGTCAAAAGAAGTATTAAAGAAGACATGTATATTATTTTAAATATTTTCAGATCTTATTCACAAATGCATGTTTCAGTAAAAGGACAAAAAGCAGATTAAGTTGTCCAACACAAATTAAAATGTTCAGTTTCTGTAAAGGAGGGACACAGGCAAAAAGATCATTTTGTTTTGGAAACTATACATAAAAAAATCTTGATTTGCATAATGTTACCAAAGGTCTCTTCATTTGTTGAATTTTTTTAAGTACCTACTTTGTGCCAGGCATACCAGTTGGCCTTGGACTGAGATAATAAAAACAATTAAAAAATTCTTACCCTATAGAGGCTTAAATTCCAGATGATGAGCAATAATAAATGAACAAAGTAAATAAACAAAAAAAACTTGCTGTGATAAATTACTACAAGGTCTATGCAGAAAAATAAGGCATAAATGGAGAAGAACTAATAACCAGAAATTCAGAACAGGGTTGAAATTTTGCCGAAGTTATACTGTTTATAACTTTTTACAGTTATGAAAAATACTATAGAGATCATCCTTGCTTCCATGTGCTTGGAAAGGTATCATATATTTCTCTTTAAGATAAATTATTAGCCTACATATTTTTAAGAATTTATAAATCTCATTTGTATTTATATAGATTACTTATATGCATATACGTGTATGTGCATGTATGTTTGTGTATTCAAATTGAACTTTAGAAATGTGACAGACTCTTTGGAGTCAGAAGATGAAAATCTCTTCTCCACAATTATATTATTTAATAATGCACTAATTAACTATCTACATATTTCTAGGGACTGTAGTTTTATATATTGGGACAATTTATACATTTAAACCCAAATTCAAATTTTACTTTGCTTTAAAGTAATAAAAATGATTTTACTTAACTATTTTAGTCAATTAACACTATTTTTCAAATTTCAAATTAGGGCATATAGTGTGCATTTTGGGTTTTGTAGTCTGTGGCATTACATTTTGTGTATACATCCTTAATCATAGTTGTTGATGTATAGAAAAGTTACCAATATATTTTCATATATTTAAATTATAATCAGCCATCTTACTGAGCTTTGCAGTTACTTCTATCATTTATCAGTTGATTTAAAGAGATTGTTAAGGTAGGTAAGCATCATTTACAAAAAAATAATTCAGCCTCCTCCCTCACCAAGTATATTTATAGTTAAAATTTTGTGCTTTATTGCACTTACTGACTCACCCAGAATAAAACTTTTTCTATGCAATCCTTGGTGACCAGGTGTCTAGCCTCCAAACTAAACCAACCACTTGGTTGATAGGGGATATTCATTCCCCACCCCACCCCTCTCTTTCCAAGTCTCTCAAGCTACAACTCTAATTCTAAAACTGGTTGGCCAAGTAAAACTTTGCTTCCTTTATCTTCCATGAACTGTTTTTGGTGTCTTTATTTCTGTTTTACAATATTAAATAGTTTGGGAAGTCTTAACTAGAGGCCCCAAAATAAATGTGCTTAAATATCTTAAAATCACAGACTAAATATTGCAAATATATGCACTTTTGCAAGGTAGAGGGTTCACAATTTTAATTTGAGTCTTGAAGTTTTCCATGTGTTTGGGAGACTAAGAAACAATAACAGAAATGAATAACCATGAATGATTAGTATAGTTTATAGTCATAGTAAACAGAACTCCAAAATTGTATGTGTGTGTGTGTATATATATATATATATATATATATATATATATATATATATATATATAATATATATACACTTATATGTGATATATATATATATATATATATATATATATATATCCAAAACTAAGTGCTTCTAATAAGTATTTCTACTTTATATATTTAAAGTAAGCCTGCATTCAGATAACACATCTGTCTTCAATCTTCATCCTAATTCACTTACATGGTTATTCAACAAAATTACCAAATTTACTTCTCAGTAACTTTTATTAAAATAAGTATTATTTTTATAATACTGTTATAAAAATAAGTATTTAAGCAATGAATGACTCTTCAATTAAAAATAAAAATAAGAAACCCTTGTTCTCCCTGTATGCACTAAGGATATAACTTTTATTTTTTTAGTCTTTGTGAAGACAATAAGCAGTGCAATTTTTAATAAGGTATATTCTGTATTCTAAAAAAATAACAAGGCTAAACTAGTCTGCAAGGATAATAAATGGCATCTGTTCTAGAAATGATGTAAGAAAGATTTTTAAACACATTCTGTCAAATTTGCAATATTTCTCAAATTTTTAAATTATATTTCTAAATAACCATTTTTCAAAGACTATTAAATTTGACAATAAAAATAAAATGAAAGAATTTAGCAGGTTATGACTCATCTTATTTGGCTCATATGTAACTTTAAATGATTTGAAATAACATCCCAAATGGTTTAATAATTGCTATTTTTTGATGAAAATGAACATTAACAGTAAGTAGTACACTAATCTCAATGCCATCAGAATTTTTCCTAAAATCTATTTTCAAATGTTTAATACTGCAACATTTTATAGAACATAGAATGTTATCTGGAGAACTTTACAGAAAGAGTACATTAAAAGTTTAACAATATTATTAATTAATTACTATCTAATTCCAGAAACTTGGGAGTATGAGGCAGGAGGATTCCAAGTTCCAGGCCAGCCTCAGCAACTTGACAAGACCCTTAGCAGTTTTGTGAGACATTCCCTCAAAATAAAAAAATTTAAAATGTGGGATGTAGCTCAGTGGTAAAGCTTCCCTGGATTCAATCCCTAATAACCTTCCCCACCCCAACCCCCTAAAAAGAAAGAAAAACGGAATTTATCTGACTAATACATTTCACCCAATTTGGGCTGATAAAATTATTTCATCAGCCTTTCTAGTTAAACAGATAATTTCTTCACAGTATTATTCTATTTAACCTAATAACTGACTACTCAGTTAAAGCAAAGAAGCATATTGGCATGCTCTATATTTAAAACTTGGCGATCTTATTTATATAGACATGATTTTTTTCAAGACCTTGGCTGTAACTCCAAAAAATTAATAAGCCTAATTACACACACACACACACACACACACACACACACACACAAAATACACACATGCAGAGTAAGCAACTACTAATTTTGTACCTTCCAATTTGTTTCCAATACTTTGATATTATAAATAGTGCTGCAACAAATATCTTTGTGTGTTACTTTTTATCATATTGTGGAAAAAGCTCAGGAAATGAAATTATTGCTATGGACTTTTAAGGATCCTATAAATATTAACTTTACTAATTAATACTGATGCCAATTAAGACACTTCTTAACAAGAGTGATACAGAAGGACTGAGGTTGACATTCCTATTAAGGTATTTCCAGGCTGGGCTGGGGTTGTGGCTCAGTGGCAGAGTGCTTGCCTCACACGTGAGGCACTGGGTTCTATCCTTAGTACCACTTATAAATAAACAGAAATAAAGATGTTAAAAAGAAAAAAAGATATGCCCAGGATGATTTAAGACAGAATATTTAAGCTGTCCTTCATTCCTATCATCAGAGAGTAACAAAAGGGATATCAAAAAGAGTATCTAATATAATTATGTTGCAATATTATAATAATATTATTATGTAATATTATTATACTGGAATATCTATTAATCTATTAATGTCATTTTTCAAATATTTGTATCTATTCTTTCTTCCCAGAAGACCTCCATCCAGTGCCTTCTTCTTCCCTGTCCCTGTCTACCCTTGTCTCCTTCTTGGTAGCTACTCAGGTATACTCCTGGGACTCATTTTAAAGTTCTTCTCTGTGACATCCCATTTCCTGTCTTCCATGTTTTCACGTTGTTTTCATATAATTCCTTGTTTTGTTGGAGCACATGATTGGGTAATTTTTTAAGAAAGGGTATATAAGTAGTTAATACTTGCATTTTTAAATTCTGAATGCCTAATTAGTCTTCATGTTATGGCATTTTAGACATAACTGGATCAGATTTGGTAGACTTTATTATCATTTAACTTACTGGATTGTTACCACTTCTGGATATATAACCTTACTTAGGAAAGTTTTAATATTATTTGTTCTGACTCACTGGTGTTCTGAAGTTTCTGTGTGCTGATTCTTCCTGGAGTCTTTGATGGTGCCTAGTGCTTGGAATCTCTCAGAATATACATTTCAGTTGCTACTAGCTGAAAACTTTCTTTTAAAAATGTCTATCTCAATTCCACATGTCCAATTTTAGTTTTATCTCATTCTAGAACTCCTTTTGATAGATTTTAACCTTATGAAATAATTCTTTATTTTTCCATATTTTCTTTTATTTTTTATCTGAGTTTTTTTTTTTTTTGCCCTAGTTATGAAAAACTTCCTAGACTTTATCAACTCATTTCATGGAAGAACTCTTTTTAATCACTTACCATTATTTTCACAGCATACTATCCTCAGTGAGGGTACAGAAATAGTAACTTTTTCAGAATATAATATTAGGGCATTTTTTTATAATGTTGTCATTTCTCTTTTGTATTGTCATTTCAATACCTCTCTGTGTCCTCTGGACTTTTTCTTTTTCCTTTCATGGTGGAGCTTTTTCTCAAGAGGTTGGCAATATTTTGCTTTCACTTCATATTAAACAATATAATGACAAAAAATACAATTACAGTCTCTATGAATATTATGTGGAGCTTTTACAGAATGATTAGTGATATGCAAGATTTTTTTTTTTAACCGGATGACTTTGAAATGTCTCCCATTAGAAGTATTTTACTCTAGTTTTCTGCTTGGGGAGAACTGACCTGGCTCCAAGCATTCTAAATGGCAGCACTGAGAGTTCTGCATTCACTAAGGAAACCCTTATTTAATTTTGTTTTCAACCCGGCTTTCCTGAAATTATTTCTTAGCTGGCACTTTCAAGTTTCAGGCTCCTTTGGGGTTCAATGGATGAAGAATTGTGGAAATAGGAAAATTTCTCCATCAGTTATTTCTCAAAATGTGGTTAAGATATCTTATTCTTTGCTGTCTCCTCTTTCTTCTACTGATCTACATGTCTGAGTGTTTTTTCATATTATTTTGGAATGGTTTCAAAAAGGAGGAAGTATAAATGATTAGATTTAATCCATCATGTTTCCCTAAAGGTTTGGAGAATTATTTATACTGGCAGCCTTATTTCTTATTAGGTAAGAACTGAATTCCTGGCCCAGTTCTTACTGTTTATCTGTGTCGTCATATTCATGCTACTTAACCTCTCTGCAGTTTTATGTATTCATTTGTGTATCAGGCAGGAAAATATAATAATTGGGGCATGCAGTTGCAGGTGACAGTGAGGAGAGAATAGAGCTTTCCCTTCCTCCATCTGGATTTATTAACTCCAATGTTAAATATGTACATGTCAAGGTAGGAGACTAAGTGTCTAGATATTCAATAAATATTTATTAGAAGTCTGTTATATTCACTCAACAATTTCATTTCTAAGAGAAATTAAAATATATCCCTGCATCAAAACTTGTATATGAATATTCCTTTCAGAAGTATTCATAATTTCTAAAAAGTAGACATATTGCAGATGTATATCAGCTGATGGATGGATAAACCAAAGATGACAACTTCATACAATGAGGTAGTATTTAGGAAAAAAAAAAACAAGAGAAATAAGATACTGAAAAATTTTATAATATAGATTAGTCTTGAAAAGACATGCTAAATGAAAGAAGCCAGCAAGGAGTATGTATGTGGTTCACTGATATGAAATGTCTGATATGAAATTCAAAAATAAAATTTTTGAAAACTGTAAAGACAGGGGCTGGGGATGTGGTTCAAGCTGTAACATGTTCGCCTGGCATGCGCGGGGCGCTGGGTTTGAGCCTCAGCACCACATAAAATAAAAAATAAAGATGTTGTGTCCACTGAAAACTAAATATTAAAAAATTCTCTCTTTTTCTCTCTTAAAAAAAACTGTAGAGACAGAAAGTAGATTAGTGCCTTAAGGGGGAGCATGGAAGAAGAGACAAAAGTGAAGGCTAATAAGTAGCCTTCTTGGAGGATTGTTTTGTGGTGATGGTTATAAAATTCTGTGAGTGTACAATGACTTTTACTCTTTAAATGAGATAATTGTATAATACATGGATTATATCTGAAAAACTGTTTTAAAATAAGAAAGCTTGGTAGGAAAAGTCTATACATTTACTTTTAAAGCATTTGGAATGTAAAACTGAATAAGATCAATGAGGAAATCAGGCTTAAATTCTAGTGGAAGAATACACATAAAAGTAATCATAAATTCTGAGGAAACAAGAAGCCTAGATAGAAAATATAATCATCACTAGACTACAAATGATGATCTAGATGGAAAATAAAATGAATGTGATCATATGATAAACTAAAATCTAAATGGTGATTCGAAACTAGTTGGATGGAGTAATGACAATTGAAATGAGAATTCAAAACAATGGGGTTAAATGGCTCATCAAAATCAGGAGAGAACTCAGCTTGTTCTAGGAGCCAAAATTTTACCTGAGGGGTGGAGCACAGTGTTTGTGGGATGAGGGATGGAAGGAGAGAGGGAGTGGCATGAGATGAAGTTGCATAAATAGGTTGTGATTATTCAGGATTTTTTGGCTCAGTGGAAGTTTCCTAGTAATGGCAAGCAACTTAAGGATTTTAAGCAGAATAATTAATATTAAATCTTCTTTTGAGATCACTTTTATCACTTTCTGATGATAGAAATGAAGGAAAATTTAGATTTTCTGTCCTAAATTAGACTGGGCATATCTTAACAGAAATTTCAACCTCAGACAACCTACATCACTCTTGTTGTTTCAAGAAGTGTCTTAAATAGAAATAGTATTAATAAGTAAAGTTAATATGTACAGGATCCCTAAAAGTCCATAGTTAGTAATTCATTTCCTGAACTTTTTCCAGAATATGATAAAAAGCAATGCACAACAAAGTTTGTTGCAGCCCTATTTATAATACCAAAGTATTGGAAACAAATCAGAACGTCCAAAATTAGTAAATAGAAGAAATTGAAAAGTCAAAAATTAGTAAATAGTTGCTAACTCTCCCTCCCCACCCTGTGTGTGTGTGTGTGTGTAATTAGTCTTATTAATTTTTTTGAGTTATAGCCAAGTTCTTGAAAATAAAATCAGGTCTATGTAAATAAGATTGTCAAGTTGCAAATATAGAGCATGCCTAAATTTGCTTCTTGGCTTTAACTGAGTAATTAGTTATTATGTTAAATAGAAAAATACTGTGAGGAAACTGGCTGATAAACTTGAAAGGCTGATGAAATCAATTTTGTCAGCCCAAAATTGAATGAAATGTATCAGATAAATTCCTCCCCCCACCCCAGGTGGGGAGAATTACTGGGCATTGAATCCAGGAGAGCTTTACTGCTGAGCTACATCTCCAGTCCTTTTTAATTTTGAGACAAGGTCTCATTAAGTTGATAAGGATCCTCCTAAATTGCTGAGGCTGGCCTGGAACTTGCAATCCTCCTGCATCAGCCTTCAGAGGCACTGGAATTGCAGTCACAATCCACCATGACTAACTTCAGATAAATTCTTAGCTCAAAAATAGTCAAATTCCATGTTTATTTTTACAGTTGTGTAGTTCTATCACACATGAAACACACACACACACACACACACACACACACACACACAGAATTATTAGAACCAGGAAGGCTTATTTTGAAAAAACAGAAAATCCCAAAATGGAAAAGAGGTCCTCAGTTTTTTGTTTTTGTTTTGTTTTTTGATGGTGTATGTATGTGTATGTGTGTGTTATGCATAAAGCTAATGATAAGTTGTATATCAATATCCTTTATAAGAAAACTATGCTTAGAAGAAAATTATTTAGTCTAAGCAAAAATAGTTTTTTCCTAGTGCATGCATATTTTCTTCATTACCATTACCTCTGTTCCTGATCTACGTGGTGTTGGCCTAATTTAGAGTTTGCTATCTCTTTACATAAAATGATAAAATCAAAATTTGTCACAGACCTTGAAATTTTTCAGTATTCCTCATGCAATGCTAATGATCTGCCATAATTTTTACTATAATTACTAGTGACTATATTTGAAATTCTTATTCCTAAGCCCAACTTCTATCTCTAAACAATGAAGTAAACTATCTGCATAACAAAAAAAAATTACACTCAGAATAGCAAGCTGCTTACCTGAAAATTATATCAAGTCCATTTTTGGTCTCATGCTCACTTGGGACATAGGTTCATTTACTAGAATAATGCAGAATTTCAATACTATTTAAGTTATATTTTTGATGGTAATGTTGTTTTTGTCTATGGTTTTTGGTCAAGTAGATATAATTGAACTCATGAATTCCATGATAAAACTCATAAGTAATGTATCTTTCAATGCAATTGCATTATTAGTCAACAGAGAAGTTCATAAGTATGTGTCAAAATAAGTAAATATTTTTGGTAAACTGTATTTGTCCATTGATTCTCAATTTATAACAAGTCTTCAAAAGTAGGTTTAAGAGGAAATTTTCTCAGAAAAATAAACCAAAAAATACCTTGTAATATTTTAATAATATCATATCAATGTAATGTTTATAAAATATAATTTAATAGTGAAATATCTGCTAAAATTTTAAGATTTATGTATAGTAAGAAAAGGTAACAATAAATTCATACCTTCCAATCTTTTAAATTATTTCACTTTAATTGGGTTTCATAGATGCTAAAGCCACTAAGAAAAACTTAAGCTATAAAAATATTTATGGAATGTGGAAACAAGTAAGTAAAGCCTTATGGTTTATTTGACTCTGTTAATTTGGAAAACACAAGATGCATTGCTGGGATAATGCAGACAGTTTCAGTCTAAAGATAATATAACAGTAGGCTAATTAGACTTTAAACCCCAGTAGGTTGAATTGTTTTCTTGTGAGAAGCTCCCAGAAGCAATTGGTCTCTCTGTATTGGTAGAATACAGGTGAAACCTACTTTCTCTAGTGAACACATCAGTGACCACTAACATTAGTACAGATGGATGCACTCCAGGGCAGAGATGGAAGGCCAGAAGTACAATATCTTCAGGAAGTGACCCCCATCTCTCACCTCCAGAGTCTCTGAATACTTACCGGCACAGTAAGCTTTTCACAGTTACTCACAATAATGATGAAAAGCAGCAGAGGAAATAAAAAGTCAAAACACAAAATTTCTTCCATTATGAGGGGCAAAATGTCAGCTGGCATCTATATAGAGTAGAAGTATTATTTCTAAAAGAGCCCTCTGTGTAAACATAATCCAAAAATATAACATCAAAATCCCTAAAACAGCAAGCCCTCTTATAATAAATTTTTCCAAGGTAAATTGCTGGCATAATAAAAATTACTTGTCTCCCATGCATGAGGTCCTCCCATAGGCGTGTTCAATCCCCACACTGCGCATGAGCACAGTGCACATACGCACAAGCACAAGTCATCCACAAAAGGATTCTAAATATTCTTTCATTTGAATAATTATCTCATAACTATCAGTTGGCTGTGAAAGCACAGTAATTGACCAGTGTCATTTCCATTAAATGAATAAAATGTAAAATTGTAATAAATATATAATCTCTAATAGAAATTTTAAAGATCTATATTTAATCTTGAAATCAACTATGTATGTGTGGTTCACATAAGACTGAGAGCATGCCCTCAATACATAAGATCTCTGCAAAAAAAAATTTTTGAAGCACCTATTTATATCTTCCCTTGTCTGGTTGCTTACATTTTATAGTAAAAACAAAAACAAGATTTTTTTTTCACTAAATTCTCTAGCTTCCCCTCAGTTATTTGTTACAGTATCAATATTTTGGGGCTCTTCTTTACTCCCTGAGGGTTTCTAACATCATCCTCTCCAGAGAAAGAAGGGAAATACAGTGTCTCTGCCCTACTTTCACCGGAGGTTGAAGAAAACTACCTGCCAGACACAGCAATAGCACTCTTGGGCTCTGGTGGGTGAAAGAGGCACTAACTAGCTCTCTGGGAGTCTCAGCAGGAGCACAGCCCTGCCTCTAGAGGTAAGTGGAAAGGAACCAGCCTTAGAAGTCTTCCTGGGAAGGGAAACTGGAACATTAGGAACAGTATTCAAGTCATGACATGACCTAGCGTGCAGGGTCATGCTACACTCTGCTTCTGGGGGTGAGCAATAAGCATACTCAGCAAACTTCCCTGGTCATCCAGAGGCTGATGAGAGTGTCAAGGAAAAAATAGTCTAGAAATCTTTATTTTCAAAATCTACCCCTCCATGGAAATCTATTCTTGTGTGTCACTCAGTTGCTAAATAATTAAGTTTAGCATTTTAGGAATTATGGCAATTCTTCTTCCTTCAAGCATTTTCTTTAGGGAAAGACTGAGGTGAACAAATCATGACCACAAATTTGGAGTATCTGCTGAATATTATTCACACATTGCTTTTCCTACAGAAAAAAATTACTGCTCCAATTTTATCTTTCAGACTTTTGCTTTGTTCCCTACATTATGCTGACATGTCAAAGTTTATGCTGGTATTGAAATCATACAAAAACAATAAAATAATAACAATATGTAAATGTCTTCTGAATGAAAATAAGCATATGATTACTTCTGCTGTTTTAGAAAACCAGTGTATGTTGTAATTATGAATTTTAGATTTTATTTTTCAGATATCTTATACTTTTAAAAACCTAAATAATAATGAATATTTATGTCTGCCGTTTTCTTTTTTTTCATTTACACAAGGGAAAATCAAATATTCTATACTACTCTACATTGGAGTTTATTTAGTGTATTAGCTCACTTTTTAGTGATTTTCTATTTCCTTGAAATACATGACAAAATTAAATCATCACAAGATGTCAAATTCTTCCTGTGTGCAGCAACAATGTTTATTTTTAGAGATTTTTTTTCTCTCAAGACCTTCTTGGGAAAATGTGAGAGAATCTCTTTACTTCATTCATTCAAAGGATTTTGGCACATTATTCTAATTCCTGAAAGATGGCCTTATGTTTGTATCTAGTAAGTAGGAAAAAAAGTTTTATTGTTTGATATATGCTATCACTTTAAAAGTGTTGAGCTTTTGACATTGCTGAAGAAATAAAAGCATCACATATAATCATTCAAAGGAGTGTAAAATTAAATAAACAAAGCTTAGCATTTTATTTGCATGTTACTGTTGAATGTCACATATTTCTGAAAATAAACCACTTTCATTTTTGTTTTTAATACTGAAGCATGTTTCCATTTTAAAAACAATGTAATATGAGTTGCAAGATCTTTCCATGGGGAATTAAAGAAGAGACAGTATTCTACTCTTGATTCCAAGCTTTGAAATTCTAAATAGCATGACAATCTAATTTGTCTTAAATCAAGGTCATTTATAGGTTTGCTTCTTTAAGTTTCTTCCTAATGGAAGAAACATGTTTGATTATTTAGTAGGTCCTTTCAGTATGAATATTCTCTCAACCAAACTCTTTGTGATCTATGGACCACAGATGTCATTAGCTTTTATAAATTTTCCTTTAGACTTTGCAGTGTATTTTGCAAATAAGTACCTTAAAATCGAACCTTTTGTAAAATACATTTGCTCTACATATAAATGACTGAGGCTACTGATTTCTGGGACGGATAAATATCTCAGGGAACGCAAAGACAGTCGTTTTGAGGCTTTGTTTGGCGGGACTATGGGTTTTCCAAACAGCTAATGTCATTCAGAACTATGGACAGCTCCCATTAAAGCATACTGTTGATTGCAATTTCCCTTAGTTTCTAAACACAATTCAAAATAATGCTGCATTTTTATGCTATATTTGTTTGCTGTTTAGTAGGAGTCTATTAAAACTGCTCGGTATGCTTTCAAACTCCTTTAGTTGATTCATTTCTCTTTTTCAAAAGAGTTCAGTTAAATAAATAAATAAATACCATCCAGAGTTACTACTTTTTGATTTTCAAAAGGAAAGCCCTGACCTGTTCAGGAGCTAATACAACGTGACAGCACGATATGTGTACGCTAATAGGATCTTCTTCACGACCTTCATTTGACAATCTATAAACATGCTTGTAACCGAATGAATATTTGGGCAATGAATGAGATCAGGAAACGTCTTAATTTTCATACTCCGAAGCAGAGTTCTCCTGCTAACAGCTCTGTTGCCCTTCCTCCCGAGCTGGGAAAGAAGAGATTTCTGAAATAGACTCATAGTCAAGGTCAAGAAAGGGTGTAGCTCTATTTCAGGAAGGGGGCTCTGGAAACGCCCCCTGTCTCTGTTTCTCAGGAACTCTGAGGCTTCCTGTCAGCTCCTGCCCAGCCTGGCAGTTCCCACTCCACTGAAACGTCAAGTCAGCGCCTATTCAAGCGCAAATTACCCTTCCTCCGCCTGCCAGCCACTATTCTGAAGAAATGCGATGAGGATACCCGGTGCGAATAAGCATAAAAACAACAGATTAACACTCCTCAGGGGCAAGAGGTCCCCAAGGACCTGTGAGTTACCGTCTCCAGCTATCCCACCCTCTCCTGAACCCTAGAGCAGCATTTCTCCTTTTGGGAAGGACAGATATCTTGAGGGAGAGGCACTAGGAAGGGTGTCTGTCCTCTTCCTCCCATCACTGAAGTAAAAGTTTCCTTGGTACAACTTAGCATCCTTCCTTCTGGGGATCACCATGGCCTTCACCATTCCCAGATCTGTCCCCAAAGTTCACAAAACAGGGAACAGTTTCCCCGGGGCTTGCTGGCAACAGGATCTCACCATTCAAAGCCCTACTGGGTGGAAACTAGTTGGAGAAGAGTAGAGCCTTGTCTGCCCAAGTAGCAGCTGCCAGGGCTACTCACCTCCTGCCCAACACCCCCAGACTTTCGAGTCCCTGGGGTGCCCCCTTCCCAAGAACAGAGAAGGGTGTGAGAGCGCGCGCCTGGAAAGGAGGGTGGGGCGGCGACTGGGAGCCCTCACCTGAAATCACTGTAAGGGTGGATAATCCAGAAGCCTGCAGTTTTAACCCTTTCCTGCTCCTTCTCCACCGCCTTCTGGCTGCCAAACATTCGGAGGGAGAATTTGTTGACCCCAGGCTGCAGCATGGAGGTGAACTGCCTCTGCATGAAGCCATACTGCCTACGAGGTCCCTCGGCGTCCTCGAAGCTCCCCGCCGGCTCCTCGCCGCCGCCGCCGCCGCCGCCGCCGTCCACCTTGAAGCACACGGAGTTGCCGTGCTCCTTCGAGCCGGCCCCTCCACCCCCAGGCGGGGTGGCCAGGCGCTTGTCGGCCGCGGCCGGCCCCGCGCCCGTCGCGGGCGCCTTGGAGGGGAAGACGCTGTTGCCATCGTCCCGGCTGTTAGACGAGGAGTTGGGCTTGCCGCCTCCTTCCATGCCCGGAGGACGCGGCAGGAGACAGCGCGGACTCCAGACTCGCCGGCCGCCCGGCGCCGGAGGCAAGAAGCCGAGGGGCAGGGGCCCAAGCCGGCTGCCCGTAAACTCGGCTGCCCGTCGCGGCGGCGGCGGCGGCGGCGGCGGCTGCTGCTTCCCGCCCGCGCCGCTGCTCGCTGCGCGCCTGGCTCCCGCCGCCGCCGCTGCCCTCAGTGGCTGCGCTCCGGGCTCCGCCGCGCCTGGTGCTGATGCTGAGGCTGCTGGAGCGGAGCGGGGCGAGGCGAGGCTCAGCTCAGCCCTCACGCGCCAGCGCCTCCCCTCGGCTGCCCCCTGCTGGCCGGAAAGGGTCTCTCCCTGCCCGCACGCCACTCACTCTCCTCCACTCTTGCTCCACTTCTGCCCAGCGTGACATTGAACTCAACAGCCCTTGGAGACATTTATTTGGACTTGTTGCGAGGGAGACTTGGCATATGTGTGTACTAAAGAAGATAGGCTAAGGGACGGATGGACACACACACACACACACACACACACACACAGAGAGAGAGAGAGAGAGAGAGAGAGAGAGAGCGAGCGAGCGAGCTTAAGCTAGTGAGTTCGTCCAAAAGAAACAAATACCCTAAAACTCATGGATACACTGTCTGAACGCCTGTTTGAATGATGATACAGAGGGGGAAAGGGGAGAGACTGATTCAACACCCCCGAAAATTACGCTTTATGCTAGGAGCACATAAGAAATTCAGGTTTGACAATAGCAAACAAATTTCATGAATAAAAAGGCAAGTGACTGTGTGTGTGTGTGTGTGTGTGTGTGTGTGTGTGTGTGTGTAAGAGACAGACAGAGTCGCGCCTGCGCGCACACAGAAAGAGGCAGACGACCAAAGTGACTAGGTCTTTGCAACCCTGGGCAATCAGCGGCTTGGGGCTTTTCAGATTAGAGCTCTGCGCCTTGGAAGGGACAACTGACCTCCTTCCCCTTATCCTTGTCTATTTTCGCGCAGATCCTTAAGCAGGGGACGGAATTTCTTTCTTATCAAGGTTTACTTATATCAACTCACATGTGAGTAAGTCTATTGGTCACCAATAGCGAGAGGAAATGTGTGACAGAGACTGACCTATCTCTTAAGATAAGTTATATAATCAATAGAACACATTTAGAGGCATGTATGCCGGTCAGGGTTCACTTAGATCATGTAGGAAGTAGAGATGTTTCGGGATTTGGTCAGAATATAATCATCACTTCAGAAGAGGGAGCATTCTCAAGTGAAATTTACAGCATGCAACTCATGCTGAGGAAAGCATTCTCAGAATCCCTCTGTGTCTTCCAAACCCACTGGATTAGCTAAAAGAAGCAAAATGTGCTGCCAAACTCACCAGTCACTCAGCAGGGCAGCCTGGAAGTCTGAAGAGCTTCAAGACTCATGAATGTCCCAAAACATCTGTTCCAGATACAAACCTTGCCTCCCTGCCCACAGCCTCTTCAAAGGAAATCTTGCCTTGCCAACAGTCCCCGATTCTCTGGGTTCTTGTCATCTACAGCCACATTTTTTGGAAAGTGGGTAGACACTTCAGGAAGGAGAGGTTGATCAACCTGGCAACAATGGCCTAGCATTAAAAAAAAAAAAAAAGAGTAGGGTCAATCAAGGTATTTTCCTGAAAAATTGTGCAGTGATGAAGCCAGTTAACAATGAGAGAGACAAGGGGAAAAAAAAAAAAGACAACTGAATGCTTTGGTGAGGGGTTAACAGATGTGGAAAAGGTAGAAGAAGCAGAAACAAGAAGTCTTTAAGCCAACTCAGTTAGAATTTTGAAAATTTCCCTTACCATATTCTAATACTATAGTCTATGCTAAATTTCTTTTCCCAGTATGCTATGCCCTGCCTCAGACACCATCTGTTTTCAACTAATCAAAATCCAGAACCCCCAAAATAAGTATAAGTGGCCAAATTCTAATGGTAAGAAAAAAGGGGAGAGCTCCGATCTTTCAAAGTAAGCACTTGGAAATCCAAGAGGTGAGATGAGGATACCAGGTGTGGAGGGTTGCAGAAAGTCATAGGATGGATTAAAACAAACCTTGATTACAGCAGAGTTCTGCTTAAGAAAGGCCCAAGTGCTCCAGAAGCTTTTCTCCATTAGAATGAAGACATTTCTTTACTGTCTCCCTTTCTGCATGTTCCCCAATCTCTCTATTTTCAGTCATGAGTGTGAAAATGTATATTTTAACATAAATTTTAAATTTTATAATAATGTAAAAATATACCATCTTAAATGTTATGCTGACTGAGTTTAAGTAAGCTTTTCTTTTCTTTTAGCCAATTCCTCTCTTTGTTCTATTTCAACTTCTTCGTAATCATGACCAGGCAGTTATTTTAGTAAAAGTTTTTCTGAGTTTCAGTGTCTATACCAATATGACAGAATTAGCAAACAACAAGATATCAAAATAAAACCAAGAAATGTCTAAAAAGGATCATAAATCATTGGTTCCTCCAAGAATTTTATTTTATTTGTCCTAATTCTCAAAAAAATAGATTGTTTTTCCAATTTGGGAATGAGTGTATTTTATCAGTGTATTAACTTGAAGTTGTCAGCAATATATAATATCAAGTGCCTTCACTTTCAGAGTGTTGACTTAAAGCTGTTTAATATATGGGTTTACATAACAAAGTTGCTTGGGAAGAAGAGAGAACTTGAAAAAAGATGGTGTAGAATAAAAGCAATAAAAGAATGGAAACAATGAGAGAAAAAGAAGCAGGGAGAATCATGAACAACTTGGAGAAAATTGCTTTGTATGTTTCAGTCCCTTCCTTCACAAATTACCTTAGGATAAAATCCACTGAACTAAACAAGAGAGTTTTTCAAAACCATCTCAGAAACAGGACTACCATCATCTGTCATTAGATGTCATGATGTCAAAGTACCTTGTATTTCAGAGGAACCCAATTTCTGAGAACTCATGAGAGAATATCAATTATGATTTTATTTCATAAGAATGTCTCATCAGTATTTGTAATGACTGCTGTTCAGTATATTCAAGAACTGTACATCTTTTAAAATGTTCCCTGACTCCTTTAATACTCAGCTTAAGATCAAATTGCAGACAGCAGCAGAAGATTAATATGAATCTAAAATAAAATTTTCATGCAGCAGACGCAAGCACATGTGAAATGAGACAAAAAAGATAGATGAGTGACTTGAAGTTTGACAGCTTATTGGAAAATTCTCAGTGGAACTTAAAGGTTTAAGGGATAAAATGTTATAGTCTTAGCAGGACAGGAGAATATGTTAAAACACATATTTCACATGCATAGAAGTAAGGTCAAGACCGTCTCTGTTGAAGAAGGCAATGGTAAGAAACAGTGAAAAGATACTTGAAAAACAGCAGCTGCACAGCCTCTCTGAGTCATATACACAGGTAAATTTTATTATCTATCTGTCTAGCAAATACCAACATCAGGCTTACTGTGAAACACTAGCGCTATTAATATCAGAACAAGACACTCAAATGCAGCATTTCTGTAATGCATGTTATTTTCAATTGATAATATTGTCTCCCTGAAAGCCCAAAAGAATCAACGGGATAACCATCAATAAGAATAATAGAATTTAGAAACTCAGTAAAAAGCACACATGAAAAAAATAATGTTTTTCCTAAGCATCAACAGTAGCCATTAAGACAATATAAAGAACAATGATTCATTCCTTGATGCCCACAACTAAAAATGAAAATGACAGTTTTAAACTCAAAAAGAAATGTGTGAGATCCATAGTTCAAAACACCAATTTTAATTAAAGACCTAAAAGCATATTTGAATAAACTAGGATATGTTCCTTGTCCATTACTATAAGACTCAATATCCATAAGGAAAGTGGTTCTTTCCAAATTGGATCTTTTAATTTGAAGCAAAACTAGGCGATTTGTAGTATTTTTTTTTTCTTGGAGGACAAACATGACAAAATGTTTATAAGGTTCACTTGAATTAATTTATTATTTTATAAAATAGTCAGAAAGCTATAAATTAAAAATAAAAATTACAGGTGTCACACACCTGTAATCCCAAAGACTCAGAGGCAGGAGGATCACAAGGTAAGGCCAGTCTCAGCAACTTAGTGAGACCTGTCTCAAAATAAAATAAAATAAAATAAAATAAAATAAAATGGACTAAGGACATGGGTCAGTGGTGAAGCACTCCTGGGTTCAATCCCCCATACAAAAAAAATTATGTGTGTGTGGATACACACCTAAATATATACAAAATATGTGTATTTAAAAGTTTTCATTTAAAAAGAAAATTAAGAAGAGATTTTCAAAGTATTAGAGCAGATAGAGTCATAATGAGCACAGTAAAAGACAGATAAGAATGTAATAGAATGAAAATCAGAAACATATTCTAGTATGGTTTGCAGCTCAAAGTTGTAATTTCTACTCAGTGAGTCAGAGTATGAGATATAACAAATGCAGTAGAATTGTTAAATAACCATTTGAGAAGTAAGAAAGGTAGAATATAGCCTCATATTATTTCTTAAAGTAAAATTAAGGTGACAAATATTATGATGCTAATGCTAAAGTCATGATAGGTAAACATGTATGTAACTGTTTATTAAAAAAAACACTGGGGAAAACTTTAAAGTCATTTAAACAAAAAAAAAAAAAAAACCATAAGGGAAAACATTGATTTGAATATATGCAAGTACAAAACTTATGTTCAAAATAGTATAAGCATAATTATAGATAAAGAGAAAGTTAGGAAATATAACATCATAAAATGAATCCATATCTTTCATCTATAAAGAGTTTTTAATACAAAGATTTATATGAATAAAAAGTTATTCATACACATTTTATATGTTTTACTTATACATCATATACATTTCTACATAAAGTACATAAAGATTTTCTACTTAAAGGTCTTATATAAAGTTAAAAAAAGTTTTATATAAGTAAAGACAATATTCCAGTAGAAAAAATAGCCATGAATCCATGATTCAATAGACAAATTTTAATAAATATATAATAATGTCTAACACCACATGAAATCAAAGTATTTTAATTTGAAACAATAAGATTTCAATTTAAAATTTGTAAATAGAAATAATAACCAATGGCAAGAAATAGTGCATATGTTTATATTTTTAAACACATAGATTTGATGTGTATTTTTTACAAATACATGTAGAATTATTTCTATAGATCTTTGCCACTTATATTTATAATTACACTAATATTACATAATATAGAGAGATTTAGAAAGAACTATCACAATGTTACTGAACCTCTCCATGTAAAAAATATATATACTTTCCTTATTAGTTAATATTTAATTATTTAAACATTCAATAATACTTAATTTTTGTCCAAAATTTGCATAGTACAAAATGATAAGGGTTAACCTGACATTCTAACAACTCCTTGTCATTCTACTGGCAATGGTCCATCTTTCCAGACTTTTCATTGTACAATCGCTTATATGCATTTATAATTTTTAAAAAATTTTATATAGCTAATGTCTCAACATACATATTGTGCCAGCACTTGAATTTAATGTTTAAAAATTCATCTTGAAGTTATTACCATGATGAAATTTATACTATTCTTTTTGTAAGGGGTGAATTGGTCTTGCAGAATGAATGAATCATAATTTATTTAACATCTTCTTTACTAATGAACATTTGAGTTCTTTTTCTCTTTGTACTATTACAAACAATGCTGCAATTAATATCCTTACTGCAACTCTGTGTACATGTGAAATATATCTGGACAAAAACTATTGGAAGTAAGGGGATTTACTAAAGTTATGTGTATATTTCCTTTTAAAACAATCAATTGGCCCTCCAAAAACTGTACCAACACATATTTCCATTTAGATTACAGGAGGTTATCTGTTTCATATACTTGCAGCAATATAAGATATTCAATTTTTTTCAATTTAAAAAGATCTAGAAAAAAAGATCTATTGTGGTTTTACCTGGAATTCTGCAATTATTAATAAGGATGAACAGATTTTATATGTTTATTGGGTTCCTTATAGTTATTCATCTATCACCTAGTTTTACACTCTAATCACGTTTGCATATTTTGTATTAAATCATAAAATATATAATAGTGGTGGCAATTTTATAAATTATTTTCTGTTCTCAACCAGCTTTGGTTTTACCAACCTTTCCATAGACTGAGATCTGAAAGCCTCATTTTATTTTCTGAGTTCTACAACTGTTACATCCATATACATTATGTATCATTTAGGTAGAATTTATGTGTATTTAAAAGTATCCATGACTGTCTTTTGATTTTTTTTCTAATTATTGGTTTATTTGATGTTCTTCTTATTGAATTGTATTACTAATTTATGCCATATCAGAATGCTTTCCAATTCATCCAAGTTCTTCAATGTGTGTGTGCGTTTGTAGACTTTATTTTCTCTAAAAACAATAAGAAAATTAAAAATTAAAAAAAGCCTTCTCTGTAGTTTTGTCTTTTATCTCATTTCAAAAATTATTTGGTTTTCTTTTTATCTTAAAAAATGCAATACACTCATTTATTTCACTTTTCTTTTATGAAAAATGGTTTTTAATTTTTTGATAAAGTCAAATAATTTCTGCTCTATTTCTTTGATTTCTGAGGGTCACATATGGTCCAACTCTTCTGAACCCAATTTTCGAATACTTGGAAAATTGCCTCAGGGACCCCTTCTGCACTTTACTTATTGAGTGTGAAGCACCCTAAAAAATATGTGTCTTTGCAGTGCTTACTCCCTGAAGGACTTTTTCTTGTTTGTGTTTTATTTATAAAAATGTTATCTTCCAAACCTTTCTTCCAAAAAGTTGATAACATTTATTTTCTATATTCCTGAAAGGTCTTGAAATTTCTGATGGGTAGAGAGAAATCTGTATCAATTTTTGCATTATGCTATTTCTGTAAAACTTATCATTTCTATCATTTAAAAAAAAATTGTAGTTGTAGATGGACAGCATGCCTTTATTTTATTTGTTTATTTTTATATGGTGCTAAGGATGAAACCCAGTGCCTCACACATGCTAGGCAAGCGTTCTGCCGCTGAGCTACAGCCTCAGCCCCTCATTTCTATAATTTTAATGAATTTAAATTCCAAAGATGAGGCAGATGAATGTTCTGTTTACCCTTTTGAGCTACTCCCTGCTAGGACTGCTAATTTAATAGACTTTGTTTTATTTTTTCTCAATAGAATTCCATGGTCTTTTCCACATAATTCTTTAATATTTTTTAGTAATATGATGATTTTTCTTCAAATTATTTGTATTTTGGCTATTATAAATGAATAGATTCACTTCTAATTCAATTTCTAAATTTTTGGCTTATTTTTCATGAAACAGAAATTCAGTTATTTTTAATTTTAATCTTATAAATATCTATCTTTACTGAAGTAATATATCAATCAATTCAGTAAAAACTCAATGAATACCCACCATTAACTGCCCAATCTCTGGGGTCTGCAATTCAAGGACAGAGAAGAAAAGACAGAAAAAAAAAACCCTCCATACTCTGCATTATTTCATTTAACTGAAGTGCAATCTTATCACCACTAAATAAAAAGTATTTTACCTTTCTTCCCACTCTTCATATACTGTAATTTTATCTCCTTAATGCTTTGCCTAATGTACATGGAAAAATTATGTTAGATGTGTCTGATAATGGATACCCTTGGAATACTTCTAGTATCTTAACATAAGTGTTATGCCATGTGTTTGAAACAGAAGAAATAGAAATACAGTTCATATTTAAAAAAAAAAAAGCATTCAAGTGGCAGGAAGTGTTTATGTATGTATTTTAACCAAGTCTAAATTCTAAATCTCATTGGATTATTTTTACATATATTACATTATTTTTAATTGTTTCTTTTTAGTTATTCATAGAGATAGAATTCATTTGATATAACTATATAAGCATGAAATCTATCTGATTCTAATTAGGACTGCATTCTTGTGGATGTTCACCATGATGGAATGCACTGTGATGTATTCATATATATACATGCAAAAATTATGTCCAACTCATTCCATTGTCTTTCCTTTTCCTATCCTCTCTCCCCTCCCATCATTCCCCTTTGTTTAATCTAAGGAACTTCCACTCCCACCACCACCCTTATTGTGGATTGGCTTCCACGTATCAGAGAAAACATCAACCTTTATTTTTAGGGGGACTGGCTCACTTCACTTAGTATGATAGTTTCTAGATCCATCCATTTACTGGCAAATATCATAAAATCATCATTCTTAATGGCTCAGTAATACTCCATTATGTATATATACCATATTTTCTTTCTTTCTTTTTCTTTTTTTCTTCTTCTTCTTCTTTTCTTTCTTTTTTTTTTTTTTTGTGGTGCCAGGGATTGAATGCAGGCCCTTGTGCATGTGAGGCAAGCACTCTACCAATTGCCCTATATCCTCAGCCTCCACATTTTCTTTATTCATTCGTCTGCTGAATTATTTATTTATCTCAAATTTTTAATTTGTTCTAATTATATATAAAATTAACTGTTATGGAGTATAGGAATAAAAAAAATAGTGATTGACTTATATTTAAATCTAACATGTGTAGTCACAGATTGTAAAATCAAAGAGGAAACCATCTACTCATTCTCTTCCCTTCCTCTAACCTCTTACCAGGCTTTCCTCTCCACAAACCCAACTAGGGTCCCAGAGATCAGATATCTCTTCAAATGTCCAGAACAAGGCAAAGAAAAGAAAGAAAAGAGGTGAAGAGTGGATCCAAGCAGAAGAAATCTCTTCATTTACTTGACATGCTCTTCAATTTACTTCCTTACTTGCTCCTCCCCATTACATCTTTATCAATTTTCTAAGTACTGCTTATTCTTTCTGAAATGAACTTGTATAGTTATTTATTTCACTTTTCCCTACTTCATCAGAAAGGACCACAAAAGCAGCAAACTTCCTGTTGAAGTTATTACATGAAACCTGGTACCTACTAGAAACTCTAAGTTTTTTTCAAGGAATGAGTGAATGAAAGAACCTCCTTCAGGAATCCTCAGGCTTGATCTAGTGTTCTCTCTTCTCTGCTCTCAGAGCACCAAAATATAAATCACTAAACATATCACTGCTAGAGTGATTATCACAGTATATTGTAATTACTGACTTGCATCTTTTATCCTGGAGTGTAATATTACCTCTATAATTTCTAAGGATAATACAGGCTTACTCGGGTTGGGTCATGTGCTATATGCTCCACCAATATCTCTCACTTAGAACTCACCATAAGTTTGTAAGACAAATATTATCTCCAGTTTGCCCTCTAGGATGGAGAGTTTACAAACATAAAAAATTTATATTGCTTTTATCAACAGAGCTACCTCCTGACCATGATCTGTCTGGCTACTGAGTTGTCTGTTCTCCTAATTGAAATGCCATACTTCTTATTTCAGTGAGAAATATAAACATATTTTCAAGCATGCTCATTTCTTACTATTGAAGTGATTAAAAGTCTGGTTACCAGATCAATTAATAAACAAGATGAAAACAGATTAACAATTTGCCAATACTGAACTAATACATTTGAATTCCCTTCTTAAAATTCTGTCCCCTTTAATCTTTTATTCCCAAGGCCAAACCACAAGACAGATATCTCAGAGACAGGAGATAAATACTGTCACCAATCAAGAAACCACTGATCAACTTTGAGTCTGAGAGCTAACCATCTCCACCTCTTTAGCAGGAAATTTCAGAGAGAGTTTGGATATAAAATTGCATACTAATATAAATAAGACTATATTATTTTGCCTCTGAATCAATTAGAATGCATATTTACGTTAAAGGAATTTAGCTTTTGTGAATCTTTTTCCCCCTAACAATTGGCAAAATCTACAGTCCAAAGTTTTGTTTATCCATTCATGCCAATAGTGGCAATCATTGGACACTAGCACCCTCTTTTCTTAACACTTTAGTAAGTTTTAAAATTTTAAAACAAATGACCTGGACTTAGGGAGAGTGTTTTAGATTGGAGAAAAGAAAATAGAGAATCCCACCAAAGGATAAAGCTTTGATCTCATTGGAATTGAGAAGTTAATTAAATAATATCACTGTATCATTGTCAATTTAGGGAAAAAGAATTATGTTTTGGTAATTATGACAATAAAACAATGTAACTATTTTAATATTGCAGAAGGGGGCCTGATATTGATCTGCTTTATCTATAATCACTTTCTTTTAGGTACTTTCTTTCCTAACTCCACAGGGTTAGAACTGGGCTCTCGTCACAGTGATTGTCACCAACTTCCCATCACAAGAATAGGTGCTTGATTCAAGCCAGTTCTTGGAGGTTCTTCTCCCAGAATCTGAGCTCTTCAGCACAGACTAAATGAGAAAGTAGGCAGTTACTTCTGAATCTTCTATGATACCAATGTAGAGATGAAATTCCTGATTTTTCCAACTTGCATATTTCTAACTTTGCCATTATGTCTTGATGCTCAGATCCTCCTCAAATGATGTGAAGTTCTGTGCTGTGCATTCCCCCCTCCCTTTTCGTCCCTGCAGATTCCATCTCTGCCATTTGCTTCCTTCCCAGTGTCCCATGGACTGACACCCTTCAACTGAACAACCAGGGCTCCCATTGATTCTCACCTCCATTCCTATTGGTCCCTTTCACTCTGCCCATATCTCTGCAAGTAGTTCTTTCATTAAATATCTTCTACTAAATCTTCTGTGTGTTTCATCTTCTTCTTGCCTGTACGTTGACGGGTCAAATTTCCCAGAATACTTCTAATAAATTTATTTGTAAGAGTTAGCATTTGTCTCCCACGTGAAAGGACTCACAAATAAATTGATCTATGCCCTTCTCTAAATTTATCAAAATCATTTTTCTTTATATGCATGTATGAGAATATTAATTAAATACAGGTTTGCCTCAACATGTGTTCTTTAAGAATATTAATCAGAAGCCCCTGTTTTCAGAAAATTTCTTAAAGCATTTCTTTTTTAAGAAATAATCTTTGTAAAAACCTCAATTATAAATCTAATATGTACTGTACCAGTTTAGTTTTTTAAAGACATGGATTTATCTTTGATTTCTCTGTTTCACATCTACCCTACTTTCATTCTGTCCGTACTTCCTATTTTCTCTGCATTTTAAATCTTCCTACTCCTTACTGCTTTACAAATGCAAACTCTATAAACAGAGTGAATTTTTGCAAGGAAAGACAGACCAGGTCACTCCTCTAATCCCAATCCTCTCATAGGTTGATTATCCTAGTAATACTCAGAGCCTTGACAGTGGCCTTCTGAACCCTGTTACCTCTCTGATCATATTGCCTACCTTCTACCACCCCACACTCTGCTCCAGCCAAACAGATTCACTTCCTCTTCTTCAAACACAACAGGCACACTTCTACCTCAGGACACTGCACATACTGCATCCTCTTACATTAAAAAATAACATTATTTATCAATAACTACAGAATTATTTTAATTTTTTCTTTTAATACAACTAAGTAAAGATTTAAAGGGATTTTTGACCAAATGAAAAAATTGAGGGTACTTCCACCTATCTTCTTTTAAATTTTCTATGAATTTTATTATAGATCCAGCATCATTTCATTGTATATCATAAATATTAATAAAATTATTGAACCAATGCTACAATTGAAAAATAATCAAGTGATTTCATACAAAAAAAGACCCTAAATTTTAGTTTCAACATTTTAAAAAAAATTTCTAGGAAAAAAAAGACATATTAATATATTATCTTATGGACTAAATAGAATTTGGATAAGGAAAAACTCATTTACTCAGTTGTTTTTAAAAATAAAACTTTCCAGTAGAAATTCAGTGATAGTATATTATAGCATTCATTAGAAGTTATTGGAAATAGAATTTGAATCTTTAAATGTGCAATACATGGATTAAAAGAACGTTATCTATCAGTAGCCTGGGAGATAGTTAAGGGTACAAATCAGATTATTTATCCAGGATCATTACTTGATTAAACTACTCTGGAAGAACAAGCTTTGGAAATAAGGAAGACCAGTAATTCTAAGGGCAGTCCAAAGAGTCAAAAACATAATTCACAGATAAACAGAACTAGAAGAAGCGTTAAGCAACTAGAGTCTTGGCCATAGAGTTTAGTTGAAATAATTGAGCCCATGGTCCATGAATTTATGAAAACCCTTTAAAACCCTATAGAGGTGGATTGACTTTAGATAACATACATTGAGAGTAAAAATAAACAGTATCTACCTGTAAAACTGAAGAATGACCCATGAACAGCCCATTTGTATGAAGAGACAAAAACTTTTTAAAGGAAAACTCAATTCAAAAAAGAAGCCAGGATCTGTGAACCTGACCACCAACAGAGCCCAGGGAGGATAGAGTAGTGTTGAGTACAATGTAGGGCTTCTTACAGCACTGCCAACCCTCAAGTACTCCAGAGAGGAAATGAAAGAACCTGACAGTTATCCAACATAGTTCAGGGACAAACAGTCAACTTCATGATAAAGTATAACTCTAGGGAAGAAAGGGTTACTTTCTCTACATTCAGTTACGTAGTCATTTGCTATATGTCTATGTTCTGGTAAACAACACAACAGATGCCTAATAGGATGGTGACCACATAAGATTATAATGGAGCTGAAAAGTGTTATCTTTTAGTGATGCCATAGCCATTATAGCATTGTAGCACAGCATATTATTCACATGTTTATAAAGACCTGGGTGTAAACAAACCTGTTGTGCTGTTAGGTTATGAAAATGTAGCACACATGATCATGTATGTGCTATGTTAAATACATAATAGTAAGGATACTAAACAACTATTACTGGCTTATTTATTTACTATATTATAATTTTCATCATCACTCTGGAGTATACTCTACTTGTTAATGTAAAAGCTTACTGTAAAACAGTATGCCATTATGCTAGCAGCAGCTTTATACACCTCATGTTCACCATATCTCTTGATTGCAATATATTCTTTTGTGCTTGATTCAGTCCTGTGTTGTTTTGCTCATCATGGCTCCAGGAGTGATAGGTTTACTCAATATTTGCACAATGATTAAACCATCTAATGATACATTTATCAGAATGTATACCCATCATTAAAGAACACATGACTGTACTCACAATTGTCACATGTAAAACACCAGGCAGCTGTAAAAACATGATGACCCCCCTGCATCACAGCAGTGCTCACTGGAAGGAGGCAAGGCCATGAAGTCCAGTTGGAGAGAATCTGTCAGTCACACAAAGGCAGATCATTACAAGGTTTTCCATAGTTGGTGGAACAACAGTGTGAGAGAGGGTAGACTTGTTTCAGAACAAGGAACATTTCAGTGATTTCTAAATGTAATCCTTGAATTACTCATTAATTGCAGAAAAATATAGAAATTTGGTTGAGATAAGAGTAGCTTTCCTTGCTCTCAAAATAATCCCCTATGTGAAGATCTGCAAAGATTTGTTTAATTGTTAACATTGTTGAACATATGTGTTTCCTGTCAAATGTGGGGAAAAAATGGAACAATGTCACAGTGCATCAATTCCACCTTTCAATTAATTCACTTAATTAAGAAGATAGTAATAATGCTCTAACTCTCCGTTAAATATATGTGTGTGCATTTAAAACTCAGAAAGTAATAGCAAGTCAGTTCTAGTTCATTTGGACTGATAGAAGTCAGCAGTTAAACAGCAAAGTTGATTTTAGTGACATCTTGCTTTTTGTATCTACTTCCCATATCTCCCAGCCTCCCAATTTTATTTTGAGTAGTGATGTCCCTGATGATGAACTATTGTAGGGGCAAACTGCTTTAGTCTCTGAATCTGAAATGAGGCAAAGGCTCTGTTTAGACAAACCTCTTTTCTTCATTCCAGGAGAATCAGGGGATGGACTCACAGCCTGAATGCTATTTATCCTAGGATTTGAATCCTGAGTACAGTACCACAAGGGTAGTGTAAAAAGACATGATTTTGCTTTTGTATTCTACCCAGCAATGGCACACACATTGGTCAGATTAGTAAGTCTGTTCTTTCTCCAGAAGACACTGTTCTCTCCAATCTATTTTTTTCTGCTTTATCTTTTTTTTTTTTTACATTTAGTCAATGGGGTATAGTTTTAATTTTTCAAACAGCTTTATCTTAAATCTTGTGAATGTTGTATTTGCTGAAGTTAGTTCCTGTGACTTGTAATCAAATATCTTGACTCAGAAAAAAATGCTGTCAAAAGTGTAGTGCAAATATTGACCTTTAGGGAGATAGGGGATATTTGAAATTCATTATATTTCCAAGTTAGAGCTAAAAGCAGTAAAACTTCCATTAATATCCTTGTGATGGAAACAAGAAATCGTACCATGGGAAGTGGCCAAGCAGCCAATTAAGTTATTGCCTATATTTACATAGGACCAACTGCCAGTTGGGAACGGGTTCTAGATAACCACGTTAACTATTGTGATGAATCACTGTAAACAGCATACAGAATTTCTCTATTATTGTTTTTATGACTCTTATTACTATTTGAAACATTCTTTTTATTTGTTAAAATTGCTATTATGGGCCTTTCTCCACCAAAATATGAACCCCTTGAGGGCAGAGGCGTAGGTCCATTTTGTTCACTACCGTGATCTCTCTAGAGTTCCCAGCAAAGGGCAGATGTGGAACGAACAGATCAATTCTGGGAGGATGGAATGGTGTGTCTGCAACTGATGTGCTATATGTGTGTCATAACTATGTGCCAATTATTAAGCCATTGTTACTCAGCTCTAAACTGACCCTTTCTGTACCTCTCAATATTAAGACACGAAAGATTCAAGACTCTTGATTCCAACATACAGTATCCCAAATTTGCTCTCTGGTTTATTCAGGACAGCAGAAGGTGGTTCTTAGAAAACTACAGGTGCACTGGTCCCACTGGTCTGATGTTCCAGTGACTCTCCTAGCTAGTGTAAAGCTTTACAGTCTCTGGCATGTGGCATGCAATGGTTAGTCCAGTAAACATTTTCTTTCCGTGTTCCAATTCTAAGAAGTTACCTTACCTTCAAAATGAACCTTTTATCACATTTGTCACATATTGATCTGTGTTCTGATGTAATCTTCATTAAACAGGAACACTGTAAACAGCCCCAGGTATTATGAACTAAAGAAGCAAGAATGAAGAAGTACTATCCTAGAATACACAAATGTTAGACACTTATGATTTGTTGGAAACCACCTGCATGAACATCTTATACTACAAATTGGAGCCTTCCGGTTTATAGCATATTTAATATATTTTATGCTTATAGTTAAATTGATTTTCTGAATGGTAGATAATCAAGTTCCCCTCTGAATAAAATTACCTATTGTCTTTCCAATTGCCATATCTTCCAATTCTCTGTCTCAGTGTTTATTTATATGTTTTGTCAATGAGACAGAATGTGTGACAAGCATTCCTTTCAGGCTTTTAATTAGATCCAATACAAAAGTAGGAACAGCTGACTCAGATATTATCTTGTCTCTGATTTATGCTTTCATGAAATCATAGTGTGCTAGATGAAGACTTGTGTCCTAACTCAACAGGAATTACAGTGGTATTTTTCTTTCCAAGTGGCACCATTTACCCAAGGAAAAAAAGAGGGCAGGCTTCCAAAGTATTAGTGACTGCCAGTACCCCAAATGCACCGTGAGGGGGTCGTTCCTGCTCAGTATTTGCTGACAAACTTGGAATCGGCACATTGCATAATTCAATTCAAATCAAGCTGCTTTAAGTATTGGATTGTTTCAGAAAAGAGGAGAGATTAAAAGAGATGCAGGGGGCAGGGGACATAAAGGAGTAAAATGAGAAAATTTTTGGAAGAAGAGTACGGGAGATTATTTTTGTTTCTGTCAAGACACTCTTGTTTTTTGTTTTTTGTTTTTTGTTTTTCATTTCACCATTCTATTGCATCTCCAAAATAACAGTCTTTGGACAACACAAAGATTCATAATTAGTGCCATAACAAGAAACTCTAAAAACCAAATTTTCCCCAACCTGTGTTTGAATAAATCAGAATGTTGTTAATGACAAATACTGATTATCTCATGAAATTTTCAACATTCATTAAAAACCAGCAATGTTGTAGGCCATGAGTAGCAAATACTTAGCAAAAAAAAGAAAAAAATCACTCTTCCCCCTACATCCTTGGTCATTACTAATGGATCACAGCATTATATTCCACTAAGTCCAGATGAGGCCTCAAATACCTTTTTTAAAATTTTTACAAATGTAGTCTGGGAAGATTACCAACTATTCACTGGTATCAAACAATATAACATTTGTTTGCCTCTTCTCTTCTAGCTGAAATACTGAATGCAGTCTAAATGCGTCTCCTTTTTATCCACACTCTTGTCCTCTCACTATGTCTAGTGAGTATATCATTAATTCATAGGGGGAATAGTAAGAGAAGTGTATTAAAAAAGAGAGAATTTTCACAAAGCTCATTTGAGCACCCTTAAAATGTTGAGTTCATTTCCATTTTTTTAAACCAAGCTAGTTTATGATGTATGCACCCACATACTGTATTATACCACTCCTATATTACAGAAAGATAACCATTTACTTTTTTATGTACCATTCATTTAAAAAAAATGTTTCTCAGATGTTTTGAGCTTCCTATAACAATCACAAAGATACTAGATCATTTGAAATCATAATCCTGTATTTATAAAGTTGCCTCACAACTTCCTTTCACTAAAGAAGTCTGCCACACAGTTATTTCTGGCATTTCTTAAACAACCAATTGTCTTTAAAATTCCAGAGCATTTTATTCATTATTTTTGTATTTAATAAGTATCAGATTTGGGATAGCTAGAGGTTCCAGAGACTGAAAATTTTGGAGTAAGGTGAGAAAGGTCTTCTTTCCCTCAAGTACATGCAAGTCAATGGAAAGCCTGTGCAAAAGGTAAAATACAATTTTATTGAACATATTATGCACATAACACATATTAACATTCCTGAATTTTTCAAAGAAGCTAATACTTCTTATTTTGTGCCCACTGGGAAACATGTTGACAAAATTAGAGAGGATCAGGAGATAATATGATTAAATCTACTAGAAATCTGATACCCACTTCCCAAAAGAACAAAATTAGAAATATTTCCTTCATTCCCAGCATTTCAACTTAAAGCATTCTGTGGTCATTTGTTACTTTTTCAGGGAAACTTTATCATCTACTCAAATGACCTTAACAGTAAGTTTTAAATATGTGTGAGATGTTTTTCTAACCAATGGAAACATTTTAATTTCAAAATTAGTATGGTTTTAACATAGTTAATAACTAATTTAATTATTTTAATAAATATTCCACAAAAGGAAAATTAGCTTTGTTTCAGTTTCTTTTAAATTCTTGATGTATAATTCAAGCTCTTATTTCCTTGTTAAGCCATTCTGAAGAGGTAAAGATAGTATTTTTTTTAATCAGAAAAGAATCTTAATTAAGTTTGATTTGCTTTGGACATTTTACTGAAAACATAGATTTATTTTCTCCATTAGCATATTCTGCCTGCTGCAAGGGATGGAGGAGGGGCAGAGTATCAACTTCCTATTGGCATCTCCAGCATTCCTCCCCCTACCAGCAGGGTGAGGATAAGTGACATTCTTTGTCTTAAGTCTGTGCATAAATGATGATGGCTGTTGCTAATTGATTTTAGGATCTTCTACATGTGGTTTGTATTTTTTTCTTTCTTTCTTTCTTTTTTTCTTTTTTTGCTACACATGACTGCAGAATGCATTTTGATAACATCATACATAAATGGAGTATAACTTCTCATTCCTCTGGTTGTGCATGATGTAGAGTTATGCAGGTCATGTAATCATATATGCACATAGGGTGATAATGTTAGATTAATACTATTATCATTTCTACCCCCATGCTCCCTCTCATTCCTTCATTACCCTCTGGCTAGTCCAAATTACCTATATTATTGCTTCCCCCCCCAACCTTATGGTGAATTAGCATCTGCATATCAGAGAAAACATTCAGCCTTTGGTTCTTTGAGACTGGCTTGTTTCACTTAGTATGATATTCTCCAGTTTCACCCATTTGCCAGCAAATACTATAATTTCATTCTTCTTTAAGGATGAGTAATGTTCGATTGCATATATATACCACAATTTCTTTATACATTTATCTGTTGAAGGGCACCTAGGTTGATACCTTAGTTTAGCTATTATGAATTGAGCTGCTATAAACATAGATGTGGCTGCCTCACTGAAGTATGCTGTTTTTAAGTCCTTCAGGTAGAGTGGGATGACTGGGTCAAATGGTGCTTCCATTCCAAGTTTTCTTAGAAATCTCTATACTACTTTTCATAGTGATTGCACCAATTTGCAGTCCCACCAGCAATCTATGAGTGTACCTTTTCCCCCACATCCTTGCCAACATTTATTGTTGCTTGTATACTTGATGATTGGTTAAGACAATATTGATATAAACTCAGACAGTAAAATAATTAGAAACAAACTTTTTTATTTTTTGATACCAGGAATTGAACCCAGCTTAACTACTGAGCCACATCCCCAGCCCTTCTTTTGTTATTTTTTTGATTTTGAGATAGAATCTTTCTAATTTACTTAGGGCCTTACCAAGTTGCTGAGACTGGGTTTGAACTCCTGCCTCAATCTCCTGAGCTGTTGGAATTTTAAGCTTGCAACATTGTGCTCTGCTAGAACAAACTCTTATTCTACTTTTTACTTTTAAGAATAGTGCAGTTTAAATATTATCTGTATGTATAGATTTACCTATAGCACTCAATTATAAAGTATTTTGTTTTTTCCACAAAATAATGTTTTCCACAAAATAGTAAAGTTATTTTCACCTGGAGCACTTGATGAACATTGAAATGCTGCAGACTTAGATACCTTTTAAAGATAATTTTATTTAATTGACACTGGTACATTCTTATTATCCCATGGCTTGCCAGGTTACCACCCCCCCAAAAAAAAATTAATTCTATATTGTTTTTGATGAAATTGAATGATTTCTTCACATGCAGTATTATGATAACACTACCATACTTTTTGCTTTTCCCATCTTATATTTTTCCTTTCTCTTTCAATGTCCCTTTTATGACCACTCATCCTTTGTCTCCTAATTAATAGCTAAAAGGCAAGAACAATAACTTTGGTTTTGCAATACCTACCATATTCCAACCATGGAACTTTTATATTTTGACATTTTATCTTCTCAATTATCCTCTATTAGGAACAAGATTTAGTCTATTTAATTTATGCTAAGTCCCACGAAGTAGTCAAAACATGATTACAAAAAGCTCTTTCTACTTAATCAACAAAAGTGTTGATTTGGAGCATTGTAATAACTTGTACCCAGCTGTATATGGGTGTTCACTGTCTTCAGCACAATTGTGTAATATAGGCAAATTCATATTTGAGAATGTTTATGTTCCAAAAGTTCAGTAGTTAATCCATGAGTTTATAATTTAGAAAATAAGGCTGTGCATGCCATGCCCCAAATAAGTAAATATGGAGGAGTTCAGCATAAGAAGCTTTCAAAGACACCGAAGAAGGGCCCTGGCAGTGTCCTTACTGAAAATCTCCTTGGCATCATACCATCCTCCTAAATGGTATAGCTTTGTGATTTATCAGCTGTTCTTCTTCAGTGGGAACATGCAGTGTGAATTTCTGTTCTTTTTTCTCCCCCTTTAATTTTAGGCAGTGAATAAAAATATTGATGCCATCGAATAAGCGGCATATACACGAATATGAATTTTTTTGAAATACTTGAACATGACAAACGTGACAGAAACTCCAAGTCTTGACATTTTATCATAATGAAGGTTGATCTTGATGATTTTTGCTTTATTTTTCCCATGTTTTCCTCAAACTTGAAAACTTTCTCTGTCACTACTGCACATTAAGAACACTGCTCTTTGTCTCCACACCCACAGGGCATTCTGGCCTTTCCTCCTCCTTCCCAAAACACAAACAACTGCTCCCTTGTGGTGAGTGTGTGGCCCCTAGGTCACATTTAGTAGAATTTTATATATGCCAACCACGCATGGGAATGCTGGCAATCTGAACACGATGACCATTTCTTGATTTTGTACAATTAGGCTTTTAGAACTTGTACACAGCAATTTTATTTTCTTTTGGAATATTAAATTTAGACATGATAACAACTATTTCTTCTGAAGTCAGACTGCATGGTTAGGTTTTCACTGCTTCAGTTTATAGATGAGTGACTTATAGAAAGTTTAGTAGAAGTGTGTGGATCATGGGTATATGGACAAATACAGTAAACAGGAGATGAAGATGAAGTTAGAAGTGGTTTTTTAGTAAGAAAGTCATACATTGAGCACTTTCTTGTGAATAATAAACATGCATCAGGGTATTGATCTTTGAGGGAGGCAGAACTTGAAGATACTTGCGTATTTTCTTCTCATTTCTTTTTTCATATTTGTCCTTTATTGGAGTTCTATTTCTTTAGAAATGTAGAAACAATATTTCTTCTTCCTTCTAACTCCAAGCCTCTTTTCTCATCTTCTCTTTCTCTGTTATTTTATAATGCCAATGTTCTAGGACAGCGCCTTGACAAATTTGTCTTTATAGCCTGAAGCCCCCTAATATTTAAGATAAAGCCAATGATTTCTTTCACATTCTTGGGAAATGCATGTGATTAGTATATTATTTCTGTTCACCTATTATGCTAAAATTAGTCAGGCTTTAATTTCTCTGAAGCTTATTCCAAAGATAAATTTTACTGGTAGCAACAAAAAATATGCAGTGTTTGCAAAATTCCATGAGAAGACTCTATAAAATTTAAAGAATGAAACAGTACAGCGTATAGTTCTCTAAATAGCCCTGATTTGAACAAATATTTAAAATTATACTCAGGTCATCTAAGCCAAAGACTTGAAAAAAATTTCAACTATTCTCTCTCTCTTATCCTTGAAGTACAATTGATAAACAAGGCCTGTCATTACTTTAAATTTATTCATTCTATAAATGGCGTGTGATGTGTATGTGTGATATGTGCATGTGTATGTGTGCAAGGGTGGAGCGGGGTGGACATTCTCTCCTGAGCACTAGGTAAATGGCCATGAACTAATACAGCAAAACTGATGCCATCATAGAACTTAAATTCTAGCACTGTGTTGGGGGATGGTGAGGGAGTAGGACAAACCCAATAAGTAAGCAAAATAAAACGTATGTCAGAAGGTGATAAGTGATTTAAGGAAATATTAATCTTGAGGAAAATGTCTGTGCATAGCCAGAAGGAAGAGGAATCCCTTTCAGATTAAAGAGCCAGATGGGGATTAGAAACCAGAGATGAGGAATGACCTGGGTATCCCTGGGCTTCTCGTGATGACTGATGTAAATGCGGATAAGGAGAGTAATGAGATTTTTAGTGTCACGTAAGGGGAAAGGATTTCTTGCCAGAAAAAAAGGGGCCTCTTATTCATTCTTGCCAATAGTGATGTGGAGGCCAAGACAGGGCTTTTTAATGAGAGTGTGCAGGATTACCAGGCTCCAGTCTGTGAAGTTTCTCCCACAAAGACCTCCACCTCTCTTCATCTCTCCTTAACCCTATGCTGGTTCAGGCCTGTGACTGCCTATGTAGGACTTCAGTATTGCTTCTGGGATCCATTTTGTGGACAAATCAAAGAAAAGTACCAAGAAAATTACACTACTCTCCTGCTCCAAGCCTTCTTGGTAAAATTCATAAGCACATAATCTGTCTTCTTTCTTCAGTCCCATTTTATTCAAAAGCTCCTGTTATATATTTTGTGTTCAAAAAATACAAAGTTGCTTTTAGATCCTGACCCGAGCACCCTACTTTAGTCCTGCATGTCCTCCTCTTCCATTCACTTGAGGTCAAATGCTTTTTCTCCCATATTAACCTCACTAAATCTTTCTCAATTTGCAAGACACCATTTCAGTATCTTCATCATCAGTGCACCTCTCATGAAGTTGAGTTAACTTTGAGCTGATCCTCAGAACTGTAACATTCCACTCTGGACACACCTGTGCATGGTATCTAATGTATATGAACTGTCAAGCCCACAAGAAAAACATCATGCATTATTCGCCTAGTGCTCCTAGAGCATAATAAGGGATCTGTTTATTAAACAAATGAGAAATCAATAGACCACAGTGAAGTCTGCTTGCTATCCTGATTTCCTAACTAATATAGTAGAAAATTATCTTGGAATATGAATCTTCATTTTTCTTTTCTTCAGTTCTTTTTAGTCCATGAGTACCAGATATATTGCTTCAAAGAGAAGTAGATTATTACAAGAAAATGAGCCGGGTGTGGTGGTGCAGGACACTAATCCTAGCGGCTGGAAAGAAGCAGGCAGAAGGAAGGATCAAGAGTTCAAAGCCAGCCTCAGCAACAGCAAGGTGCTAAGCAACTCAGTGAGTCCCTGTCTCTAAATAAAATACAAAATAGGACTGGGACTGGGGCTCAGTGGTCTAGTGCCCCTGAATTCAATCCCTCAGACACCCCACCCCCAAAAAATATTATTATAAGAAAATGAGGCTTGAAAGGATAAAATAAAATGTCTAAGAAAAGTTAGGCACAGAGCTGTGACCATGCTGACAGATAATTGGGACAGGAAATTACTCCTATTTTTTTCCTATGTTCCAAAGGTAGTAAATTATATTTTGATATATTTTTCTTTCAATAATATCAATGTACACATATTTTTATATAATTTTAAGATTTGGTAGAACATATACACATATATATTAATACTAATTTATTGTGATTTTTATATAACATATATTACTATAATATATAACATTATATATTATAGTATAGTATATAATATATAACATATAATTACTATTTATCCTGTTGACAAGGATGAATATATCTAAACTTTTTCCACATTTTTATTGGTGCACTGTAGTTGCACATATTGACATTTTTGTTACATATTCATACATGCATACAATGTAACCATATACTTTGACCAATATCATTCCAAGTATTCCCCCCATCCTCTGCCTACCATCCCTTGGTCCCTTTCCTCTATTTATCTCTTTGACACTTAAAGGTAATGTGGAAAGAAAAAGTCCAATACCAGAATGAGGATATTTTGGATTGATTATCTGCTATATTAACAGTTTAACTCTGACAACTGGATAGTCCTTCTAAGAGAAACTTACAGGTGGACACTTTGTACTAACATTAAAAGTAAAGATAGATCAGCATTAACATTTTAGCTAAGAGTAAATCTATATTTTGAATTTTAATATTGCCTCCTAAGTTTTTATGGTAGAAAAACTCAAATAAAATCAAAGATATAATAAATGGTAAAATATATCCCTGCATACCCAGTGTAATCTGGCTTCAATAGTTTCCAATTTATAGGCAACTTGTTTCATTCATTCTTCTGTTCACCCTTTCCATCAAAGTTATTTAAATAAGATCCTAGCTATCAGTAAGAAACTTAAAAATGTTTCAGTATGCATCTTTAAAAGAATAAAATTATTTTACACATAACTACAGTATTTGTATCTCACCTAAAATTTTAACAATAACTTCTTAATATACTAAAAATCCAGTCAGCATATTTTTATCCTCAGATATTTCTTTAATTTGTTTAATCACAATTTAATAAGGTCCTTTATTTCTCTCAATGTATATAATTCCTTTCTCTTTCTCTCTTTCATTTACAATTTAAATCTTCAAGTTACTGAGTTGGGTATTGAATGGCATTTACTATAGTTGGGATTTTGCTGATTGTTTATCCATGTGTCCCTATTCGTGTTCCTCTATCCTATCTTTCCTGTATATTTAAAGTTAGATATAAGGGCATGGCCAGAAAATTGATTTGTGCCCATTTTTTTGACAAGGCTAATTGATGGGTGTTTATGTACTTCCATCATGGGCACATAATATCTGACTTTTCTTCTTTTTTTGTGATATTAGTCATCAATGATGGCAATTGCCATGATTCATTATTTTCTTATATATAAAAATGATAATAGTCTAATTTTATAATTCCTTCCTCTGTGAGCTAGATATATTTTAAGAGAGATATACTTTTCCTTCACAACAATTATTACACTAAGGGGTAACCCTCATGGAGGAAAAGAATATACCTAACTATTTTCCCTTTATTTACCAGTCATGGAAATTTACGTTTTTTTCACTAGCATCCTCTAGAAGTGAGCAATGAGTGTTGCTTGTTTGTTTTTTTTTCTTTGTAGTTTTTTGATATGATTATGAGCTTATAGATTTAGACATATTTGATTCTCTCAACCCATTTCAGTCATTATTGCTGTTTGTTTATGTCGATAACATTTTTCCATCAATGCTCAGTGAGCACTTTCTCAGACTGGCTCTGGAATCTTTTTGCCATACCTTCAAAAGTCTCTGAGTGTTTGCTCCATGCTTTCTGCTATGACAAGCTATTTCAAATTAACATGGAACATCTGCTGCTTCATTGCCCAAATCAGATTTCTCTGAAAGTTCTAATTCTTTTAAGGAGAGATTATATTTGCAGACAAACTACTCCTCCTGAAGAGAGATGGCACTTAGCACTTGCTAATTCCATAATAAAATTTTATTTACTTTTTGACTAAAACCATGCTGAATTCAAGAATTTTTTAAATGGCAGGTTATTCAACAGAAGTTATTGTCTTGTATGGGGCTTTAATGCACAGCTGAATGTTGAATGAAAGTAAAAATCAGAAAAAAACTTTAAAGTATTCAGCCTTAATTGTGCACATCATTAAAATAAACCAGTATAAATTTTCTGAACATATGAAAATTTGCATTTTACATACTACATGCACAACAGAAAGTTTAGACATCTTGTTTGAATATAAGGATTTTACATTTTATCCTGCCAATATCTCCCCCTTTGTAATATTCACTTTTACTTAAGTGCACACTGAAATGTCAAAAAAAAAAGAGATAGGATAAACTAGAAAGAATACTACATAAAGTTTTCTAACTTTGTTTTTTTTTTTAATAGTAGAAACTGTTTTTCAAAGTAAACTTAAATAGAGTCTTGCTTTAACCATGTAGGACCAAAGCCACACTGGCTAAAGGAGGAGCCCAAAGGCCCCAGTCTCCGGAGGCAACCCTCATGTGTCTCTGAGCAAGCTCCAGAGAGTGTGCCTTGAATATGATTAATCTGTGGCAATTTTTATATTTTATGAATTAGGATACTAGGGTTGTGATATATGTAACTGACTGGTCCTAAGGTAAAAGAGCTAAAGATTAGTGTCATCCAAGTTTACATCCTAGGTTATTACTACTAACTCAGTTGTTGGTTCATTTTTACTTATGTGCCTCAAAGGCATCTCCTATAATTTAAAATTAATATCTCTGTTCTTTATTTGAAGTATTTTGAGAGACCATTATCAATTAATACATGTGAGAAGTGTTTGAAATAAAATATTACACAACATGTCAATATTTTTGGCTCTTCTAAAAATCATAGAATATCAAATTACCTCCTTCTTAGTGAAAAATTAAAGATGCCATATTGCATTATACTAAGGAATCATCAAACATGATGTTACACAACACAATTAAATTGATGTTATTCAATTAGGATGTATGTGACATATTGCCTCCAAAACCAGTTTAAATTTTACTTTTTGTATTTAAACTAAAATACTCTCAGCCTCTTGTAAGAATGGGACATTGTCTTTTAAATTGGTTAAGAGAAATTAACAGGTTAGTTAAGTAGTCTTTGGTTAAACAGTACATTCAGGAATCTAATTTTCTCAAAACTTGACTGTCTCTCTATTCACTCTATACTACTTTTATTTTTCATGGGTCACAGATCAAAGGAAGGAAAACTTTTTTAAAAAAGAAAAGACTTCTATTTTTTTATTTAAAGCTGAATCTCACAATATCACTTTCAAACATGATTAGAAAGTAACTCTAAAATCTTTACTGTTCTCTTTCTGTTGCATGCTGCCACAAATTCTAAACATCAGGCAGTTTTATGAAAATCAAAAGAATTGCATGAGGTAGCTAACTTATTTAGGGTGATAAATAGAAAGAGATAATTTATTTTATAATTATGGTAATTTTTTCCCAAGAATTATGCCCCAAAATACCCAATTTTATTAAAGTTGGTCATGTTAATATTCACTTTTAGTTAAGTGCACACTGAAATATCAAAATTATGTGGTACCAAATGCTTGTCCCACATAAAATTACTGGAATGAATTTTTTTTCTATATACATTGGCAAAGTTCTTTCTCACCCATAAATAGCTTTTCTGAGGATAGAATACAGTGGATTTAATAAGAATTGCTACTTACTAAGTTTTCCTCAGGGTATGGAGAAGAATCCTGTGGCTTGACTCATGTTATGGATTCAGCAGTAGAAAAATCTAATATACATACAGACTAAAATTATTGTGTCCACTGTTTCAAAACACTAACACGAGAGGTACCTCATTGTATAGTCTACTGTATAGTCAATTCACTTCTACAATATCATGGTTATAAATACATTTGTTTTAAGTTCATGATTTACCAGAGTACTATTCCACTGCATGTATCTCTGAGTTATATCCCAGGTGAGAGTTTACTTTATTTCTCATTTATTTCACATATTTATTTTAGCCCATCAATAAATAAATTAGCAAAAAGTTATTAAATTCTGCATATGTTTTCTGATGGTTGTATGTGATCCAAAATATTCCATAATGACAAAGATTCCCTGACTTTGTGTTTTCAGCAAGATAACATAGATGTACTTTTCTATTTCCTCCCACGTACAACTGAAATCCTTGGCACTGCAAACTAAACAGATAAAATATTCTGAAAGGGAGAGAGAAGAATGTGGACTGGCTAACAGTTTTGGAAGTTATGGAATGGTACAGCAGAATTTTCCTCAGTTTCTTTTTTGCCTCATGACTTCTTTTACCCCAGACTGAGAATTGAAAAAGCTGGGAACTTGAAAATACCACCAACATAAACAAATAAATTTTAAAAATAAAACAAACTATGATCTCTCTAGCCAAAAGACCAAGGAAAAGGACAGTCTATCATAAGGGATGTCTACACTTTCAGATAATGGCTGGAAAAAAACCCAAAGCCTCATATGCACTATCAAAAACTAAATGAGAAGTCTAGACTTTCACCCAAGCTAGGAATTAGAAAGGCTTCCATTTTAGTCAGCTTTTTCACCACAGTGATCAAAAGACTTGACAAGAATAATTTTAGGAGAGGAAAAGTTTATTTGGTGCTCACAGTTTCAGAGGCCTCAGTCCTTAGACTGCTGACTCCATTATCTTTAGGCCTAAGATGAGGCAGAACATCGTGGAGGAAGCATGTGAAAGAGAAAAAAAAAAAAGACTGTCTTTTTCACCAAATGGTGCTAGATCATTAGGATATTAATAGGCAAAAATAAAAAAAGAAAGAGAAATATAAATGTCACAACTTCATGTAACCTATGACTTGGAATGCATCATGGACTTAAACAGGAAACTATAAAACTCATAGAAAACTATAGGAGAAATGTTTTGGGATCTACAGCTGAGTGTACATTTACACCACAAGAGCAATCCTTAAATATTGATAAATTAGACTTCATCAAGAGTAAAATTGAGTGTGTGTGTGTGTGTGTGTGTGTGTGTGTACGTGAAGTAGTCTGTTAAAAAAGATGAAAATTCAAGATAAGCTAGGTCATGTCATGGTAGAAAGTATTTGTAAATTTGTGAATCATATATCTGAAAAAGGGTTAATATCCCAAAAGTATAAAGAACTCTCAAAACTCAACAGTAATAAGACATAGTCTTATCAGAAATTGAACAAAAGAAATGAGTAGACATCTCACTTAAGATCCACAGATGAAATCTAATCAGATTAACCATTAAGAAAGTTAGTAAAACACAAATTAAAATCACAATGAGATATTACCATATAAATATCAGAATGGCTTAAAAGTAATGCCAAATGTAGGCAATGTATAGATAAATTGGATTATTCATACACTGCTAGTGGGAATGTGAAATAGGACAACACCTTGGGAAAACAGTTTGGCAATTTCTTAAGATCCCCAACATACACCTAGCATGCAATCTGCCAATTGCTTTCCTGGGTACTGACCTCAGAAAACTGAAGACTTGAGTTCACATAAAACCAGTACATGTTTTCTTCATTTCTAATAGTCAAACACTAGAAGCAGCAAGAATGTCTAAAATAGTTGAACCATTTTACAAACTGTGACACATGCTATCCATGAAGTCCTTCTGAGCAATGAAAAGAACACTGTGGATCTGTGTGACAACCTGGATGAATGCTCAGAGAATGATGCCAAGTGAAAAATCCAAACCCGAAAGTTTAGATTCTCTGTGATTCCATTTATAACATTCAGGAAATGACAAAATTATAGAAATGGAAAATAGATTACTGACTTCCAGTGGTTAAGGGAGGAACGAAGTGGGAGGGAAGTGGGTGTGACCGGGGAAGGGAGAGATGAGGGTCCTCCGGAATGATGCCAGTGTTCTACAACTTGACCGTGTCTTGGTTGTGATACTGACCTACAGTTTTACAAGATAATACCACTGGTGGAAACTCAGAGTCATATAGGATCCCTTTGTATTCTTTCATACTTGTGAATCTACAATTATCTTAAAATTAAAAATTTAAATTAAAAAATGGAAACATAAAAATCTCACTTGGAGCTATTGTCTAGTTAGGACACAGAATAGAAATAAGATTTAAAAATTAAAAGAGGAAAAAGTGCTTGAAACATATGCTAAATTGCATCATACAGAAAATTGGCACAGAAAGAACTAGAGAAAGGAAATAAGTGTGTCAGCTGAATTTATTTGAGTGGCTTTTTTTTTTTCTTTCAAGACAGAAAAGCCAGGAGCTTGAAGCATGAGTGGGCTGTGCATAGTTGAAAATGGCCTTTTTGGAAAGGGAAATTAAATAGGCCACTAAGTATCAGAGGTCATATTTTCAATTTTCACTACACAAGCAAACACACTTGGTTTATCTGTCTGAACTTTATCAACAGAGTAGAGAAGGAAATGGATCCAATTTTAAATATTCAACTCCTTTCTACGGGTAGGTGAGATACTTTTTTTCTTACATAAAATTTCATAGCTGTTAGAGAATCCAAATGTCCTAATAGAATACTTTGGGATGTGAAAGCATTCTTCAGATTAAAGACAACCAGAAAGTAATGCCATGCTCGAAATTACCATGACACTTACTTACAGGAATGTCTTCCATCTGGTATACCCCAAAGCCAGTTTAAGGTTAAGATTTATGTGTAAGTCATTTATTGGGGAGTTTTCCCATGAGGGGAGGAATAAGAGAGTGGTAGAAGCAAGATAAGAAAGGGAAAGTAACCAGGAAAATTTATAATTTTAAACAAAACCCCATGGAGTGAAGGTTTAGCCTGATTCTGACAATCTTAGACTTTATCCAAATTAAAGGCAAAGAAACTGAAATTTTATGTTCCCACACCAGTCACTCACTGGCTAAGGATTTTAGGATGAGGCTGGGGTGGGGGATGTAAACTCTGAAGTATTCTGGCTCTTTAATTGCAAAGACAAAGCAGCTTAGTAGCCCCAGGGTTTTCCTCACAAGAGAACAGTATGTGCTGACCACCAGCAAAAGCACACAAAAACCTAGGAAGGCATGCAGAAAAGTGGCAGAGCCATCAGAGGGAGCCTGGGCAGATATCAGTGTTCCTGACAGTGCTTACGACCACAGAGCAGATATGCCGCACATACACCTACAATGTGCCCAAAGCTGCGCAGGACAATTTATACCCTTAATATCATTTGATATTTGTAACAGTTCTAGAGGGTTACATTATCATTCTCATTTTGCTGAAGAGAGCAACCCAGTCTCAGAGAGATAAGTAGCTTTCCAATGTCATACAGTCAGGAATCACACACAGGTTTTTCTGATCCTAAACTCCATATTCTTTCTATTACACTGTCACCAGCTCCCCAGGAGAAAAGTAAAAAAAAAAAAGTGGAAAAGAGATTGAGGGAGAGCAAAAATGAACCCAGCTTCCTTTAAAAATTTTGCCTGTGTCCTACTTTCCCTGTCACAATACTAATCGTTTTTTCAGCCTGATCATCTATTAATTAATTCAATTAATTGCTGAGTACCTGCTATGTCCTAGCTGTATCCTGAATCCAACCACTTTTGGATCCTGGGAATTGAGTAATAAACAAAATGAGCAAAGTTTTGCTTCACTAATTTATGTTTTTGAGTGGATGGAGGAGGATACAGAAAAATAAGTAAAACATATAGTATGTTACATATTGATAAATGGATAGTCAAAGGATTCCTCACTGATATGAAACTGTTCGAGCAAAATTGAGGAAGATTTTCAAAGAGAAGATTATAGATTATATTAAGAGCAAAGTTCCTGAAGCAAGAACATGTTTGGTGTGATCAAAACATTACTACCATATAAAAATTCTAATTAAAGTGAACCAGTGAGAAAATAAGAGGAATAGTAACAGTTGAGTTGTAAAACAAACAAACAAACAAACAAACAAAAAACACCACAATTGTGATATGCTTATAGTGGTGGAGGTACAGGAGTTGAACAGGTAGCATCACATAAGCTGGTGTAAAGTCTTTGGTTTTTATAAAGCAGAAGGCTGCCATGATCTAACTTGTTCTTTTTAAAGATTATTTCTTGAAGACTGGGCATGCAGCTCAGGGGTAAAGCCTTGCTAAGCATATGAGAGTCTCTGGGCTCAATCCCCATCACCACATGAAAGAAGAAACAGTAGGAGGAAGAAAGTTTCTTGATGCTTTACTGAGATTTTGATTGATAGATCAAAAATTTGATTGATAGATGCATGAAGCCAATTAGGATGCTGGAGCAAAAATCCAGTCCTAATGTTGACAGTAGTTTCTACCAGAATATTGGTAGATGTAAAGAGAAATCATAAGATTCCAAATACTTGTTTTGAATGTAGAGCTAACAGGATTTGTGCATGTGGAGTGTCAGAGAAAAAGAAGAGGCAAAGATGATCCTGAGGTCTCTGAGCTCTGCAACTGAAAGAATGAGGTCATTAGACCAGAGTGTAGCTGGGGGTGGGTGTGCTTGTATGGTGGAGCTACTGTGGGGTATGGGGAGGCAAGGGGAAAGAAATTTTTATACTACTTATTTGTGATTTTGTGACTTGGCTTTATAGTTTTTCAGAAAATAATGCTTGGTGAGTGCAAAAATATAGGTGAAACTACTTTTTTTGCATCCCATCTGTATGTCTTTATTCTTTCCTCCCCACTTATCCTCCAATCCCTGCCCCCCTTCTTTTGCTCATCTCTCCTTCCCTTTCTCCTCTCTCCCTCTCCACCTCCTCCTTTCCTCTATGTTTTCCCTCCTTCTCTCCCACCATAGACCTTTTCTCCATTTTTTTTTTTTGGTTCTAATTGTGTGATACATAGGCTAAGGAGAAAGAGGACCAGCAGTGACATCCGGTTCTAATGTCACTTATGGAGAAAATATCCTGAAAGACACTTCTGAGAATCAGAAGCAAGGTGAAAAGAGCTACTACTGGGAAACTTTCATTCACCCTTTTGTTTTTGTAACTCAGTCAATTTCCAAGGTCTTGTTAAAGAGTCAGTAAGAATCATAAAGAACTTTATGTATGTGTTTTCATACATAACACCTGATTTGGTGAGAATACCAACTTGCCCAAATTATGTATAAAGCCAATTAGGTAGCAGTTATTTTTAGAAAGAGAATGGTCACAACTTCAGTTTTTCTGACTCTCTTTTTCTTGTTTTTTTTTTTTAAAGAGAGAGTGAGAGAGGGGAGAGACAGAGAGAGAGAGAGAATTTTTAATATTTATTTTTCAGTTCTCGGCGGACACAACATCTTTGTTGGTATGTGGTGCTGAGGATCGAACCCGGGCCGCACGCATGCCAGGCGAGCGCGCTACCGCTTGAGCCACATCCCCAGCCCTCTTTTTCTTGTTTTAACACTACTTATTAACAATGAACAATAATGCATTCTATTGTTAGTACAGAAAAGATAACTAGAGGCTATTTTTTAATATGCATTTTCATATTTTTGACTTTTTGAATCCTTTTTAGAAACTGTTAATTTGCTATGCTATGGCACTACACTAATACTGCTCCCTAAATTTAAAAAAAAATGTAAAAAATAAAAATAGCTGAAAATAATGGGTCTCATGGAAACAAGAGAGGAACATTTAAAAATCTTTATTTTTAATATGAGATGTAGAATATAAAATTTATTTGGGCTGATTTGGCGACCCAAGGTCAGAAGCTATGTTGGCTTCTTTCCAAGCTGTCCACCCCTAGCCTTTGAGCCCTTTGGGTATCCAGTAGGTCAGCGCTTATGATTCCTAATGAGTAATGCCATGGTGCTCAAGCTGTTGCAGATAGGATGGGAATAGCAAAAACCACGCCTCTCTAATTACATGTATCAGCCCTCTAGCACTAGAATGCCTTCTAACATTTTGGGGTGTGGAGGGGGGAGCAAGCTGAATAATCAGATGGAAAATACAAATCTGCAGGAGCTGCCAAAGTTGTCCCAGATTCTAGCTGCCAGACAGTCTCTGCCCTATTCCAATGTTAGTATTGACAGTCTGCTTCCCTTCTGTGGATGTCAAAGCCAAGGTCAAGGCCAAGGGAAGTGAAAAAGCTGTCAGCCTAGCATAAGAAAACAGGTAAGCACATCACAAAGATGATAAGGAACACTTTATAATTGGCAGAAATGTTAGGCTGAAGCTATACGTCATGACATTGGGGGAAATACATGAGATCATTCTCTCCTTAATGCTCTCACAGGAAAGCGGAAGAACCAGTACTGGATAAAAGGTCATCATTTTATGCACCAACTTCCTCTCACCTATATGTTATAAATACCTTTCCTCTTTTTCGAATTTACAACCTCTTTGGGATCAACGTTTTATGGGATGCTTTAAAAACAATGAATCTACATACCAATGAGAACTAGGCGACATATAACTTGAAATTGCAAATTATAAAATTAAACTATAATAAATTAATTGAGGGAAAATTAAAAACTGACTTCATCAGATTTAACCTTTCATGAAAGCTATATTGCTTAAAATATAGCAATAAAATTGCTAAGTGGGTTTCAGTTCTGAAATACAACCAAATGGGGTACTATGTGGTCATAATCTATAATAAGAAGCTTAGGTTGTAAGTGGACAAAATTGTGACTTCAGATATCCTAGACTGTACATAATTGTAATGTAGTATTATGATGTATACTATCCTGTTACATAGGGTTATAATAATGCTAACTAATGATCATTTAACTCTTCTTATGCGCTAGGCCCTATGCTAAACACCTTTATGTAAATTATTCACTTCATTCACAAAACAAACTTTTAAACTAAATAAATATATTCAACTGCTTAAAGAAGTCACTTATCTACTAAGTGGTAAACATGGGCCTGAAAACTAAATTGTCTGGGAAGTCATTTCGGTTTTCTTTAATTATTTACTATTTTCTTGAAAAGCTTAAGTGTTAAAAGGTATATGGGGTAAAGTGGTGGTTCCAGACAATGCCAATAATCTGTAGAAAGCTAATTGGGAGAGTTTACTTTGATTTGTAACTTGCTTTATAATTTATGTTTAAAACTTCTTTTCACAAATGCCTCACAGTTGCTTAAGAAAGACATAATACATATTCTGATATATGGTATGGATGGGGATTTTCCCTGTTGATGCAAAAATAAAAGAAAAACATTTTATATGTATAATATATACATATATACGTATAACATATACCTATGTGTGTATTAGTGTATATATGCATGTGTATGTGTGTGTGTGTGTGTGTGTGTGTGTGATAACAAATGAATGCTAGCTTGTATCTTCTTACAAGGTGAAGAACAGGCTTATTTGTAAGTGAAAATAATAAAAGCATACGTCTGCAGAATCAGAATATCAAAGGGTACCTAATTAATCAGTATAGATGGGTCAATTTTGAAAATATTTTAGGTATAGTACAAGGATTGGGCAGATGTGTTAATGACGTTGGAAGCCAGGGTTCTCCCTATGGAAGAAAAGACAGATATAAAATGGGGAAAGGCAGAAAAAAGCCATGGAGATATATTAGAATTGTAGGTTTCTGTGTGAACTCCTGATTTCTGACATATGTGTTAACTGTGCATATGTATGTATCTGTGAGTACTATATCCATGAAAACTATACTTTAGAATCAAAGAAAAACTAAAACTCTTCCATGATAAGCATAAACTAAAAGGATTCATGACCATGAAACAGTATTACAGAAGATACTTAAGGGAAAACTACCCAAAGGAAAAGAAGATAAAAATTATCAAGACTGTGGGAAAGAATAAATCTCATTAGAAGAACAGGTTATAAAATGATAATCAGCAATAATTAAGAGAGTATAAATAAAGCAAATGACAGGGAATATATATATATATGCTTCTCTATAATAACACTGACTGTAAATGGTTTTAATTATCAAATTAAAAGACATGAACTAGAAGATTGGATTTAAAGATAGGACTCTATGTTGCCTCCAAAAAACACCTCACAGATAAAAACATTTACAGACTGAAAGTGGAAGGGTGAAAAATTATATTCCATGCTAATGGAATATAAAAGCAAATAAATAGCAGTAGTCATTCTCATATCCAACATAGCAGACTCCAAGTCAAAATCCGCCATGAGAGACAAAGGTTATTACAGAGTGAAAAAAGGAAAAATACAACAGGAGATACAGTGATTTTAAATATCTATGCTTTGAAAAGTGGTACACCCAATTTCATAAAGCAAATTGTACTCAAAATAAATGGATATACCCTATCAAAATAATAGTGGAGAAATTTAATACATCATGCTCACCAACTGATAGATCATCTATACAGAAAGCAACAAAGACTCATATTTAACCCGTACTAACTATAGATCAAATGGGCTTAAAAAATATCCACAGAATAATTTATCCAATGACACTTGAATACAATTTCTTTTCAGTCACTCATGAAGCTTTCTCCAAAATTGATTATCTGTTAAAAACAGAAACACATCATGGGAATTAAAAAAAATCTCTTGCATCTTATAATTCAAATAATAATTGAATGAAATTATACATCGATGGGAAGAAAAACTATAGAAATTATGCAATTACATGGAGATTAAACAATACACATTTGAATAGTGAGTAAGTCATTGAAGAAATCAGGGTGGAAATTAAAAAGTTATTAGAACAAAACACAATGTACAAGAATCTATGGAATATAGTGAAGGCAATTGTTAGAGTCTGTAAACAAGTCAAGATGGTGCCTGGCATTTTGCCAGAGGGAGTGGTTTGTGAAGTAATGCCAGCGAGCCATTAAGTGTAGAGATTCCTTATTGGTTGGCTGATGTATCTAGTTTATGTTAATTAAGATAAGCTGTGTGGAATGTATATATACCCCTCCGGTCCTACAATAAATGGCTCCCACTCCTGCTGTATCAATGTACACAAGTTGCTCGTCACCCCCCGGTTATTTTGCTATAACCGGCCTGCGGCAGGCAATACTATGAGGGAAGTTTACAGCTATGAGTGCTTACATTTAAAAATTAGAGAACTCTTGAATAAATAACCTATTGTTATATCTTACGGTCTTAAAAAAGCAAGATCAAATCAATCCCAAAATGATTAGAAGAAAATAAATAATAAAGATCAGAGCTGACATTTTTCAAATAGAGAAGAAAAAATAGTCATGATGAATGAAATGAAGAGCTCATTTTTTAAAAATATAAGCAAAATTGGTAAACACTTATCCAAACCCACCGTAAAAAAGGGAGAAGAGACCCAAATTTTTTAAAATGGAAACCAAAAAGGGGGTTATTACATTGGACATCATTGAAATCAATAGTATCATTAGGTATTAGTTTAAAAATTTTTACTTCAATAAATAAGAAAATTCAGAAAAACTGGGTGAATTTCTAGATATAAAAATCTACCAAAACTAAACAAAGAGGAAATAGAAAACAAACAAAAGAGTAACAAGCAATGAGATTGAGCAGTAATACAAAGCCTTCCAATGAAGAAAGCCCCAGGCACAGATGGATTCACAACTTAATTTTATCAGATCTTTACTGAGAAAAACAAAACAAAACAAAACACACCAAAATTTCTTAATTTATTCTATGAAGTAGAAAGAGGTGGGTGCTTTCAAATTCATTATGAAGCCAGTATCACTAATACCAAAACTGGATAATGAAACATTAAGAAAATTACAGTACAATATGCTTGATAAGTATAATAGGCAAAAATTCTTAATAAAATTCTTACAAACCTAATTCAGCAACACATCAAAAATATCATACAGCATGACCAAATTGGTGTCATTCAAGAAATATAAGGATAATTGAACATGCACAAATCAATAAACATTAATATACCACATAAAAAGAACAAAAACCAAAAAAATTACATGATCATCCAGATAGATGCAGAAAAAGCGTTTTCACAAAATTCAGCACTGCTTCATGATGGAAACCTTGAAGAAAGTTGGTATAGAAAGAACTTACTACAACATAATAAAGATTATGTATGACAAACCCAAAATCAACATTATGCTGTATGAAGACAAACAACTGAAAGTATTTCCTCTTAAATTAGGAACAATACAAGGATATTCACTCTCCCCATTCCTATTCAATATAACACTCAAAATTTTAGCCACAACAATGAGGCAACAGAAAGAAATGAAATGGACACAAATAGGAAAATAAGAATCCAAATTATTCCTATTTTCAAACTATGTCATCCTATATTTAGAAGACCCTATAGTTTCTACCAGAAGATAAGTATAATAGGCAAAAATTCTTAATAAAATTCTTACAAACCTAATTCAGCAACACATCAAAAATATCATACAGCATGACCAAATTGGTGTCATTCAAGAAATATAAGGATAATTGAACATGCACAGAAGATTTCTGTAGCTGATGAATTCAACAACGTAGAAGGATACAGAATTAACATATAAAAATCAATAGCTTTTCTATACACTAATTATTAATCTGCCAAGAAAGAAATCAGGAAAACAATTCCATCCACAAAAACTTATTTTAAAAAACCAGGAAAAATTCTAACCAAGGAGATAAAAGACCTCTACCAAATTCTAAAAAAAAAAAAAAAAAAAGAAGAAGAAGAAGAAAGGAAGAAAAAAGGAAGGAGATACTAGAAGACGGAAAGACTTCTTGAATTTACAGATAGGCAGAATTAATATTGTTAAAATGGCCATGTTACCAAATATGATCTACAGATTTAATGCAATTCCAATGAAAATATCAATGACATTCTTCAAAGAACAATAACAAAAAATCCTAAATATAATATGGGAAAAAAACCCAGAATAGCAAAAGCAATTCTGATCTAAAACAGCATTGTTGAAGACATAATAATACTTGATTTCAAATTATATTATAGAGCTATTGTAAAAAAAAATTGTACTGGCAAAAAAAAAAGAATGAAAACAGACATATAGACAAATGCAATAGAATGGATGACACAGAGACAAGCCCACACCTGTAGTCATCTGATTCTTGACAAAAATGCCAAAAAACATACCCTGGATAAAAGACAGACTCTTTACTAATGGATCTTTAATAAAGGGTGCTGGCAAAACTAGATAGTCATCTGTAGGAGAATAAAACAAGATTCTTATCTTTTAACCTGTACAAAAAGTCAACTCAAAATTGATCAAAGACCTAGGCATAAGACCAGGAACTGCAACTGCTAGAAAAAAACTTACAGGTGCAATTACTTCCTCAATAGGACTCCTATAACAAGACTCCAAGGGGATTGCATCAAATTAGAAAACTTTTGCACAGCAAATAAAACAATTAACAGCATTTAGACTACAGACAGAATGGAAGAAAATCTTTGCAAACTACTCTTCTAACAGATGATTAATACCTAGAATATATAAAGAATTTAAATACCTCAAAAACAAAACTACAAATAACTCATGCAATAAATGGGCAAATGAACTGAACAGACACTTATCAAAAGAAGGAAAAATGGTAAACAATTATTTCATAGAATGTTCAACATCTTAACCATCAGGTAAATGCAAATCAAAACTGCAGAGATTCCATTTCAATCCCAATTAGAATGGCAATCATCATGAACATGATAAATGCTGGCGAGGATATGGAGAAAAGGAACGCTTATACACTGTTGATGGGAATGTAAATTAACAAAGCAACCATGGAAATTAGTATGGAGGGTCCTCAAAAAAACTAAAATGGAACTATGTGATCCAGGTGTACCACTCCTTGATATTTATTCAAAAGTATTAAATTAAGCATATTTCAATGATATAAGCCTACCCACATTTTATCACAGTACAGTTCTCAATACCCATGTTAGCAATTAACCTATCCATCAACTGATGAATGGTTAAGAAAAAATGTGATACACACACACACACACACACACACACACAGTGGAAATTTATTCAGCTATAAAGAAAATGAAATCGCATCATTTGCAGGAAAATGAATGGAACAGGAGAGCATCATGTTAAGCAAAATGAGCCAGACACAGAAAGACATGTATCATGTGTTTCCCTCTTCTATGTGAAAGCTAGAAAAAGGGGGGGAAAGACTTCATGAATGGAGAAGAGAGACTATTCACATAGAGGAAAAGGATAAGGGGAATGGGAAAGTGAAGTAACAGGGAGTGGAATTGATTAAACCATATTACAAGCACGTATGAATGAGCCACAATGAAACATAGTATTCTGTATTATTAATATGCACCAATAAAAATGAACAAATGAATAAAAATACAATGGATTTATATTTTCTAACTTAAATTTGATGCTATAAAATATTTTCTATGTCAATAAACCTAAACTAACAATTTCAAAAAGAAAAAGAAAAGAATTACAGGATGTTCCTATCCAAAGATGATAAGGCTGAAATATTTATAAATGAATTGATTTGGATTTTCTATTTTAAAATGAAACTAAGCATTTCAAATTGCTTATTTTTAGTTAGCAAAATGAGCTTATAACTGCACATATAAGTTTTCTATTTGAATAGAAAAAAATCAATCAAATATTTAGTTTTCCTTCTGTAACAAGAAATACATTTTCTGACAAAAAATTTATATTTCAGATTTATAGCCTTTGTATCATATTTGCTTTTATTTATAAATTATCCCTCAAAATCATATTTTTGTGCACAAAAAAAAACTCATCAGCATTTTGTCAGATATTTTACTTATTCTGTGATTAAAATGTTCTTTTGAAGTACCTCTTGTGGCCTTATTCAATTTTGTCCAAAATTTACACTTGTACACACACACACACACACACACACACACAGTTTCACTCGTTTTGCTTGTTTGCTCTAAGAATTAGTGTCTTGTAGTGCTCTAAGAATTAGTGACTTGTGTCTATTCTAATTCCATAATACCTTTACTGGGTAATAGATTGGAATTAGATTTCAGCAACTGTCCAGCATCACACAAGTGATCTCATGAAATCTTAATTTTGCCAAATTTCACTTTGTACCCAATTCACTTTGGGCTTCATTATTTTGATGCAAGTATCCAGCATTTTGTAAAATATTGATTCTATTAACACTGGAAGAAAATAAAATTCAAATTCAGTTTAATTTTTAAACAGTAAATTTACTAGTGAATTAGGTTGTCTTGTGATTATTCTTCTTCTCGATTTATTTCACAAATGAATATTGAGGATTTACAACTACCTGTATATGACTTCTGGCATGCACTACAATTCCTAGGTAATTCATATAAGAATTTGAATTCTCTTCTAGGATGCAATTATCCAATAATTGCAAACATCATTCATCTAACTCTCTGCTGTGTATGATCAGAATCTAGATAAAGACCAGTAACTTAGTTTGCATAGTGGACAATTATGGAAATGCATAAACGATCATTATAAACAGTGCCAACATCAGAAAATCTATAATTATAATTGAAAATTGCTGGAGACTGGAAGTCTGAGAACTCACTCATGGTGGTCCCCACACTTTTATAACTTAAACCTAAAGAGGCTCTACCAGGTCCTCACAGTGAAGATTAGAGAAAAATCCATTCATGAATTAGTAAAGCCACAAAGGGGGAAAGAAAAGGAACCACCATCATATGCCAGAACACAACAGAGCCCTGCCCTCAGGAAAAATTACTTTACCAGTGACCATGCTGTTGGGTTATATCAGAGCTTAACCTACCTGGGGTAAGGGAAATATCCAACACAGATGACTCTAACTCTTTATAAAGAGGAAGGAAAATACCCAACTCATCCTCAAAGGAGAGGTGCACTTGGAAAGCCAGTACACAGGCAAGGGCCTAGCTCTTGAGAAGATTGAATCCTAATCATGGGACTGTAGAACGTTCTCTTCCCACAACACTTGGCATTATAATATGAAAGCCTCTTTTCTACAGTTCTTTTGATCCAGTACATAATAACCATCTTCTAAGAAAAAATTTACCAAGCAGAAAATGGTTAAGAAAAAAAACAGTTTGAAAAGAGATTAAACAGACTTCAACTCCAGAATCCGATATGGCAGGAATGTTGAAGTTATCTAGCTAGGATTTTTTTTTTTCAAATAATGATCCTTTAAAAGTAAAATGCAAAAACTGATGTATAATGTAAGCAGAGGGTGGAAACTCTAAAAAAAAGAGACATTGCTAAGAGGTCAAAAATATTGTAGCAAAAATGAGGAAGGCCTTTGGTGGACTTATTAGTAGCGCAGACATATCTGAGAAAGAATGTCAGAGCTTGAGGCAATCTCAATTGAAACCTCAAACCTGAAAAGCAAAAACAAAAATAACAAAACAGCTAAAAACTACAGGACAACTACAAAGGGGAACATAGGCCTGATAGCAATACAGACTTAAAACAAAGACAAACTCCATTGTGTGTGTACACCTCATTTTCTTTATCCATTTATCTATCAAAGGGCACTCAGGCTGGAGTTCTACTCAGCCATAGAGAAGAAGGAGAAGAAGTGAGATAAGCCAGACTCAGAAAGTCAAGCATTGAAGGTTTTCTCTCACATGCAGAAGCTAGAGAGGAAAAAAAAATAAAAAGGGTGATCTCATGAAAATAGAAGGAAGGTCTATAGAGATAACGGAAAGGGGGAAGTAGCACAGTGGTAAGATCTAGAAAGCAAATTGAACTAAATTATCTTATATGCATATATGAACACATCACAATACATTCCACTTTCTAACCACAATGCACCAAATAAAAATAAATAAATAAATAAATGACCAACAGAATACAGGAAGGGAGTCAGAGGGAGGAAGGAAGGGAGAATAAAAAAGGAAGCACTGGGGACTTAAATGGAACAAATAGTTTTATGAATTTATGAATATATCAAAATAAAATATCACTATTATGTATAACTATAAAAAAGAGAAAACCAGAAGTATTTGATGCAATAATGAGTAAGACTGTCTGCAAAATATATCAAACATCAAACTACAGATTCAAATATCTCATAAGAAAACCAAAATGGAATAAACACCAAAATTTCTATTTATACATAGAGCACATTAAAACTTTATAGCACCAAGAATAATGAAAAAGTTTTTGAAAAGATTGAAAGAAAAACATGTGTTACATATAGAAAGGCAAAGATAGAAATTATATCTGACTTCACCTAAAAATCAGGCAAACAAAGAAACAGTAGAGTAAAATATTTAAAGTGTTGAGGGAAAAAAATGCCAATCTAGGATTCTGTACCCTGTGAAATCACACTTCAAACACAAAAGAGAAATAAATATTTTTCTCAGACAAACGAAAATTAAGAGTATTTGTTGTCAGTAGATTTACCTTGCAAAAACTGTGAAAAGTTCTCCAGAGAGAAAGAAAATAAAACAGATCAGACATTTGGATCTGCAAAACATAAATAAATAAATCAGGAAGAGCATTCAGAAGAGTAAGAAAGATAAAATAAAAATGTTTAAATTTCTTATCCCTGATTTAGCTAACAGATAATGGTTTAATCAAAATAAAAATAAGAACAATGTATTTGATTATGCATTCTATATATACTTATTATATAATCATAATTTATATACCTATATATGCTTATATATAAATAAATGCTTGACAATAATGAGTAATAAGTTATGGGAAAAGAGATTTTAGGGATTAGTTTAAGATATGTACATCAGCCATAAGGTAGTAGATCATTATTTGAAAGAAGCCTAGGAACACATGTATACTGCAAACTCAATGGAAACACTGTAAATGTTTTTAATTATATGTTAAAAAAAGGAGAGAAAATATATTATAAAAATCTGCAATTGAACCCACAAAAGATGTGGCTGTGTCCCTGTAGTAGGCTGTTTTTAAGTCCTTTGGGTATAGACCAAGGAGAGGAATAGCTAGGTCAAATGGTGGTTCCATACCCAGTTTTCCAAGGAATCTCCATACTGCTTTCCATATTGGCCGCACCAATTTGCAGTCCCACCAGCAGTGTATGAGTGCACCTTTTCCCCCATATCCTTGCCAACACTTATTGTTGTTTGTTTTCATAATAGCGGCCATTGTGACAGGAGTGAGATAAAATCTTAGCATATTTTTTATTTGCATTTCTCTAATTGCTAGAGATGATGAACATTTTTCATATATTTGTTGACTGGTTTTATATAATCTTCTGAGAAGTGTCTGTTCATGTCTTTGGCCCATTTATTGTATGTCCAATGTTCTTGCTCCTCTTCCTTCTTTTTCCATTCTCTCTTCTGACAGACAAGAATTGGTGATGAATTAGGAACTCTGAAGCCAATTGATGCAATGAGATTGTCACCAGCAACCTTCCTGGCAAATGTGCTGACTCTGGGCCGCATGCATGCCAGGCGAGCGCGCTACCACTTGAGCCACATCCCCAGCCCTTGACTCACTTCTGAAAACCAAAAAGAACCTAAAAATAATAATAGTTTATGAGAATAGAATATTTACAAAATATAGGCCCCATATTAGTGACTTACAATAGACCTATGGAACAAATGAGCTCCCATGCACCTTAATCCCTACTTGAGTAATAGTACCCTAAGAAGAGTTAACTTTAATTTAGAAATCAGCTCAGATAATTTAATCTATCTGTTTATAGAATCTGTAATTGATTTATGAAAATGTTATTTAATAATATATTATTTAAACTTTTATTTAAATACATTTGATTTTTCTGATAGCATTAATGGCCATGAGCTGAAAACACAAATGTAGCCAGAATCAAAATATTTTCCCTGTAAAATTTACCATGTTTCATTTGGGAAAAAAATAACATCATGAGCATGATAAATAACAAATTCTGAATCTAAAGATATATATTTCTGAATCCAGCCTCCTTTTACTAACTAATAATAGCAATCAAGTCATAACTTTATCCAGAACATGATTAGTGATATGATATGGCTATCTGCCTTCCTGGGTGCTTATCATAATGCATGGGGAAAAGCTTTCTGAAGATTTAAACACACACACAAGCATACATATAAAAAAGTAAACATATTTAAATATGCACATAAATACAAATGGAAATCTGTTTTTTTCAGATATCATTACTTAGAGTAAAAATTATACTTTACTGAGTATTGTGAGGTCATTTTCTTGTGAGACCTTTTGCATAGCCATGTTTGATCTCTTACATGGAAATAATTTGTTTCTATTATTACTTAATCATATTTTGAGTTATGCTATGCTAATTTATATACCAGTTAGTATATTCTTAGGCTTAAAAATACCTTGCCAACTTTGAAGCCCTCCATAGAACTGAGCAGTATGCCTTTTCCTAAATAGGAAATTTTTAAATGTGTTGACATTTTTATTGTTTAGATTCAACTTTTCAACAGACCCCAAGTTAGCATATGTGTTAACATTCTCTCTTTAAGTGAAAATTTAATAGCTTTACTACTTTTAACATATAATGACTGTGTCTACAATTTCTTATAATATCTTTATCATCGCAGTTTTTATAATCTTCATTGTTGAGATGGTTCTCTTACCTAACTCCATCCAAGAATCTTAACCTTGGTAGATATAATCTTTCAGTCTGTGCTCCTAAAATAAAGAAAGTCTAATTATGCTCAATGAGAATTCAATTGATAACAACTGTCCTAGGCCTAAATTGTAAATTTTACCAACTAAGCAATTATGTATCATCTGTCTATGTTTAAACATAAATTCACTTAAGATTCTTTTTGATATAGTGGAATGCAAATTATTCATTTCTTAATTGAAGTTTTAAACACAAATTATTTGCTTGTTCTATAAAACTTATGATATCCAATTGTTTTGGGTTTCCCTTGAAACCATCTCTAAGTGGCAAAAGTGACTTTTGTATGTCCTTATGATAGTGATAGGCAGTTTTTCTTGCTAAAAAGATTATGCATTAGTGAAATGATATTATTGATCTAATGTATGAAATATGATATGTCAAGAGCTTTGTAATGTTGTGAACAACCAATAAAAAATAAATTAAAAAAAAAAGAAATGATATTATTGAAATATTAAGTGGTCTGAGATGGAGTGAGGCAGCAGATCCTTTAAACAAGGGCAAATTTCCAGATAAATTGACCAGTCCTATCCTCAGACTCAGAAATCTTTATTCTGGACCCCAAGCATGAAAGGATCCCACATATTGCAAGTATCAAAACACAAATATGTTCTATTTTGTTTTGGGCTCATAAGAAAAGTTTTGGAAAATTGGGTAAAATTTTGAGCTACGAATTACAAGAAATAGGCACTGAACTGAACTAGGTGTGTGTGTTTGTGTATGTGATTGTGTGTGTGTGTGTCTGTGTGTATGTGTGTGTGTGTGGTGGTGTGCTGGTGGTGGTGGTATTGGAGTTGAGAAAGCATAGACTGTACTACATCTTTGAATGCAGGTGATCTAGCAAGAACTGTCTGGAAATCCTGAATCATAAGAGTGATATTAGGGATGGGAGGTGGAGTGTTGCTCTTTCTGGTTCTTTGGTAATCTCTGTCATGAGTTCGAGCAATTCCTGCACCGCTCAGACTCTGTCTCCTCTATGCTTGTCACTTTATGTCCCTCCTTGGGCTGCTAGACAGCAGGGCTGGCTGAAAAAAAAATTGCTGCCCCTTTGGTCTTTTATCCTAATGTCTATTTCTGAGGAAAAGCTCTCAGTAAAAGTGGAGGAACTGGGGGAGAACTAATGTGAGCCACGAGAATAATTTGAGTCATGACTTTCACATATTTAGAAGTATGTTTGTGATCTCCCCCTGAACTCTGCAAGGGTTAGGAGAGGATTCATAGCTTTCCACACCACCTCACTTATCCCCATCCTCTAAACCTGAGATATCCATCTAGAAAATCTTATTTATCCCCAAAGGAACATACTCATATATGCTATATGTTGTAGGTGGATGAAAGTAACCAAGAATTTTCAAGAATATGTGATTGCTTAGTACCTAAGAAGAATGCCACTAAACCAAATTTTGAAGAGCTTCCATAGGAAATGGCACTTTCCTAGAAGTCAAGTTGTTTGAATCAAGAGGACTGTGTGAACTTTCCATATTGATTTTTTAGTTCAATACCTATATCCTGTGCCAGCTGATAAATGCTGAGAAGATCACACAGGCAGAATTGGAGAATATAACGTAGGATGGCATCCTGGTGTGAGTACATGGTCATTTGAACACATAATGGTATTTGAAAGAAAATGAGAATAAAGGAGACAAAGGAAGCCACATGGACGTAGAAAAAATACCAAAGGACACAAAATGCAAATCCCTGAAGTAGACAAGAATGCATGTGTTGGGCTGAGAGACTAAGCAAGGGTAAAATAACTGTATGAAATAGCATTACTGAGGTAGCCAGAGACTCGTTGCGTAGTGTGTTTTGAACATGGTGAAGCTTTGGATTTTATATTGAGCGTGATGAGAAGAAATGGAAGGCTGAAACCAAGGGAAGGAAGTGCACTGATTTATGAAGATGAAGGGACCCCTGTGGCTGCTATGTGGCAGAGACTGGAGGAGGTAGAAGGAAAGCAGGTAGAGCAATTAGAACACAGCACTTTAAAAGAAACCTGAGGATCCAAGTTCTTTCTGCACACTCCCCTCCCTTCCATGAGAGCTGACCAGTCTTTGAAAAGCAAAAAATTTTATGATCTTTAAATTTATTACATCTAGTATAGGGAAGGATGAGTTATTATTTATTTCACTTTTTTTAAAACCAGGAATCAAGCCCCAGGGGGACTTAACCACTAAGCTACATCCCTGGCCTTTTGTTATGTTTTATTTTAAGACAGGGTCTTGCTAAATTGCTTAGGGCCTTGCTAAGCTTCTGAGGCTGGCTTTGAACTTGCAATCCTCCTGCCTCAGCCTCCTGAGTCTCTGGGATTCCTGCATCCAATTTATTTCACCATTTATTTCGCTCTATTCAATTATTGTGGGGAAAGCAAATTTATAAGATGTTATAAAAACAGGTTTTGTTGTTATTGTTATTGTTTTCATTATTAGTATAAAATGTAGCAATTTTAACATATTGAGGTGAGTAATGTTAATAATAGGATTTTATGTTCTAAGGTAGCCTTTGAAAGGATACCAAACTTGGTTAAACAAATTGAGCCTGCAGTGTGTATAGATTAATGTATTTATATTTCTTTATGCTCTATATATGACTACATGTGTGTGTGTGTGTGCGTGTGTGTGTGTGTGTGTGTGTGGTTACAGTGCAGAGCATTACACAAATATATTTAAAGTCATTTATAAAAACTGAATAAAAATAAAATTTTGAAAATTATGTTCCATGCACCCCAGAAGCACACACATTCCTCTTGGAACATATCTCACACAAATTGTGGAGGCTTAATTCTAAATTATCTGAAAGTTAACAATCAGCTCATCTATTGCAACTTTAAGAACCTACTGCAATCAATTCAGGAAAGGGGAACCCCATATATGACTTTTGAGATTTTGAGGCTTATCTCCAGGACAGAAGTCACAAGACAGTAGCATGGAAAAGACCAAGCAGGTGTGACCAGAAGAGAGGAAGCAGGAAGATGGAAGAGAAGGGACTCTGAGGCCGTCGAAGGTAGCCATGTAGGGACTGAGAAGTAACTTGAGAAGGAAAGTACAGTAAGGTTCTGTATTACTTCCTGAGTTCTTTATGTTTCTGACAAGCTATCCGTGACCTTTTTTTTTTCTTTTTATACTATAGTATAAAACTATACACCTTCCTAAATATTAAGAACATTTTGCAGGAATTTTTTTTTGTTTTGTTTCCAGGTAACTACAGTTCCATATACTTCTATATATTCATATTTATGTCTATACCCATATCCATGTCTGTGTCTCCATATTTAGACATATGTTAATATTATCTGCCTATCATCTATCTACTATCTATATATTTCCAGAATACAGATTAGAAACTTCATTGAGCATACAAATGCATCAGGATTCATGCAGGATTCTGTCTATATAACTTCCTGAGAACAGGAAGGAAAAACATTTGACTGCTCAATATAGATAATTTACTTGTGCTGTCATATCCTCTGCCTTCATTTTATCATTACTGATTTAAAAATAAAATGAGGCATATGATGGATGTTTCATTTGAAGAAATTCCACAATGCCTTCAATATGCAAAATGGATGAAATCTCCCATTATTATATGTGCAAAGTAAATGTAACTTTGAGTACCCATAATATTCTGTGTGAATCAGTCAGAAAGTAGTGTGTAAGTGTCTAGACCTAGTCATCATAGTCTCCTCCTTCCCGGAGCATTAAACAGTTTACTCTTGAGCTAATAAGTTTCACCAATACAGAGATTAAATTTGCCCTCAAAGATTTACCACTCTAATGGAGTAGGCAAAATCCCACACAGAGCCTCACAAATTTTAAAGAGTGTTTGCTCTTTTCCATGAATATGACCCTGACAGTCTCCTCGTTCTACTTCCTTCTTAATTCTTTCACCCAGATGATCTCTCTAGATTCTAACGTATTCTATCAGTAAATAGAAAGGAGAAACATTGCCTATTAAGGTTTGTTTTTGAAAGGGATTTCATCAAGAACATCAAAACTCCATCTCTATTTAATGTTTTATTTCTTTTGAAAATTATCAAGTCATAAAATAATGCTATACTTGCCTGTCATTAAAAATTATAACAGTATTTGAGTCCTCAGTAAGCCCTTCCCCACACCCATTCTTTTCCTTGCCTCTCACCTGAATTAATCACCACCATGTCTTATGCTTCTCCTTCTTTTGCACATTTTTATTATTTTACTGTACATCTATGCATCCTATAAGGAATATGTTCCAAACTTTTACAAGATTTACAATTTGTTGTAACATTGCAATAATAAAATATTGCACATCATATAACTTTTGATAATATCAGCACATTGTATATAGTATTCTGCAATTAGCTTATGTAATTTGTTTTCTTTTTCTTTTGGAAGAGAAAATGTCAGTAAAATATGCACACACATCTTCCTTCTTATTTCACTGAGATCTTTATATAGTTTCTTTAATTTTTTCTCCTTGACATTTTTCTATTTTATTCCCTTTAAATTCATTAATAGATGAATGCTGGGTTTTCTAGTTTGACTGTTTATGCTCCTTACATTTTGCCCTATTTTCTATTACTATGTCCTCTTCTCTGCATTTTAGATTTCTTCCATGTCTTTCAGTCCTATATTAACTCTTTTCTTTCTGGAAATCATTATTTTTGGAAGTGACATTTTGTTCTTTCATCATTCTTCTTTAAAGAAACTCATTTAATAGATGTACATTTTATTTATTTATAGTATAAAAACTATAATTTTATTTAATAGATGTACATTTATTTTATTTAATAGATTATTTATTTTATTTAATAGATGTATATTTTATTTATTTATATTTATAGTATAGAAACTATAATTTCACTGTTTATTGCAATTGGAAAGTAATTTTAATATTAATTATTCTGCTTGTGTAGGTTTCACTCTTCAAATCTACTGATTTTCTTTAAATGTCTGGTGCAATCTAGTTGTTGATTCATGTCTAAAAAGCCCAGGTTGACTAATACACATAGCTGGATAGAGAATCATCTGCTATGAGTAGGATTTTTTCCTTATCTTTCTTTTGAATATAGTGCTGACCATTGCTCTGCACATAAGAGCAGAGCACTTCATTGGTCAGCAGTGTTTTAATTCACACAGGTGATGATCCACCCTCCCCCTGACCTCTAATATCACAAGAGAACTATATTTTACTGTGCCAAGGCTCACAAGAGGATTTCAGCCTTTCCTAATGCATTACTAAAATTTTCAGGAGCAGTTCTTTCCTTTTAACCTGGATGAAAGGCATGCAGATAAAATCCACATCATGACAACCATTTGCACTTAATCATAAAGATAGGTTTACAGTAGAAATCATGTGGCTGAGCTGCCATTCCCACAATTACCCTGTATTAAGTATCATAATGCTGCTCAAAGAGCCCACCATTGGGTCAAGATGGCAAAGTGCTCTGATTTTGGGAATAGATACTCTCATTTTCTTTTTTTTTTTTTTTTTTTTTAAGAGAGAGTGAGAGAGGAGAGAGAGTGAGAGAGAGAGAGAGAGAGAATTTTTTTAATATTTATTTTTTAGTTCTCGGCGGACACAACATCTCCGTTGGTATGTGGTGCTGAGGATCGAACCCGGGCCGCACGCATGGCAGGCGAGCGCGCTACCGCTTGAGCCACATCCCCAGCCCGATACTCTCATTTTCAAATTCAGTTCATGGGGAGCTCAACTTCATGGTTCACTAAAATCTTTTGCCCATAGGTATTTCCTTATTTCAAATGGCTACATCCCAATGAAATGAAATTTAAAAAAAAAAAGCAAACAACACATTATTTATGGAGATTTTTTCTGCCTAAAAAAATAGTGTGCAGTGCTTCCAAAATCCTGAGTAATAAATTGTTGTGTTCATAAGGAGATTTTGCCATTCAAACTGCTCAGAATCACCCTCCTTCAATCAGCCCCACTTCCAACAGCCATCTGAGCTTCCTCCAAGCGAACATCCATACTGAAAGTCTGGCTGCATTCCAGTGTCGCAGGGAAGATTCTGCCAAATTATCTCAGGCAAAGAATCCTTTGTAGGTGACACTGATGCGACAACTCAAGAAGCCAGCTGTGATGTGGGTGGAAAATCCAAGCTTCACCACGGAGCAGAAGGTTGGACGTTGTTGGCTCTCAGCTGCCCTTAATTTTGGATGGAGCATGATGGTGCTGTTCTCTCTTTGCCAGCTCTCAGAAGGCAGGAGGGCACTCTTGATTAGGTTTTCTACTTACTTTTAAGCAGTTATCACACAGCCTGCTGCTTGGTTACAGCATAAATCAGCAACAACTCCTGAAAACATATGATTACGCAGGCTGTTTTTGATCAGTGAAAACATTATTTGGGGCCCCATGGTTTGGAACTTAGACAGTATGTTGACTTCTTAGATCGGCCCATAAAAACTCAGCCCATTGTGTGGCTGAATTAAAAGTAAAGGGAGCTTGATTCATTATTCCAAGCATTGAAAATGTTTTCATAATCTTTTGAATATCATACCCCTCCCAGGCCCAAAGGTAGAATAAATACCACATTAGCACAGTGAGAGGGAATGAAAGGATCTAGGAATTTTCTGGCTGCTCCTCAATTCTGTTCTCCCGAACGTCACTGCTCTCACATTCATCCTTAATATTTCAGTTAAATTAATTTACCTTAAAAACTTTACTTGGTTTATATTATTCTCAAATAAAAATTTTAGGGCCTTACATTTTCTGTGCCTCTAATGAAAATACTCTTCTCAGCTCTTTCAAACTCACTTCTTATTTAAAATTCTATTTTACTGCTTCTGTGAGACTATAACCATAACTCTTTGACAAAGTCCTTACTGTTTAGTGTTTTAGAAACATAGAAATTTTACAATTTTGTTATTTTTAGTAAACATATGTTGACAGTTTTGCTGGTTTATTATGATGGATTCAGCTGTCCCCTGTTTATTTATCTTTATATCTCCAGAACCCAGGAATACAAATTTTTCTTCAAATTCAAGATTACTCTACATTGTTCTGAAATTCCTCTGAATGTACACTGAAGGGGAAAAAAGTGTTTCATGAATACAACAGTAAATATTATATTCCTTCTTTTATTACAGATTTTAATGCCATTTATACAATGCACAGAGAAATTTCTAGATGGATATATAAACTCATTTCAGAAATTAAATTCTTGTGTATACCTGTTTACATTCTTTAATGTAGTATTCAGTAAAATATGTCTAGAAACTGTTAATTTGCAGCATAATTCTACCTAGAAAATTCCATGAGTTCTTTAAATTTTATTATTTATGAGTTATTATAACAAATTAAATTAGAAAGCATCATCTTTTCAAGATGGCATCATATAATAGAACTCCAGGCTCCCTCAGAAAGTCTGCCTTTTGACCTGAACTGTCTGTGGTATGTTCTTTCACTCTCTTTTATTTGACTTACCAGAAACTTGCTTTCACAAAAGAACTTATTTTGATGAATTAATTAAAAGATTAATTATAGACACCTATAACTTCAAAATGTCAATACAACTTAGAAAAAAAGTGATTTTAATTCAAAGTACACTCAAGGATGTTATAGGATGCATTTATGTATGTACACTAAGGATGTCTGTTTTTCTCACATACTCAAAAAAATAACTTTAAAAACTATCAGATAGACATGGAGAAATATATAATAAACATATATTTTCTTTTTTCCTTCTTATTCTTTGTTGAAAATTGACTTCCTCTGGATATTTTATTTCCATTAGTTTGTATTCACTTTTCTGAGGTTTTATTTTGCTTTTAATTGACATAATGTTTATATATATTTATGGGGTACAGTATGCTGATTTGACATATGCATGTATTGTGTAATGATTCAAGCATTTAGCATATCCATCACTTCAAAAATTAATTGGTTCTTTGTGATGAGAACACTCAGAATCTGTTCTTACACTTATTTTGAAACATAAATCACAATATGGTTCATTATTGCCACCATACTATGCCACATAACACCAGAACTTAGTCCTTCTAACTGTAACTTTATACCTATTGACCAATTTCTTCCTATCCTCAACTCCTACTTTTCTCAACCTCTCATAACCACTGCTCTTCAATAATAGGATAAAATCTTATCATTTGTGGCAACATGGATGAACCTAGAGTACATTATGTTAAATTAAATAAGCCAGCACAGAAAGACAAATACTGCATGATCTCATTCATTAATGGCATCTAAAAGAGCTGATCTCATAGAAACACAGAGTAGAATAGCTTTGTTCCAGAGACTATTCACTTAAAGTCACACTTGACTTCGATGACAGAACGTCTGTCTGATTTAATCCACAAGGCACCAGTAAGAATTTGAAGATTAGGGTCGTCAGATTGCAGATGCTTTTCTGGTCAAATACAAATTCTCCCTGAGCTGATGTGTTCCTGGACTCCTCTGAGGATCTGAGCAGCAATGACAGTTTGAAGGACCACGGGAACTATGTTTCATTGCCTAACACAATTTCTGTAAATGGTGGTTCTCAGTAGCTCACTTCAGGATGATTGACAAGCCCCACATCCCACACACATGCCAACCAACTTCTGGCCAGCCAACCTCTCTTTCATCATCTGAGGACAAATAAATTATTCAGCACTGTTTGGGTCACATGCATATTCAGTATATTCTTCACAGTTTTATGTGGGAAATAAATAAAATCCTGTAAAGCAAACAGACTTTGGATCATGGCGTAGCTTTAAAATCACCTATTTCAGACTTGAATCTAAATATTGAAAACTCATTGCTGTCCTGTAGTTAGCCAGGTATTTAAGATGAGGAAATGTGTCCTAAAATGTAACTACCATAATTCACTATATAATCAAAAGTACATGATGGTCATTTTAATGAAAGAGAGATGATACAAGACTATATTTAAGAATGTGTTAATTAAAGAAGCAAATTTTAGAAGGCAAAATTTAACTCTTTTTTGGTAAAATTTCATTAAAGCACACTAGCCATTAACCTTTTGGTTTCTTTACATGCAATTGTGGTTAATGCTACTTAACTCTGAGAATAATGAATAGCTACTTAACTTTAAGAATCAGCTCTATGTTAGATAATGAGCTTGATACTTTATAAACATCATATAAAATCCCAGAAGTACTTTTTGTTATCATCAGTAGAAATATACCTTAAATGTAACTTCTCATAGAAAGCAATCTCCATTAAAAACATTTTTCCAACCCAGGAATAGAACCTAAGTCTTCTCTTTATCACTCAAAGAAAAAAACTCTATCCTATTAAGAATTGAGTATTAATTATTTGCTGATAAATTCATAAAGGGGACAGAACAGTGTTCAGGCAAATTATGATACAGCAAATTATGATAAAATCTGCTCTTGCTTACAATTTCTATTTTCCATATTTATCCTTCACCTAACGATGTTATCTCTCTCCTGACATTTTTTAAATATGTATTTTGTAGGTGGACACAATACCTTTATTTTAGTTATTTATTTTTTATGTGGTGGCTAAGGATCAAACCCCATACATCACATGTGCTAGGCAAGTACTCTACCACTGAGCCACAACCTCAGGTCCTCTCCTGCCATTTTTGCCAAGAATTTATCCACTCGCTTAATCTTTTCCCACCCCCAGTATCTCCATAGCCTGTTCTTCCACCACAGCTCTGCTTTATCCTTCTCTTTCTTCTCTGATAATGTTGGATTCTGTGTGATTTTCTAAATCAGGAATGGTGTCAATTTCTTCTGTCACAGTAAAAAACATTAGAACCAAAGACCATGAATAACTTGCCCACTGACTTGGGAGTTGAAATTCAAATCCAGATCTATCTTAAGACCAAACCAACCATTTCTGTTTCATAAGGCCATTTACAGAAAACTCTTTTCTGTCAGCATTCTAAATACACTATTTGAAGACAACTAGGTACAATTAATTAATGTACTTAATTAGATTCAAATTAGATATTTCATATACAATATCCAAAAACTCACAAATAAACGTACATCATATAAATATGTGAAAACATTCCTAGGCTTTCACACCCGTATGTTGGTATATGAAATCTAATGGTCTGGCTTGGAGTAATTTGTAACCATATAAAATTTTTCTTAAATTTAAAAACCCAAAATTTGAGTATCTACATTTTATTTAGTGCATTAATTTTTATTTCTTCTGAGCCTTTCAGTGATGCCTTATCTGTAAGAATCTCTTGGAATCTCTCACCTAATTTTTTCTATCTCTAGTTACCTGTTATCTCTAAAATATTGATACTATTTCATAGACTACATTTCATTACTATAAGAAATTTTCATATTTTAAAATACTCTTAGCAGTAGTTTTTTATTTACAGAAACTAAAAGGACTACATAGAGAAATCCCATATATCCCTGTTCCCACATGTGCAGCTTCTTTCCTTGTCAATAATCCCACCGAAGTGTACATTGTTACAAATGATGTACCCAGTTGTTGCTTTAATGGAACTTTTTATGCTTCCAATTTTGTTCCTTTTTTAGCATCTCAGTTATAATTCTTTTTTAAAAAAAGTAGTAGTTGTCTTAGTGTTTACAATACACATCCACAATTAATCCAAGACCATTTTCAAACAGCACTATCCTCTCTTAGAGATGGTGCAAGTATTTTGTAATAGTAAAATAATACTAATTCCACCGTATTGCCTCTTGTATCACGGCTATCACTCACTTCACAAGTAAATCTCATTTGTTTCTCTCTGAATAACTTCTTTTCATATTTTTTTCAAGGGCAGTCTGCTAGCAATAAATATTCTCTCTCTCTCTCTCTCTCTCTCTCTCTCTCTGTTTCATTGAAAAAGTATTTTTCTCATTTGCTTTTGAAATATACTTTTGCAAAGTAAGGAATTCTAGGTTGATTTTTTTTTCTCTCAACACTTTATTTCTGTCCACTCTTCTTGCTTGCATGGTTTCTGAGAAGTCAGATGTAATTCTTACCTTTGTTCCTTTATGGGTAAAGTCCCACAACCTCCTGCTCCTGTCAGGGATTTTTCTTTATCTTTGATTTTCCATAGTGTTAAAATGATGTCGTTAGGTATAATTATTTTATGGTAGGGGGTGGCATTTATCCTGCCTGGTGTTCTCTGAGTTACCTGGACCTGTGATTTGGTATATGACATTAATTTGGGAATATTCTCAGTCATTATTGATTCACATATTCCTTTTGTTCCCTTCTTTCTTTTCCTATAGTGTTCCTGTTACACATATGTTACACCTTTTCTAGCTGTCCCACAATTTTTGGATGCTGTTTACTTTGGAAGTTCCTACTGATATATTTCAAGATTAAAGATTTTTTTTTTTCTCAGCCACATCCTGCCTATTAATAAGCCCATTAAAGGCATTCTTTATTTCTGTTATGATTTTTTATCTCTAGCATTATTTTTTAATTCTTTCTTAGATTTCCCTTCCTTTTTCATAAACTACTCATCTGTTCTTGCAGGTCGCCTATTTATTATTAGTGCTCTTATGATATTAATCATCTTTTTTGTTTTATCTCTAATAAGATAATTCCAGCACCCCTGTCATGTCTGGTTCTGACACTTGCTCTGTCTCCTTAGGTTATATTTTTTGGCATTTAATATGTCTTGTAATCTTTTCTTGATAGCCAAATATGTAAATAGGTCTTTAGTATTGTGGTAATGAGGCACAAGGAGAGGAAAATAACTCCACTGTCCTATAATAAGGTCTCAGATGTTTAGTGAGCTTATGCCTCTGACTGTGAACTTCACAAGTGATATTTCATTTTTCTTTTCTCCCTGGTGTAGTACCGGGCTACGAAAAGGCTAAAAGAGTCGAAACTCCTTACATGTAAAAGTAGAAACCCGAAGTCCCTGTATGTATTTTTTTAAATGATGCTAAATTCTAGTACCACACTATGCATAATAGGAGTTCAGTACATGTTTCTGGATGAACACTAACATGAAATCACAATAGTATGTGCAGCTTTATGCATGGAAGGGAACAAGAGCTCTTCTAGGCCTTAGCAGATGTTTTAGGGCATAAGCTAATGTGCCAGCTCATTCTTAGAACTGAGATGTTAATGTTTCTGTTAAATCCAACATGAAAGAGAGGAGTGTATAGCCAGGACCTATGCAGAATAAACAGTTCAACAACAAAATTTTGAGTCCTCTGTGAGAAACTGGAGCTCATTTTCTAGTCTGCAAAAATTATCATTAAGAAAATTGTTTTCCAATGGAACATTAATTATCAGAGTAGATGATAAATCATTTTGTTGACTCTAGATTTATTTGGTCTTATAGCATGCAGTTCAGTCATTTGGACATAAAAATTTAATTAACATGTCAACCTAAGACCAAGTGAAGCAGAATCCCCATAATTTTAAAAGGGGTACTTCAGCATAGATTGCTGTTTGAGAGGAGATACCATAAACTCTCAGCAGGCAGTAGGCATAGAAATTAAAGAAAGAACTATGAAGACGAGAGTGGCAGATTACCTGCAAAATATAAGTGTTCTTGCTACCTTAAATTCATAGTTTCAAAGTATAGTAACATCATTTCATTATTTGTTCCTTTGAATTCTCAAAAAAGAAATGAACCCTACATTCTACTATATGATTTTAAAAGTCTGAATGTCCAATAAGAGATGCAAATTTAGTCTTTTATCTGTAGCATCCTAAACTCAAAGAACAAAATTGTTTACCTAAAATAGCAACCTTTACCTTTGTAATCAGGTAAAATTCACCTTATTTTGGTATTCTTGCATCAAGAAAGAATTCAAATAGTTGTTTATTATATGGTTGACAACTTTCCATTAAAAACTATTTTTTTTGTGTGTGTGTGTACAAAAAGTACTGTCTAGTGACCAAAAACTAATTAAGGACAAGCAGAATAAAATCTTAGTTTTCCAATCAATGGGATAAAAGTCAGTGAGTTTTATATGGCCCTGGGTTAGCTTTCTTCAAAGAAATTCACATAAATTACATTGTCAAATCTTCCTACAGTTTTGTATATAAACAATCTTCCTTTCAGTGAGATATATTTCCCCAGCCAGAAATGATTTTTAAAACCCTTCCTTATAATTCATCTTTCTGTTTTTAATTCAGTGATACATATGTTCCCATTGTTTTTCTAATGGGAGAATTTTTTTGGTGGACTGTGTATAAGGGGTGTGTGTGTGTGTGTGTGTGTGTGTGTGTGAGAGAGAGAGAGAGAGAGAGAGAGAGAGAGAGAGGTGTAGGGGCTTGTGAATTTATTCCCTCAGACATTTAGCCATTTTGGATAAACACCAAGACTTCCTAGGTATTTATGACTTAAGCTATTTTATATACACAGTTTGGTATACCTACATCTATGCAATAAATCAGAAAGTATATAATGCGAGTTCTGGTATCAAGTTTCAAAAATTCTTCTTATATTTTTGTTACTTATAGAAATATCTTGTTCTGGGTTTGAAATTTTTCTCCTCTCTTTAATACTCTGTATCATCTCCTCGCATCCTTTTAACTAGTTTGTAGTTCCTTTTTTATTAAGTATAAATGCTTGGTATAGGCAAAGTATTATCTATATAATAATTTAGATCTGATTTTTTTAATGTATGAAATTTGTATTCTCTGAATTTTGAGATAGCAGTGTTGAGAAGAACATCCCTCTCCTTGAAGATTCAAAATAATTTTTGGTGGAATAAAACCATTGCTCTTCCTGAACAACATCATTAAGCTTTTTTCATCTGCAGTGTCTTGTGTATAAGTGTATAAGGGACATTTTAAATTGGCTATCTTGAATATTAGAGGATAGAAGCAATGAATGCATGAGTTTTTCAAGAAGACTTTGCCTAAAAATATTGAAGTAGGTATCTCTAAGAAAGGGAACAAACAGGTCATAGCACCATTAGCATGTATAGCACTCTACTGTTTAAGCTCGTTTTTCTATTCAGAGGAGGGATGTAAGTTGGCTAATAATCCCTGTGTTCCCTACATTGGATAAGGGTATATTAAATAATAATTTATAGGTTTTTAGCCAAAGAATAAAGGGCTCACCTTCATTTCTCACCTCTAGTGAGTCCTCAAAAGTGAGATTTAAAAAAAAAATGACACCAGTTAGAGCCAACATTATTTCCTTAAAACTTTCTATCACTAATGGAAGTCTAGCTTTATAGGAAAGGTCAAACTAGCAACTGAACATTCTGAATTCTTAATTATGAATGATTCACATTACTGATATCAAGCCTAGTGTCAGGAACACCCTATGAGTTAACCATAGAATCAGGGAAAAAAACAGTTTTTCTTTTTTGATTGCCCATCTTAGTTTTGACTGTTGAAAATCAGAAATGCAAAAACAGAAATCAATGTCACATTATATAAAGGTAAGAAATGTCTCAAAGGTGGCTGAGTTTTTCTAAAGTTTTACTGAAGGCGTTGATGACCCTAAGTGGTTTCAGGTAAGTTGTAAGGTAAGACTATTTCATTAACCTAAAAAACATGCACATAGTATTAATAACAACACACAAAAAAAACTATAATCTTTATTGGTGATTCTGTCACTTCAAAAAAAAAAAAAAAAGAGAGGAGGTTGGGCTGGGAAAAACGAAGCTCTGACCACTAGATAACTTATAAAATTTCTTACAATGATTGGTTCTCAATTAAGAGTATGGAAATTTTAGAACATATTATAATATGAAATGTATTCCCATATGTCTAAAAATACATTCAGTGCAATGAATATTTCTATTGTTTTGAAAATATCACTTCATTAATTCTAATGATTTCTAAAACTATATTAACTGGAAAATATAGCATTTAAATTGCTTGGATTCAAAGGGAGAAAAGAGTTCTCAAATTTGTTCACAGCATAATAGCTATCCAAATACTCACAGTATGCTTAAGTGAATATTATGGCCTCAAGCTCATATATTTTGTACAATTCCTAAGCCAGAATCTGTTAAATGTGTGAAATCATTTGACTGTATCTGAGTTTCATGCACTGATGCTTACATTTCTTTTCAGTACAAAGACGTTTTGAGAAATGGAAAGGATTAATAAAGCCTGTTATATTGAAATTAAATATGGTTTGTAGCTCTGTGATATGTATTTCCATGCCCCCTATTTTAGAAATAAAAAAAAGCTAAAAATGCATCTTATTCTAACGAAACTGTTTTATAGCTGAATTGGCAATTTCCTGCCTCTGCATGCATATAGCTATTATGTCCAAGATGCTTTCTTCCTGGGGTTCCAAAGCAATATTCTGCACAATCCCTGGGAGTTTAAGTCAAAGACAGCACAATAGAGTTTCAGCAACCGGTCAGAGCAGTTCCAATCAAAGGCAACAGCCCTCCTGAGTTTAAAATGTCCCCAGAATGTTGTTGTGGTTTTTGTTATTTTAAACTTGAGCTGAATCTTTATGTTCAGGCAGACAAAAACGAGCATATATCTTATGGACCAGGTTTTTAAACAGAAAAGAGAAAAAAGGGACGAGTGAATTGTGAAAAAATTACTGAGGGGTAAAGAAACAAAAAAATATCTCTTTATTCTCTTCAAGATATGCAAATATGCACCCACACAAATTTATACACACACATCACACATGCACTCATTTATTTATTGACCTTCTAATGATTACAATATTTATAGTATGGGAAAAGAACAAAAAGCATATCAAACACTCCTATTTTTTCTCTTGGATTCATTTTCTTAACACTTTGTGCTTCTTAACCCTCTGCTGCCTTCCACTCCACAAATGGAACATCTCAATTCATTGGGAGAAATTCTTTTACAACCTCACATTTATTGAACACTCTCTCTACACCCTAACAGTTTTGTTCCCAAAATAGAAGCCTCTTAAAGCAAGACATAAAGGCTCATGATAGCATGCATAATTTCATAGTCATCCAGATATTTAAATTGGAAAAAAACACCATTCAGTTTAGTGCACATTATTCAAATGCACCCTTGATAAGTGATACCACAATATAGTATGAAGTAATAGTACTTATAATTATTTCAATTTTTTGAGGATAATCTGCATTAGATCTTTCATTATTATCTACCATTGTCCAATATTCATTTAATAAGTACTATAATTTACATTTCATGGACAAGGAAACTGAAACTTAGGAGACCAAATATTTGATCCTGACTCTGATCCAAACTCAAACCCTGCTATCAAGCAAAGGAAGTCCATCAGGGAGCTGAGATTCTAATGTCACTGCCTCTCACTCCACAACACTTACTTTCCCCAAATTTTCATGTCCAGTATTTTTGATGCATCAGTCAAGATGGGAAAGGATGGGTTAGCAGGCTAGAAAAGCAGATGATATATTTTTCCTCCTTGAAATGAAAGAACACAGCAGATTCACTGTTCAATTTATTTTAGGGAAATAAGTAGAAGAATTAATTATAGTTTTTCCCATACTGTTTCTGTAATTATACATTCTTTTTTTTATTGGTTGTTCAAAACATTACAAAGCTCTTGACATATCATGTTTCATACATTAGATTCAAGTTGGTTATGAACTCCCAATTTTACCCCATATACAGATTGCAGAATCACATCGGTTACACATCCACAGTTTTACATAATGCCCTATTAGTAATTGTTGTATTCTGCTACCTTTCCTATCCTCTACTATCCCCCCTCCTCTCCCCTCCCATCTTCTCTCTCTACCCCATCTACTGTAATTCATTTCTCTCCTTGTTTAATTTTCCGTTCCCCTCACAACCTCTTATGTGAAATTTTGTATAACAATGAGGGTCTCCCTCCATTACCACGCAATTTCGCTTTTCTCTCCCTTTCCCTCCCAGCTAATGTATCTGTTTAATGTTGATCTTTTCTTCCTGCTCTTCCTCCTTGCTCTGTTCTTAGTTGTTCTCATTATATCAAAGAAGACATTTGGTATTTGTTTTTTAGGGATTAGCTAGCTTCACTAAGCATAATCTGCTCTAGTGCCATCCATTTCCCTGCAAATTCCATGATTTTGTCATTTTTTAGTGCTGCATAATATTCCATGCTGTATAAATGCCACATTTTTTTTTATCCATGCATCTATTGAAGGGCATCTGGGTTGGTTCCACAGTCTAGCTATTGTGAATTGTGCTGCTATGAACATTGATGTGGCAGTATCCCTGTAGTACACTCTTTTAAGGTCTTCGGGGAATAGTCCGAGAAGGGCAATAGCTGGGTCGAATGGTGGTTCCATTCCCAGCTTTCCCAGGAATCTCCATACTGCTTTCCAAATTGGCCGCACCAGTTTGCAGCCCCACCAGCAATGTGCAAGAGTACCCTTTTCCCCACATCCTCGCCAGCACTTGTTGTTGTTTGACTTCATAATGGCTGCCAATCTTACTGGAGTGAGATGGTATCTTAGGGTGGTTTTGATTTGCATTTCTCTGACTGCTAGAGATGGTGAGCATTTTTTCATGTACTTGTTGATTGATTGTATGTCCTCCTCTGAGAAGTGTCTGTTCAGGTCCTTGGCCCATTTGTTAATTGGGTTATTTGTTTTCTTATTGTCTAATTTTTTGAGTTGTTTGTATACTCTGGATATTAGGGCTCTATCTGAAGTGTGAGGAGTAAAAATTTGTTCCCAGGATGTAGGTTCCCTGTTTACCTCTCTTATTGTTTCTCTTGCTGAGAAAAAACTTTTCAGTTTAAGTAAGTCCCATTTGTTGATTCTTGTTATTAACTCTGTGCTATGGGTGTCCTATTAAGGAATTTGGAGCCCGACCCCACAATATGTAGATTGGAACCAACTTTTTCTTCTATCAGACGCAGAATCTCTGATTTGATATCTAGCTCCTTGATCCACTTTGAGTTAACTTTTGTGCATGGCGAGAGGAGGGGATTCAGTTTCATTTTGGTGCATATGGATTTCCAGTTTTCCCAGCACCATTTGTTGAAGATGCTATCCTTCCTCCATGGCATGCTTTTAGCTCCTTTATCAAATATAAGATAGTTGTAGCTTTGTGGATTAGTCTCTGTGTCCTCTATTCTGTACCATTGGTCCACCCGCCTGTTTTGGTACCAGTACCATGCTGTCTTTGTTACTATTGCTCTGTAGTATAGTTTGAACTCTGGTATCGCTATACCACCTGATTCACCCTTCCTACTTAGAATTGCTTTTGCTATTCTGGGTCTTTTATTTTTCCATATGAATTCCATGATTGCTTTATCTATTTCTACAAGAAATGCCGTTGGGATTTTGATTGGGATTGCATTAAACCTATAGAGAACTTTTGGTAATATCACCATTTTGATGATGTTAGTTCTGCCTATCCATGAACAGTTTATATTTTTCCATCTTCTAAGATCTTCTTCTACTTCTCTTTTTAGGGTTTTGTAGTTTTCATTGTATAAATCTTTAACCTCTTTTGTTAGGTTGATTCCCAAGTATTTTATTTTTTTTTTGAGGATATTGTGAATGGAGTGTTTTTCCTTACTTCCATTTCAGAAGTTTTGTCGCTGATATACAGAAATGCCTTTGATTTATGCGTGTTGATTTTATATCCTGCCACTTTGCTGAATTCATTTATTAGTTCTAGTAGTTTTTTTGTAGACCCTTTTGGGTCTTCTAGGTATAGAATCATGTCATCTGCAAATAGTGATAATTTAAGTTCTTCTTTTCCTAATTTTATGCCTTTAATTTCTTTCGTCTGTCTAATTGCTCTGGCCAGTGGTTCGAGAACTATATTGAATAGAAGTGGTGATAGAGGGCATCCCTGTCTTGTTCCAGATTTTAGAGGGAATGCCTTTAACTTTTGTCCATTCAGAATGATGCTAGCCTGAGGCTTAGCATAGATAGCTTTTACAATGTCAAGGTAAGTTCCCGTTATCCCTAGTTTTTCTAATGTTTTGAACATAAAAGGATGCTGTACTTTGTCGAATGCTTTCTCTGCGTCTATCGAGATGATCATATGTTTCTTATCTTGAAGTCTATTGATGTGGTGAATAACATTTATTGATTTCTGTATATTGAACTATCCTTGCATCCCAGGGATGAATCCTACTTGATCATGGTGCACAATTTTTTGATGTGCCTTTGTATCCAATTTGCCAGAATTTTATTGACAATTTTTGCATCTAGGTTCATCAGAGATATTGGTCTGTAGTTTTCTTTCTTTGAGGTGTCTTTGTCTGGTTTCAGAATCAGGGTGATATTGGCCTCATAGAATGAATTTGTCAGAGCTCCCTCTTTTTCTATTTCCTGAAATAACTTGAAAAGTATTGGTATTAATTCTTCTTTAAAGGTTTTGTAAAACTTCGCTGTATACCCATCTGGTCCTGGGCTTTCTTGGTTGGTAGTCTTTTGATTGCTTCTTCTATTTCATCCATTGATATTGGTCTGTTTAAATTGTGTGTATCCTCCTGACTCAGTCTGGGCAAATCATATGACTTAAGAAATTTATCAATGTCTTCACTATCTTCTATTTTATTGGAATATAGGTTTTCAAAATAATTTCTAATTGTCTTCTGTATTTCTGTAGCATCTGTTGTGATATTGCCTTTTTCATTCCGTATGTTAGCAATTGAAGTTCTCTCTCTTCTTCTCTTCCTTAGCATGGCTAAGGGTCTGTTGATCTTATTTATTTTTTCAAAGAACAAACTTCTAGTTTTGTTAATTTTTTCAATAGTTGCTTTGATTTCAATTTTGTTGATTTCCTCTCCAAAATTAATTATTTCTTGCCTTCTGCTACATTTGCTGTTGTTTTGCTCTCCCTTTTCTAGGGCTTTGAGATGAAGTGTGAGCTCATTTATTTGTTGGTTTTTCCTTTTTTTGAGGAATGACCTCCAGGCGAAGAATTTCCTTCTTAAACCTGCTTTCATTGTGTCCCATAGATTCCGATATGTTGTGTCTGTATTTTCATTTATCTCTAAGAATTTTTTGATTTCCTCCTTTATGTCTTCTGTAACCCATTGATCATTCAGTAACATATTGTTCATTTTCCATGTTATGTAGGATTTTTCCTTCCTTCTTTTATCATTGATTTCCATTTTCATTCCATTATGATCAGATAAAATGCATAGTATTATCTCCACCCCTGTATATTTACTGAGGGATGCCCTATGGCATAATATATGGTCTATTCTTGAGAAGGATCCATGTGCTGCTGAGAAAAAAGTATAGCCACTTGATGTTGGTTGATATATTCTATATATGTCAGTTAAGTCTAGGTTGTTGATTGTGATATTCAGTTCTATAGTTTCTTTATTCAACTTTTGTTTGGAAGATCTGTCCAATGGAGACAGAGGTGTGTTGAAGTCACCCATAATTATTGTGTTGTGGTCTATTTGATTCTTGAACTTGAGGAGAATTTCTTTTATGAACGTCGCAGCACCATTATTTGGTGCATAAATATTGATAATTGTTATGTCTTGTTGGTGAATGGTTCCTTTTAACAGTATATAATTTCCTTCCTTATCCCTTTTGATTAATTTAGTCTTGAAGTCGATTTTATTCGATATGAGGATGGCCACCCCTGCTTGCTTACGAGGACCGTGTGCGTGGTATATTTTTCCCAACCTTTCACCTTCAGCCTATGTATGTCTTTTCCAATCAGATGTGTCTCCTGGAGGCAGCATATTGTTGGATTTGTTTTTTTAATCCATGATACCACCCTATGTCGCTTTATTGGAGAGTTTAAGCCATTAACGTTTACTATTGATGTATGGTTTGTACTTCCATCCATGTTTGATTATTTATCTTCTTTTAGTTTGTTTCTCCAAGGTTAGCTTTCCCCCCACCCCATGACTTTATAGAGGCACTTCCCACTGATGGTTTTGGTTATTGTTTTTCATTTCTTCCTCGTGTAATGTTTTGCTCAAGATGCTTTGCAATGCTGGTTTTCTGGCTGAAAATTCTTTTAGCTTTTGTTTATCATGAAAGATTTTTGTTTCATTGTTGTACCTGAAGCTTAATTTTGCTGGATACATAATTCTTGTTTGGCATCCATTGTCTTTCAGTTTTTGAAATACGTTGTTCCAGGATCTTCTCGCTTTCAGCGTCTGTGATGAAAAATCCGTTGTTAACCTTAGTGGTTTACCCCTGAATGTGATCTGCCTCCTTTCTCTTGTAGCTTTTAATATTTTCTCTTTGTTCTGTATATTGGATATCTTCATAACAATGTGTCTTAGCGTTGGTCTACTGTGATTTTGTGTGCTCAGTGTCCTGTATGCATCTTCAATTTGTATATCTGTTTCCTTTTTTATTTCTGGAAAGTTTTCTGTAATTATTCCATTCAGCATGTTACTAATTCCCCTGGTTTGAATCTCTGTACCTTCCTCTGTCCCGATGACTTGTAGATTTGGCTTTTTTATGTTATCCCATATCTCTTGGATGTTTTTCTCGTGATTTTTAACCAGGCTTTCTGAGTTGGCTAGGCTCTTTTCAATATGATATATTTTGTCTTCATTATCTGACGTTCTGGTTTCTACTTGCTCCATTCTGTTAGTGATACTCTCGATTGAGTTTTTAATTTGGTTTATCATTTCCTTCATTTCTAGAATTATTGTTTGATTTTTTTATAATCTCTGTCTCCTGATAAAGATGCTTAACTTCTTCTTTTATCTGTTTATGTAATTCATTTTCAATGTGTTCTTTCACTGTTTGGATTTGCTGTCTCGTATCCTCTTTAAGGTTCTATTCCATTTGTCTAAGGTATTCCTTGAGTTCTTTATGTGACCATTTTTCTGCTGACTCTAGGTCCTCCTGAATATTTAGGCTGTCCTTCATTGTTTGTAGTCCTTTTCTTCCTTGCTTTTTTATGCTGGTCATGTTACTTCTTGTTCTGTTTGACTGCTGAGTTGCTATTTACTCCTATAAATTTATTTGATGCTTGGTAGGAAGGATATTAGAAGGGCAGGGAAGAAGCCACTAAAGAGAATGAGAGTAGGCAGGTAGAATTCAAGGAAGGGGGGATAAGAAAATTGAAAAGAAATGAAAAGACAAAAGAATCAAAAACAAACAAACAAACAAAAATTAGAAAATAAAGAAAAGAATAAAAATTTTTTTACAAAAATAATAATGATAATAAAAAATGAAAATGAAAATTTAAAAAAATAATAATAAAATAAAAAAAATTTAAAACAAAAAATTTAAAAACATTAAAAAAAATTAAAGAACAACAACAACAAAAACTGAAAATGAAAGAAATAGGAAAAAAAAAGAAAAAGAGAAAAAATGATAATAATAATAATAATAATAATAAATGTAGTCCAAGAGTTCGATTAACTTCTCTTCCAGTAGGTGGAGCTGTGCCCACTGGGTCAAGCTTCTCCTCTCAATAGGTGGAAACCGATGGCTGTGCAGCAGCTCTTCCTCCCAGACTGGGCGGGTCTCCAATCCTGAGTGCCTAGGGCCTTCTATTGTGGTTCCTCAATCCAGGCCGTGCTCATCTGTGTCGCTCACCACATTACTGGCTACACGCCAGGTCTGCTGTTCCTGGGAGCCCTGTTTTCATGAACACCTGGGCTCCCTCTCCCTATTTGCCTCCCTCAGACCCTTAATTTGTCGAGCTTGCGGCTGAAAACCCCCAGCGAATTTGCTTGCCCTCCGGTAGCCACGCCCCCGGTAGCTGGTGCAAGAGACCTCAGCTGTCAGCCCTGGTGGGAGCGGTAGCCGGGAGTTTCACACCGTGAGTCCTGCACCACTCCTGAATCAGTCTGGCTATCGCGCTCACAGGAGAGCTTGGAGGGGCCCTTAAGGTTTCCCCCGCTGTGTGGAGGGAGATGACTAGGGGATTACACACCTGTCTCACTGGTTTCAATGCAGTTATCTCCTCCACCCGTGATGTCAGTTCTCTTCCAAGGTGGTATCTCATGCAATTGGTGACCGTTCGTTCCCTATGCCGGGTGACCAATGCAACGGGTGGGTCCTGAATATCTCTCCCAATCCCCGTTTCAGTCCTGTGGCCACTGCCTATGAAGGCTCAGTTGGCTTTTACCTCTAAGTTCAGAAGTGCCGACCAGTTATTTCAGCGGGATCGTTAGTGCTGAGTCACGAGAAACAGGCGAACCGGATCTTGAATGTAGCTGATCCGTGCTCAGTGTGTGTTTTTTGAGGGGCCCAGACCGTACGCCCCAGATCCACATCAGCTCAGCATTGCCTAGTGATCCTGAGCAAACAGCCTTTAGATAATTTACAGCTCCCTATGCCCGCGCAGTTGAAGAGGTCAGAGACTTGATCTCTCCGTGCCTGCCATCATGTTAGACCTCCTCAATGATATTCATGTTACCCTCACAGTTTCCTGGCATAAGCAAGATCTTGGGGTTATACAAACTGCTGCTTCTGTTTCCACTCTAGTTTTCTAGAAATGAAACCCTGCTGCCGTTGCCTCCAACTCTGGGCCGCGCTCACGGGTGCCGCGCTTGTCCGCGACCTTAGCAGCGCCGCCGCGGCCTCCGCCGCTCCTTGGCCCGGTGCCCGGCTCCCGGGGCCCAAGCGGCTACCACCACGGCTCTCCAGCCCCCTCCTCTGGAGCATGGGTCCCCTCACAGGGCGATGCCGAACGACCCCAGAGCAGGCTCTGCCCGAAGGTGCAGCGGCAAACAGGCGACCGAGGCGCTCGAGGCCATGGTCCAGCCTTCGGAGGACAGAGCTCGGCACGCAGCCCAGTTCCAGCCTCTAGATGCGGCTGCTGTACAATGTAGACAGAGCCATCAAGACAGCAAGCAGAAAGCAAATGGCGGCTCCCGCGGAGTGGATTTTCGGCCCCGAAACCACAGCCCAACCAACAATCCCAATCCACTAACTCTCCCTGTATAGAAAATATTCAAAAAAAAAAAAAAAAAGGCAGGGCGCACTGAGCTTTCTTTGCCTCAGGTACTTACAATCCACTTCTGATTACACATTCAGCTTCTCTGCCGGGAGCGAAGTGAAAGAGGAAGCAGATGGGCACAAAGCGCCTGCGGCTCTGAGCAGCAAAGCGTCCAGGAGCCAAGCGTCTCTTTTTCAATCTCTTTGTTCTTTCTGCTGCTTGGCAAAGTGGTCCGCTACAGATTAATGGTGAAAGGAGCTCTAACAAGCTGCGCGAAATCTCGATTAAAGCCGCTGCTCTGAGCACCACGCTCAGCACTTCAGCAACCCCCGTACGCAGTGGCCATCTTCCTAATTATACATTCTTACATTTATTCTCCATGAAATTGTGCTTACTACACATAAGATATTCTACACATATTATCAATACATTCACAATCTTGCAAAGTAGATGCCTTATAATCTTTATTTTCCATATTAGGAAGTCAAGAGTGGTAACAGTTGCCCAAGTTCATTCAGTCAATGAAAGTCAGAATTACAAAAAAAAAAAAAACCCAAATGACCTGTGCTATCTTTATGATAACAACAGTGCATTCAGGTAGGATGGGAAAGTAATGCCTGAGAAAGAGCCTGTTAGAGTCTGTAAACAAGTCAGGATGGTTCCTGGCATTTTGCCAGGGGGAGTGGTTTGTGAGGTGGCACCAGCGAGCCATTAAGTGTGGAGATTTCTTATTGGTTGACTGCTGTATCTAGTTTATGTTAATTAAGATAAGCTGTGTGGAATGTATATATACCCCTCCTGTCCTAGAATAAATGGCTCCCACTCCTGCTGTATCAATCTACACAAGTTCCTCTTTACCCCCCCTCCTGGTTAGTTTGCTGCAGCCCGACTGCGGCAGATGGTGGCCTGTTACGGGGAGCCCCAGGGACCCTCGGGGGTAAGTGACAAAAAAAAGCTGCCTGTCCATAGATAGGACAGGAGCAAATCTGTTCGTCCCTAGGCAGATAGGGCGAGAGGAAAAATGGCCATTTTGAGAAAATGGAGAAGATTGATGCAGTATGTTTTTGTCTTGTTTTGTCTTAGTGTATTGTATTGTCTTTGTGATGAAAATACGGAAGGGGTGAGAAGTAAATTACTAAGGGAAGAAGGCACCCCAGTGGAACCAAGAATAGTTAGGGCATGTGTTGATGGAAGCCCAGGAACTCTAGTCAGAAAGAAAAAGAAAGTTCAGAAGAAGAAGGATTATCAGGAAAAAAGTTGCAGCAAAAGGCTATTATGAATATTTTTCGTTACCGGAAGGTGCGTGAATTGGCACGGCGGTTGCCACATGCGGGAGCCGGTCATGGCACAGCAAGAACTTTCCAAGTGACGGCAGCTGGCTCTTCCACTGCGAGAGCCCAAATCCAAACCTGACCCGGAGGCACAGTCTCACAGGCTCTTGCTCCCTGTCCCCAGTGGCAGTTTGAGTCCAGAACACTCCCCGGACTCTCCCCGGGGACATCTGGGGCTGCCTGGGATGCTGCAGGTGGCTGAAGTTTGATCATTTCCAAGGCCAGTAACTACAATGGTTCTCCCACACCTGGAAGCTAATGAGTAATGAGCACTGTTAAGGCTTATTTCAAACGTAAAAAACCTTGAGATAATGTGCTAAATTGTTCAGAAGGTTGTTTTCTTAGTGGAATACTACAGGATTTTCTTTAGCATCATTGCCGGAGTTCCTGCCTTTGTCCCAGTGCCGGTGAGGACGAGGGTGGAAGAATTTCCAGTGTTGCTGAGAACCGGACGAGACTTCGGATCAAGCTAGCTGCCTGCAGAACTTACCTGGACTGTGATTTAAGCTAGCTGCCTGCAGAACTTACCTGGACTGTGATTTAAGCTAGCTGCCTGCAGATCTTACCTGGACTGTGATTTACCTGGACTGTGAGTTAATCTATTGAGACACTGCTTTATCTGGACTGAGACAACAAACTGTATCTTTGCTAACGGTGTCATTACTGGTATAATTTTTCCAAGGGCTTCTTGCATGGAGCCATCAATTGGCTTGGTATTATAGCATTTTGTATCCTCCCCTTCTGCTTGTAGCAGATTATTTATGGTGTTTGTGTAAAAACCACTATGGTCGTTATTTAAATTAAACAAAAGGGGGAAATATTAGAGCCTGTAAACAAGTCAGGATGGCTCCTGGCATTTTGCCAGGGGGAGTGGTTTGTGAGGTGGCACCAGCGAGCCATTAAGTGTGGAGATTTCTTATTGGTTGACTGCTGTATCTAGTTTATGTTAATTAAGATAAGCTGTGTGGAATGTATATATACCCCTCCTGTCCTACAATAAACGGCTCCCACTCCTGCTGTATCAGTGTAAACAAGTTGCTCGTCACACCCCCCCCCCTTATTTTGCTGCAGCCAAGAGCCATTGCTTCTCTTTTCCCGGGGGGAGGGGGAGAAGGGAAGGGGAGAGGCAAAACCTACCTTTCCTATTGTGCTCTGTTTCCAGGCCTTAGCACAAGGTTAGGTGAGGATGTACCATAGAAGACCTATGGGGATCAAAATCAGTATTTTTCAGCAAACTGTTATTTATGATATATAGTGATAGTTTTACAAGTTTTTCTTTTAGTTATTACCAATTTCATCATAGGGTAATAATCTGGAAAACACAAAAGATTTTCTGATTTATAGTAACTTGGAAGAATTTATTTGTTCATAAAGCTAAAGAGTCATGAAGGAGATGACCAAAATGATCATCAAGTCCTTTCAGAAAGTGCACTTTTTCTTTCACCTATGCCTACATGGTCAAAAAAAAATCCTAAAAACATAATTTTATGCTTTTATGTATTTCAGTGTTCAATATCAGCCATATCATGTGACAAAGTTCTGAGAGAATATCAGATGAAATGAACATCAGTTGCCAGACTTCCAGATATAAGCTCACCCACCTATGGCCAACTGATTTCAGCAAAGGTATAAAATCAGTTCAGTGGATAAAGGATTATCTTTTCAACAAATGATACTGTAATAATTATTTTAGACACCCACATAAAATAAACATAAACCATACTTATTATTATATTAAATACATGTATATATATATATTTTTACATAAATGTAAAACCTAAAACTAAAATATTCTAAAGGAAAATAGAGGATAAAATCTGTGATGTCATTGGTTAAATAAAGATTTCTTTAATGTGAGACTAAAGGCAACAAAAAAAGAATAAATACATAAAAAGCAAATTGATAAAGTTGGACTTAATTATAATTAACTTTTTTATCTACAAGGGACACTAATAAGAGAACAAAAAGAGAAACCACATGTTAGAATAAAATACTTGCAAGTTACATATTTAATGTAGCGCTTATATTCAGAATTCAAAACTCAATACTAAGAAAACACACTCTAATAATAAACAGTGAAAAGATTTTAGTAGACACTTCACTAAAGAAGAAATAAAAGATGATAAAAAGCACATGGTAAGATACCCAACATCACTAGACATGGGATAAATGCAAATTAGAACCATAAAGACATAACCCTATGCTAAATTAAAAAGACAAGTCATTCCACATGTTTGGGAGTATGTAGAGCAACTGACTCTTATGCAATGCCAGTGGAAATGTTATGTGGCATATTCACTTTGCAAAACAAATTCTAAAATAGTAATATTTATAGTAAATATATTGTAATATAGTTTATTGTATTTATTGTAAAATATAATAAGTACATTAAATACATTACAATAATAATTTCATGAACCATATGATCAGCTATCTCTAGAGAAAGAAAACATATGTTCATATAAAGCCTTTCACACTAATGTTCACAGTAGACTTATTTATAATAACCCCAAACTGAAAGCAAACCAAATATCTATCAACAGGTGAATGTATAAACAAATTGTGGTTTATCTGAATAGTGGAATATTACTCAGCAATAAGAAGAATTTGCTTTTGTTATATATCCCTCATGAATGAATCTCAAAATAATAATGCTGTATAAAATAAGTCATACTAAGAAGAGTATGCACTGTAAGATTCCATCTTAATAAATTTCTGGGAAATGGTAACTCATTTTTACTAACAAAAAAGCATACTAATAGCTCATTAGGGAAGGAGGAGATCAGAAGGAAGAGAATACAAAGGGGCATAAGGATACATTCAAGAGTTAGCACTTATGTTAGTTACTTTGATCATGATGAAGGTGTCACATTATGTATATGTATCTATGTCTATAGCTATCCAAATTTTAAAATTATTCATTTTAAATATTTATTGGTTATTTTATGTCAATTATACCACAACAAAATTGTTAAAGAAAAAGTTCAAAGACATAAAATGTATGTTTTAGGAAAGGAAGAAGATGCTAAAAGTTGTAATAATGAAGTGGTCATCATACCACCAAAAGGGTGAAGGAGAAAGGTTAAGTTATTTGAAGGAGTTGAAAAAGATAGGAACTGGGTCCTTGCTGATAGTACTCAACTGGAACACCAGCTCTATACCTGTGAGCTTCTTGTAGTAATGGAAAAGAAAATGACAAATGACTACTTGCTTAGGAAGTTATTAGTCTTTGTTTTATAGGCAGCTGTATGCAATACTAACTGATAAAAATGTCATACAATGGAAGGAATCCAGCCTAGAAATGACAAGATAGAACCATTTTATCTCAGAAATAAAGAATGTTGGGACTGGGGATGTGGCTCAAGCGGTAGCGTGCTCGCCTGGCATGCGTGCGGCCCGGGTTCAATCCTCAGCACCACATACAAAGATGCTGTGTCCGCCAAAAACTAAAAAAATAAACATTAAAATAATTCTCTCTCTCTCTCTCTCTCTCTCTCTCTCTCTCTCTCTCTCTCTCTCTCTCTCAAAAAAAGAAATAAAGAATGTTAAACAAAAACAAATTAGAAAATAAACATAGCAGAGCACTACAAGAAGAAGACAAAAGATATCAGAATCCAAAGAGGATTGATTGTTATATTTTGAGATAGTTCAGTCCTCTGAAAACTATAGGTATTTAGGGTTCTTCAAGTGATGAGTGGAAAATAAGGAGCTAAAACTGACCGGTTACAGCCTGACAGGATACACAAGAGAAGTGGATGACCATAAAAATGAATTGCCCTGATTTATTATCCCAGAATCTGCTCATCATGGAAAGGTTTTGCATAAGAGCTAACCTTAAAAGCATCTCCAATTCTCAGCAAAGATTGCAATGACAGATTAAGGATGTAAACAGAGTGCAAAAAATGGAAAGGATCTATGAAGAAACAAGTACCAAGAGATTGAGTACAGGTCAATTTTAGAACCTATAAGCGACAATTAAGACCACAGCTAATTTTCTCAAGAAAAACAACATGATAGCTATGCTATGATTACCTCATTTAATAGCTGAATGCACCCAAATGTTTACTAATTTTGAATAATAGCTGAGTCTAATGATATAGTCAGAAATAAAAGCAAACAAATCACATAGCACAAATCATGATGGGATAGAATACGATTAAAGAAAAATAATTAACTGCATAATGATTTCAGTTGCCTTTTTTATACAGGAATGGTATCTTAAACTAATAGAGACATATAACAAGATCTTTAAAAGATGATGATCCCACTTCTTTAAGTAGGTAAACTAAGTAATGATTTGTAATAATTTCTACTTTTATGTCATTTTACTTGTGAAAATTTGGCAAAAAATAATTGAAGGCTATTGTTTTACCCATTTTCTTAAATATGGTATAACCAAATAAATATGAGATTAATCTGACTCAAACACAAAGTAACCTAATACAAGTATTCAATTTATAATCATAACTTTAATTCCCTGAACTCATTGGAGAAGACATCCAATGAAATCAAGATGAAACTATTAATTATAAAAAAAGTCCCATTAAGGGAGAAATGATAAAATAAAGTGTGCCATATTATAGAATTATTCTCAACCAATTAAGGACTTCTATATATCTATAAGATTTTTGTCTTGATAATGGATATCAGATCTTTATTGCTCAATATTGTGATTTTTTTCCTTCCAATTTGCAAACCAGCTAATAAATATTGTGCTAATAATCTATTGATGTAGGACCAATGCCTTTAAACACATATCTGCTGACCATAGTAATCTGTTGTCTTTTCTTCATCATTCATACCCATAATGAATTATCTACAATTGATTTCAACTTTTGCTTTCTTTCAAATAGAATGAAGACCTAACCTAAAACCACTTGAGAAGCAATCTAATTGGAGTCTTTTTTAGAGTTTAATGATTTTTCCAACCACATTTAATTTAACAGCATTCTAGAAGCAGCTCACTTTCATTGAGTTTCTACAAAGCATTCTAAAACTTTTGAAAAAAAAAACTATTTTTTCATTATCTACTTTTCATAGATTTACATAACATTTTTTAAAATTATGTAATTGCAAAATAAGTGCCACTGACATCAATGGCTTTGGTACAAAGACACACAATTTACCCTAAATCTAGTGACACTCAATATGTCTTTGGTGCATGCAGCAATACTTAACATTATTCTTGGGTTTGGGGAATTTCCCACATTATGAATTAGGCATCCCTGAAATAGAATCTAGAAATTATCTTGGTCAACTTCCCTTGCAGTTAAGATGTGGGCACATTAAGCATGAGGTAAATGACCTAGATTCTTTTTCTGTCACTAAGCAGTAGCTATAGGAATTGATTTTCTAAAGGAAGTGGTGGTAAAGATTGCTAGCATTGAAGCAGCAGTCACTGAGATTCTGATAACAGGTTGTCAATTATTGACATTGGCTTTCAATGGATCCAGGGTGCCTGTCTTCATAGACTACAAACAATACCACTTTTAGAAAATGTGCAATTTGGCCATACCCATTCCCATGAAACAAGGATCTTTAGGACTAAAGGGAAGTATCAACCTCAATCATGTTCGTTTAGAGAATATTTTGGCAATTTCCTTCCAGAGTTTCCATGGCTACATGATTTTTTTTTTTTTTTTGGTAGGGCACATTCAAGTTTCCTGCCATATAAGTCCCTTGAAATGCAGATTGCACCACTCATAGGTGTGTCTTTTGGCTAAAGGGTGTTAAGGTGTGAATTAGTTTATCCATAGAATGTACACAAGGCCCTTTTTGAGTCCTGTGGAATCAGGTGTGAAAAGAAAATGGAGCTCATATTCAGATTCCTGCTTCTAATTCATTTCTCCAGCTAGGAGAAATGTTAGGCAATCCTGCCTTAAAGCTTGCTGTTCAGGCTTGCCAGAAAGAAGTATGGGCTATCTTACATTTTAGGTAAATGATTTTGTTGCTTAATTTAGCGGGAAGATGCTCTATTAACCCTTACTGATGCACTAGAATTAGCCTCTGAACATCAGATAAGAGTGGAAATCTGCAGTTTTACTGGTGGGAAAATTCTTTGTCATGAATGTTCAATGTGTTCAAAATTTCAGTTTGTTTCCTGGAGACTAGAGAAACTAAATGAAATCAGTGAGTAACTTGCATGCTAGTTGGTTAGGAAGCCTCTACTGTATTTCTGGTAATCATTTAATTGAACTTTAGTTGAAAGGTCCATGGGTGTTCTTGTAATTTTATAAACAGATTTATGGAAATAGAAGACAAATTACAAAATTAAAATATAAAATGATGATATTCTTTATGATTCTGTCTAGTAAGCTCTACAATAACAATGTCATGTAGCAAAAACCAGCATCCTGGAATCCTTTTCTAAGATTGATTCATTGTAAAGGTTAGTTTACACATTTGGCAGTTAATAAGTGCAAGATAAATGCCCATGGTAGAAATATAGTAGCTATTAAATTTAATGCTGTAAAAATACAATTAATTAATAAATTTATTAATAAGTATTGCTCCTTAGATTTACTATATTGTGGCAAGGGCTGGGGTTGTGGCCCAGTGGTAGAGCACACACCTCAAATGTGGAAGGCACTGGGTTTGATCCTCAGCACCACATAAAAATAAAATAAAGGTATTGTGTCCATCTACAACTAAAACAATATAAAAAATATATATATTATGGCAAGACATCGAAATTTGTTAATCATGGCTAGTGTAAGATATTCCCTCATTTTGCTCATCAATCAATGACATGAATGTTTTATAAATTTCTTTTCTGTTTGTTTTTTTTTTCTTTTATTTTGCTTTGTTTTGTTTTTCTGGAAGATGGTTTGTCTTATTTATTGTGTAAAATTCCCAAAAAATTAAAGTAAGGAACTATCTTAAGACTTTTTTTTATTAAACACTACATGTGATAAGTAATGCATTATTTATATTTGATTAATTTTATGATTTCTCTGATGAAATTTGTAAATTCTGATTCTATAATTTTTCTTTATTATACACACTATTACTGAATTTTAGCTAAGTATTGATAAAGGAATAAACTAGAATTAAACATTAGTCAAACCCAACCCACATCTTTGAGCAACAGTTTTTATCTGACATATCTAAAATTGGCAACAGTTCAAAATATCAGGCACCTTCAAAGGCCTTAGTGTTTACAGGAAAAAATGCTTTGAGGTTAATTTCTACATTATTAAAACTGAAAATACTATGTTTTAAACAGGAAACTTACTTACTATGCTGAATCTCCTTTAAATCTATACAAAATTTCCAGTAATGCACTTAGTAACAGTAACAATTTAATACCTATTAAAAGAAAATCTATGCAGAACAGAGATCTGTTTCCCCTGGGATATGTATGCAGGCCTCTAAATTAGCTTCCTATACTGTATGCTATTTTCTAATTCAGGCACATAGCCATAACTATTTTTATTTCTAAACTACTTTCAAGTTGAACATAAATAAGTCTAAGAATTTCTGTTACTTAGCTATTCAGAAAGTCATGGAGATGACAAAATAGTCACATACTCAGTATTATGTATATTTTCCTTGACTTAACAAAACATGGATGGTATTTGCTTTCTTGATTGTTTAGCTGGCTTTTGCTGTTATCAATTTTATCATAGTCATTAACGATCTATTTTAACACAAATTTAATGCAAATAATAAAAATGCCATCATTAGCTTCAGGAACATGCACTCATAATTTGTGACATTACACTTAAAGAAAGCAATACACGTGCTACCTCCCAGTGGCTATGGATAGGAACTGCTCTATTAATTTCAGCATAAAGGTTGAAGCTGATAATTTTCCTCTTGTACTCTTGAAAATAGTTATTCAAAAGTAAACATTTTAGAACTTGTAATGAATTGCAATTGATGTAATAGACTTTGCAAGGTGGAAGGGATGGGATCAGGAAAAATGAAAAATATAAACTGATAATGGGTAATTTTCTAAATGTTTTTTTACCTCATTATATCATTGAGGTTTTATTAATCCTTAACTGATTAATTTTTCGTTTTCAGTACACAAATACACACATTTTAATAGATAATGGTAGGAAAGAGAAGATGAGAAAAGACTGTTCTAACTTGAACAAGATTATTGCACAAGCCTCCAGGTCAAATTTCTCTATTGAGTTACTCTTTTGGAAAGCGGCTCTACCTTGCCTGAAACCTTTGCCATGGCACTGGATTCTGTGTCTTCATGCCATTCTACTTGGGCTAGACTTTGACCTGTTCCCTTTGCTTGGACTGTCTGTATAACAGTCACTGGTCCCAATCCACAGAATTGCAATAACCTTCTTTTAAGGGTCTGTTTAACATCTTTCAGAGCTGTCCTCCATTAACTGCCAACTAGTTGCTTGCTCAATTATTTTGATCACATTGTGACCTGTCTAAAGAGTCTTAATTTTTTTTTTAGGCATAACAATCATCTGGGCTGCTTATTTGACAATCCACTTTCCTAGTTGCTACCTTCCTTTTACCCTCTGGGTTTCGCCACACAAATTAGTTCCACAAAGGGGACCCAAATTCTGGATTTTAAGAAGAATTCCAGATGGCTGTTGGATCAAAGTTTGATGAACATATGCCCATTAATGACCTATCTAAACCCTACCAAATTCTAGTAGTCTAATAGTACTGTAACATTTTCTAATTATAATAATTTATTCTCCATTCCCACAAACCAAAATCTGAGGCTGACAGTATAGACCCTCTGGCTGCTTCTTGTATCCCTTAACACCAATCATTGCCCTCTGAAATGATTCTTTCAGTAATTAAATTTGAAATTTTAAAAAGTAATACCACTTATTCCCACCTTGTAGGTTCTGGTAGGGCATCAGATCAATATTTTTCTGTCTTTAAATGGGAAAGCAATGCTATGAAACTTCTGTGATTCATACTAAAATACTAAGCTCTCCAATCATATGTGTTAAGGAACCCAAAGAATACCAAAATTTTTTATGAGCCAAGAGTGAGCCAATGCTTATACAAGGTCAGAATTCAAAGGATGTATGCAACCTTTGGACAAGAGGAATTCCCCAAATCAAAAAACAATTCTACTCACAAGTCCTTATTGATTTAATACATAGAATATGAACTCTAATGGCATTTCAACAATTCAAATTAAATTAAGTTAAATTAAATATTGTATAGGGTAATAATAATTGGGGGTTATGAGGCTAAAAATCTAATACTGGAAAACTCATAAAGAAAAATCAAATGCCAGACATAAAACTTTAATTTTATTCTATAAATAATAGAAACTCTGTACAAAATTTTCAGGCAGTTGAAGACATGATGAGGAAGTTTGTGCTACACTTATCTCAGCAGAAATGGATGAGTTGTCTTTGAACACTGAAGTCAGTATCCATTGAACTTGATGGTGAAAGGATACACAAAATTCCCTGTCACCCACGTGCTTACCTTTAAAGGTTTCTTGAATCCTACCTCAGAAATACATAATACTACAGAAGTTGAAGTTCAAATGTGTTTATTCAATAGGTTCTCCCTGTTATTTTAATGAAAACTTCAGTTGGAGATCCATGCTCTTATAAGATATCCCCCAAAATGAATGAAATTGGGAATCTCTTTGCAAAAATTACTACAAATAAAATTTAAAATGTAAGAACCAATTCCAGTACTATTTTATAGTATAGCATTTAGGAAGCACTGAATTTCTACAGAATTGAGTTGAATTGGGGTGAGTGGATACGTTCAATGAGAACACATCAAAGGTTCAGTAAATATACTTCTACTAGCAAGGAACTCTAAGGGTTCTTTAGAGGAAGCAACTGAATCAATTTCAACTACAAATATACTCTGAGTCTCTTTATATCTTCTGCCAACCTAAATTATTTTGTGATTGTGAACCTTTATAAAGAGTCTCAGTTTCCACAAGAAAAAAAGAGAGATGAGCAGTTCACTGGATTCGTTTCCCCACCACATCTAAGAGAAGAGTTCATCCTCCCTAGAGAGAAACTGAACACTGTATCTAGGCATGGAGCCAAACTTTGCAAGTATAATCAGGAGAGAAAAGGGTCAGTACACCTCTAGTAAAGTCTGAGGAATTGTCAAAAACTGCTTTAGTTTTTGATTATTGATGACTTTAAATTTTGTGATGCTCAGCCTAACCTGAGATGTTTATTTAAAACAATTGGGATTTAGCCTCAGTAAGCTCCCTAACCTCTTCCAGATGCTAGTAGTTTGCCATCTTAAACAAATACTAGAGGATTTTTAAGGTAACAATCATTGGGTAGAGGACGTTTTACATGGGTAGATGTGAAAACTCTAAAAGGGCCTATTAAATATTAAAACTTGCCTCTAAAATCATTCACAGTCTACTTTCTTATTGCATCTGTGAAATAACTCAGATCCTAGAAGTTTAAAACATGGCTTTGATTAGAAAAAGAGCCAGGATGTATACCCAGAGATCCTTACTCTGAAAACACATGCTCTTCCCTATAGCAAACTGACTAGTGGAAGGGAAAAGTCACATTTTGTTAGAGTCTGTAAACAAGTCTGGATGGTACCTGGCAAAATGCCAGAGGGAGTGGTTTGTGAAGTAAGGCCAGCAAGCCATTAAGTGTGGAGATTTCTTATTGGTTGACTGATGTATCTAGTTTATGCTAATTAAGATAAGCTATGTGGAATGTATAAATACCACTCCTGTCCTACAATAAACGGCTTCCACTCCTGCTGTATCAACGTACACAAGTTGTTCGTCACCCCCCGGTTATTTTGCTGCAGCCGGACTGCGGCAACATTTCTCATTTCTTTTTGCCAGTTATCTATTTAAGTTTCTGGTAAATATATAAAAATTCAAATAAAAACAAAAATAATTTAAATGATCTTCCACTAACATTTTTTATAGATGTAAAATTAAAATACAATAAAATTCATCTTTTTAAATTTAAATTAAGTTAATTTAAATTTCAATGAGTTTTCACAATATAGAGTTGCATAATTACTGTCACAAATAACTAATAGGACATCACCACAAGATGTTCCTTATGTCATTTTGCAATAAACTCTCACACATACCTCCCAAATCCACTGCAATCATTGATAGGAATTTTGTGCCTATACTATCCCCTTTCCCAGAATGCAATATAATTGGAATTACATAGTATGGAACCTTGCTATGAAGCTTCTCTCATTTAGCAAAGTGCTTTTGAGAATCAACCTTTTGCATAGTTCAATAGTTTGTTCCTTTCTATTGTTGAATAGTGTTCTGTGGATGAAACACAGTTTCTTCATTTTTTTTAAATTGGTTCTTTTTAGTTATATATGACAATAGAATTTATTTTGACATAATTATAAAAGCATGGACTATAATTTTTTCTAATTCAGTCCCTAGTATTTCTCTTACCTTACCTTCCTCTCACCCTGTTCCCTTTGTTATACTCTACTAGTCTTTCTGCTATTTACTTACAGTTTTGTTGTGGTTGTTGTTAATTAGTGTCTTGTTTACATCATGTACATGATGGTAAGATTCACTATGGTATATTCATATATGTACATAGGAAAGTTAGGTCAGACTCATTTCACTGTCTTTCCCTGACCCATCCCTCCTCCCTTCTTTTCATTCCCCTTTGTCTATTCTATTGAACCTTCTTCTGTTTTTTTTTATCCACCCCCCCCCACCTTATTTTGGATTAGCTGCTGCATATCAGAGAAAACAATCAACTTTTGCCATTTGGGGTCTTATTTCACTTAACATAATAGTCTCCAATTCCATTCATTTATTGGCAAATGCCATAAAGTCATTCTTCTTTATGGCTGAGTATTACTCCATTGCGTGTGTGTATGTATGTGTGTGTGTGTGTGTGTGTGTGTGTGTGTATATATATATATATATATCATGTTTTCTTTATCCATTCATTTGTTGAAGGGCACCTACATTGGCTCCATAGCTTAGCTATTGTGAATTGTGCTGCTATAAACATTGATGTGGCTGTGTCCTGCAGTATGCTGATTTTAATTCCTTACCAAAAGTAGTGGGTATTTTGTATGTTTCCAGTTTGTGGTAATTGTGAGTGAATCTGCTACAAAGATTTGTGTAAAGTGTTTGTGGGGTCATGTTTTTATTTCTGTTGGATAAATACCTAAAATTGGGATTACAATAAACTATAAATGCATATTTTACACTTTAAAAGTGCTTTTCAATATAGAATTAACTAATCGATCTAGCTGCTATTCAATCTGCTTGCAATATTATAAATCTGCATGTGACTCTTACATAGATGTTGATAGAAGATTCCTGGAAAAGAGACAAAGAATATTAGCAGCAGGAGCTTCAGCCTGAATACATCATTTTCCCTTGTGCTATGTCACATTATAGCATTACAGAGGGTTTAGAAGGTTACCTACACACACAGTGCGTTAGGTTTCTGGAGAGAGGCACTGCAGTTGGGAAATCCACTTCTTTTACACCAAGTAATAAGTGAGCCTAGTCTTTATTGTAGAAGAGATGGAAACTTATCTCTCAGAGGGTTGCTTGCTCTTGGCACAACTATGACTGATGATCTGGTGAAGAAGGTAAAGAATGGTTTAAGACCTTGGATTCTTGGACTAATCAGCTAGCTTGTGCAAGGAACCTCAGAGCCCATGGTAAATTAACTCTTCCAACAATGGACAAACTATTCCCAAAAATTGCTTTAAATTTTTAAATTTCATCCTCAATGAATTTTAAGGGGGCATGTGTGTTGGGACTTGGATTTATTGCACTTTTCAATTTAACCAATCTAGTGAGATTGTAGTGGTATCCTGTGGTTTTATTTTTCATTTCACTAGAGCTGTGATTTTTAATATTTGCCATGTGCCCTGTTGATACCATGCATCTTATTTGCTGAAGGGTCTGTTTATTTTATTTCTTTTTATTAGGCTGTTTTCATTATATTGGGATGACAGTGTTCTTCATATATTCTGTACACTGGCCTTTGTCACATATGTGTTTTCTAAGTAGTTCATACCTATTTATGACTTATAGCTTCTTAATATTTAAAAGAACATAAGTCTTTAATTTGAAGAAGTCCAATTTATCACTTTTGCTTTATTGTTCAGGCTTTTTTGTCTTATCAAATCCATAAACAGACAAAAAATTTGTCAAACCCAACACAAAGATTTTCTCATATGCTTTCTTTTGTTTTTATCTTTCCTTTTCTTTTCCAGTACTAGAGACTGAAGCCAGGGGTACTCTACCAATGAGCTATATCCCTAACCCTTTTTTATTTTTTTAAATTTTTTTTTATTGGTTGTTCAAAACATTACAAAGCTCATGACATATCATCTTCCATACATTTGATTCAAGTGGGTCATGTACTCCCATTTTTTACCCCAAATACAAGTTGCAGAATCACATCGGTTACACATCCACATTTTTGCATAATACCATATTAATGACTGTTGTATTTTGCTACCTTTCCTATCCCCTACTATCCCCCCTCCCCTTCCCTCTTATTTTCCCTCTCTACCCCATCTGCTGTTGTTTAATTCTCTCCCTTGTTTTTTTTTCCCCTTTCCCCTCACAAACTCTTTTATATGTAATTTTGTGTAACAATGAGGGTCTCCTTCCATTTCCACACAGTTTCCCTTCTCTCTCCCTTTCTCCCACCCCACTCCTCTCTGTTAAATGTTAGTCTTTTCCTCATGCTCTTCTTCCGTGTTCTGATCTTAGTTGCTCTCTTTATATCAAAGAAGACATTTGGTATTTGTTTTTTAAGGATTAGCTAGCTTCACTTAGCATTATCTGCTCTAATGCCATCCATTTCCCTGCAAAATCCATGATTTTGTCATTTTTTAGTGCTGCGTAATACTCCATTGCGTATAAATGCCACAGTTTTTTAATCCATTCATCTATTGAAGAGCATCAAGGTTGATTCCAAAGTCTAGCTATTGTGAATTGTGCTGCTATGATCATTGATGTGGCAGTATCCCTATAGTATGCTATTTTAAGGTCCTCAGGGAATAGGCCGAGAAGGGCGATAGCTGGGTCAAATGGTGGTTCCATTCCCAGCTTTCCTAGGAATCTCCATACTGCTTTCCATATTGGCCGCACCAATTTGCAGTCCCACCATCAATTTACAAGTGTACCTTTTTCCCCACATCCTTGCCAGCACTTATTGTTACTTGACTTCATAATGGTTGCCAATCTTACTGGAGTGAGATGGTATCTTAGGGTGGTTTTGATTTGCATTTCTCTGACTGCTAGAGATGGTGAGCATTTTTTCATATACATATTGATTGATTGTATGTCCTCCTCTGAGAAGTGTCTGTTCAGGTCCTTGGCCCATTTGTTGACAGGGTTGTTTGTTATCTTATTGTTTAATTTTTTGAGTTCTTTGTATATTCTGGATATTAGGGCTCTATCTGAAGTGTGAGGAGTAAAAATTTGTTCCCAGGATGTAGGTTCCCTGTTTACCTCTCTTATTGTTTCTCTTGCTGAGAAAAAACTTTTTAGTTTAAGTAAGTCCCATTTGTTTATTCTTGTATATAACTCTTGGGCTATGGGCATCCTATTAAGGAATTTGGAGCCCGACCCCACAATATGTAGATCGGAGCCAACTTTTTCTTCTATCAGGTGCAGAGTCTCTAATTTGATATCTAGCTCCTTGATCCATTTTGAATTAACTTTTGTGCATGGCGAGAGAAAGGGGTTCAGCTTCATCTTGTCACATATGGATTTCCAGTTTTCCCAACACCATTTGTTGAAGATGCTATCCTTTCTCCATTGCATGCTTTTAGCGCCTTTATCAAATATAAGAAAGTTGTAATTTTGTGGATTGGTCTCTGTGTCCTCTATGCTGTATCATTGGTTCACCTGCTTGTTTTGGTACCAGTACCATGCTGTTTTTTGTTACTATTGCTCTGTAATATAGTTTGAAATCTGGTATCGCTATACCGCCTGATTCACACTTCCTGCTTAGAATTGCTTTTGCTATTCTGGGTCTTTTGTTTTTCCATATGAATTTCATGATAGCTTTGTCTATTTCTACAAGAAATGCCATTGGGATTTTGATTGGCATTGTATTAAACCTGTAGAGAACTGGGTAATATTGCCATTTTGATGATGTTGGTTCTGCCTATCCATGAACAGGGTACATTTTTCCATCTTCTAAGATCTTCTTCTATCTCTCTCTTTAGGGTTCTGTAGTTTTCATTCTATAAATCTTTCACCTCTTTTGTTAGGTTGATTCCCAAGTATTTTTTTTTTTTGAGGATATTGTGAATGGGGTGGTTTTCCTCATTTCCATTTCAGAAGTTTTGTTGCTGATATACAGGAATGCCTTTGATTTATGCGTGTTGATTTTATATCCTGCCACTTTGCTGAATTCATTTATTAGTTCTAGTAGTTTCTTTGTAGACCCTTTTGGGTCTTCTAGGTATAGGATCATATCGTCCACAAATAGTGATATTTTAAGTTCTTCTTTTCCTATTTTTATGCCTTTAATTTCTTTTGTCTGTCTAATTGCTCTGGCTAGTATTTCAAGGACTAAATTAAATAGAAGTGGTGAGAGAGGGCATCCCTGTATTGTTCCAGATTTTAGCGGGAATGCCTTCAGTTTTTCTCCATTTAGAATGATGCTAGCCTGAGGCTTAGCATATATAGCTTTTACAATGTTGAGGTAAGTTCCTGTTATCCCCAGTTTTTCTAGTGTTTTGAACATAAAATGATGCTGTACTTTGTCGAATGCTTTTTCTGCATCTATCGATACGATCATATGGTTCTTATCTTTAAGTCTATTGATGTGGTGAATAATATTTATTGATTTCCGTATATTGAACCAACCTTGCATCCCAGGGATAAATCCTACTTGATCAGGGTGCACTATTTTTTTGATATGCTTTTGTATTCGATTCGCCAGGATTTTATTGAGGATTTTTGCATCTATGTTCATTAGAAATATTGGTCTGTAGTTTTCTTTCTTTGAAGTGTCTTTGTCTGGTTTTGGGATCAAGGTGATGTTGGCCTCATAGAATGAATTTGGAAGAGCTCCTTCTTTTTCTATTTCTTGAAATAGCTTGAAAAGTATTGGTATTAATTCTCCTTTGAAGGTTTCGTAAAACTCCGCTGTATACCCATCCAGTCCAGGGCTTTTCTTGGTTGGTAGTCTTTTCATGGCTTCTTCTATTTCTTCCTTTGTTATTGGTCTGTTTAAATTGTGTGTGTCTTCCTGACTCAATCTGGGCAGCTCATATGACTTAAGAAATTTATCGATGTCTTCACTGTCTTCTATTTTATTAGAATATAGGGTTTTGAAATACTTTCTAATTATCTTCTGTATTTCTGTAGTGTCTGTTGTGATATTGCCTTTTTCATCCCGTATGTTAGTAATTTGAGTTTTCTCTCTTCTTCCCTTCGTTAGCATGGCTAAGGGTCTGTCGATCTTATTTATTCTTTCAAAGAACCAACTTTTAGTTTTATCAATTTTTTCAATGGTTTTTTTGGTTTCGATTTCGTTGATTTCCGCTCTGGTTTTAATTATTTCTTGTCTTCTGCTATATTTGCTGTTGTTTTGCTCTTCCTTTTCTAGGGTTTTGAGATGTAGTGTGAGTTCGTTTATTTGTTGGTTTTTTCTTTTTTTGAGGAATGTACTCCAGGAAATGAATTTCCCTCTTAGAACTGCTTTCATTGTGTCCCATAGATTCCGGTATGTTGTGTCTGAATTGTCGTTTATCTCTAAGAATTTTTTGATGTCCTCCTTTATGTCTTCTGTAACCCATTGATCATTCAGTAACATATTGTTTATTTTCCATGTGATGATGGATTTTTCCTTCCTTCTTTTATCATTGATTTCCAGTTTCATTCCATTATGATCAGATATGGTGCATGGTATTATCTCCACAACTTTATATTTACTAAGAGTTGCCCTATGGCATAATATATGATCTATCTTTGAGTAAGATCCATGTGCTGCTGAGAAGAACGTGTATCCACTTGATGATGGTTGATATATTCTATATATGTCGGTTAAGTCTAGGCTCTTGATTGTGTCATTGAATTCTATAGTTTCTTTATTCAGCTTTTGTCTGGAGGATCTGTCTAATGGTGAGAGTGTTGTGTTGAAGTCACCCATAATTATTGTGTTGTGGTCAATTTGACTCTTGAACTTGAGGAGAGTTTGTTTTACGAACGTTGCTGCACCATTATTTGGTGCATATAAATTGATAATTGTTATGTCTTGTTGGTGGGTAGTTCCTTTTAACAGGATATAGTGTCCTTCTTTATCTCTTTTGATTAACTTAGGTTTGAAGTTGATTTTATTCGACATGAGTATGGCCACTCCTGCTTGCTTCCGAGGGCCATGTGAGTGGTATGATTTTTCCCAACCTTTCACCTTCAGCCTGTGTATGTCTTTTCCTATCATATGAGTCTCCTGAAGGCAGCATATTGTTGGGTTTGTTTTTTTGATCCAGGTTACTAGCCTGTGTCTCTTGATTGGTGAGTTTAGTCCATTAACATTTAAGGTTACAATTGAAATATGATTTGTACTTCCAGTCATGTTTATTTATTTATTTATTTATTTTAGTTTGGCTAGTTTTTACTTTTTGATTTTTTTCCTCCCCCTTTACTGAGAAACCTCCCGCTGTCTTGGTTTTGGGCACTATTTTTCCATTCCTCTTCTTGTAGAATTTTGCCCAAAATGCTTTGCAGTGCTGGTTTTCTGGCTGCAAATTCTTTTAGCTTTTGTTTATCGTGAAAGATTTTAATTTCATTGTCAAATCTGAAGCTTAATTTTGCTGGATACAGTATTCTTGGTTGGAGACCATTATTTTTCAGCGTTTGGAATACATTGTTCCAGGATCTTCTCGCTTTCAAAGTCTGTGATGAAAAATCAGCCGTTAACCTAATTGGTTTACCCCTGAATGTAATCTGCCTCCTTTCCCTTGTAGCCTTTAATATTCTCTCCTTGTTCTGTACGTTGGCTATCTTCATAATTATATGTCTTGGAGTTGGTATATTACAGTTTTGGATGTTTGGGGTCCTGTAGGCTTCCAGGAATTGGCAATCCATTCCATCTTTCATCTCTGGGAAGTTTTCTAGGATTATTTCATTTAATAGGTTGTGCATTCCTTTGGTTTGAACCTTTGTGCCTTTTTCTATTCCAATGACTCTCAAATTTGGTTTTTTGATGAGATCCCATAACTCTTGGATAGATTGCTCATGAGATTTAAGCATCTTTTCAGTGTTGACTATACTCTTTTCAAGTTGATAAACTTTGTCTTCATTATCTGATGTTCTGACTTCTACTTGATCTAGCCTATTTGTAATACTCTCGTTAGCGTTTTTAATCTGGTTTATGGTTTCTTGCATTTCTAAAATTACTGTTTGATTTTTTTTTTTAAGATCTCTATCTCCTGGTAAAGCTCATTCTTTGCAGTTTGAATTTGTTTGTTTAGTTCATTTTCAAAATATACTTTCAAATCTTGGACTTGCTGTCTCATGTCTTCTCTAAAATTCTGTTGCATCTGAGTTAGGTATGCCTTGATTTCTTTCCCTGTCCATGTTTCTGATGCTTCTAGGTCCTCCTGTAGATTTAAGTTGTCCTGCATTAACTGTAATCTTTTTTCCCTTGTTTTTTCATGTTGTTAACATTACTTTCCAGCTCTGTTTGACTGCTTTGAAACTGCTTTCTCCTATACATTTGTTTTGGCTTTGTTTATCTCTGTTGTCTCTCCTTTGTGGTGGGAGATTATGCCTATAGATGTTGGGCTTTATTGTACTTTAGAGCTGATTCATTCAATTTATAAAGGGCTTCCGGATTTTGTATGCATATAGTCATTTGTTTTTTATTCTTAGGACTTTAGGTTAGGTGCTATGCAGGTATAAGGGTTAGTATGTCTTGGCTACTTTAGAAGATTGGTCTACTGAAGGGGGATACTAACCATCGATTGGATCAGGGTGTTGGTAGGAGCTAGGTATTTAGGAGCACTATAGACGGCCTCGAAACATTCACCTATTTGCATTTAGACAGTTACACGAAATGGAGGACGTAATGCTTGGGATGAAAGTTGGGGGGAAGGGGAAGGTAGGTGCTCTTGAAAAGAAAGAAGGAAAGGGAGATAGATAGCATAGAGGAGAATGGAAAGAGCAATAAAACTTGGAAGGTGAGAGAGAAAGAGGGAAAGGGAGAGAAAAAAATAAAATGAAATAGGAAATAAAATTAGGTCTTAGAGATCCATTTTCTTCTCTTCCCATAGGCAAAGCTGTGCCCTCCAGGCTGAGTTTTGCCCTCAATGTGTCAACAGCAATCCCTGTAAGGCAGTTCCTGGGAGTCTCTCAATCCTGTTGGTCCAGAGCCGTTTCACTTCTACGGCCCCTCCTCCCCTTCCTCCTGCCAGCCAGCCAGGTCCTGCTCACCGGAGGCAGTTCCCCAAGGATTTGGTTACACTCTCAGCCCCACCGAGTGCTCTATTTCCCTAACGACTGAGCACTCTCTCTGTCATTCATCTAAGCCCCAGTGCTGTGGAGCTGTGGTCTGGGAGTCAATAATTTAATTTTTCCGGACCACTTTGGTGGGCACACCTTCGGAATCTGGCGGCTAAGACCATTGGTGTCGCTGCTGGTGGTAATAGGAGTTGGGGGTCGAGGATCCCCTCTGCTTCCCTCAGCCCCTACAATCACAACCACACTGCTGGCGGTAGGAGGAGTTGGGGGTCTGGAGTGTCCTCTGTTTTCCTCCGCTCCTACCGTCACACCCTCTCAGTTCACTGGTTGAGGGAGTTGGGGGTGGGGAGTCTTCTCTGCTTCCCTCTGCCCCTACAGTCATGCCCACGTCACTGGCAGTAGGGGGAGTTGGGGTCAAGAGTCCTTTGGCCCTTACGGTCACGCCCACGGAAAGATTTTGAAGTTTCCCGGTTGTTTGTATCTGGTGTGGGTGGGAGTCACACACCTGCTAAAGTAGATTCCGCTGGGAAGGAATCTCTTTGGCCGAACTTTGGTGACTTCCCCTCTCTGCTATGGCAGGCCCCTGGCCCCTTGCCGGAGTGTCCGAAGGGAGGGGTGGAACTGGCTTGTCTCTGGTCTGACACAATCTCTGGTTTTAGTTCCCAGTTCGCTATTTCGTAAAGGCTTGGTTAGATTCCCTTCACGTGGTCTCAGGGGTTGGGAGCCGTTTGCCGGGTGGGCGGGGCTGTTAGCAGAGCCTGGAGGGCACGGGCCATCTGCTGGGCCAGGCGGGGACACTTCTCCCTGGCCGGGCCACCGGGGGCTGCCTGTAGAGCAGGGCAGCTGAGGCCGCGTGGCCAAGAGCTGGGAGGGCGGGGTGGCCGCTTGCAGAGCAAGAGCGGGGCCACTAGGGGAGCCGGGATGGCGGGGGCTGTCCACCGGCCGGGCGGGGACCCCTCTCGCCGAGCCAGGCACCTGGGGGCCACCTGTAGAGCCGGGCAGCTGCAGCCGCGTGGCTAAGAGCCGGGCGGGCAGGGCGGTCGCTCGCAGAGCTAGAACGGAGCCTCCCAGGAGAGCCGGGATGGCGGGGGTCGTCTGCCGCTCTGGGCCGCTGGTCGCCTCCCTTTTTTATTTTTTATTTTAAGACATTGTCTCATCAAATTGCCTAGGCTGGTCTCAGACTTGAGATCCTCCTGCCTCAGCCTCCCAAGTGGCTGGATTACAGGTCTGTGCCACTGTACCCAGTCTCATGATTTCATATAGAGTTTTACAGTTTGAACCCCTAAACATTTAGTATGTTTTGTGTTAACTGTTGGATGTGACATAAAGTAAGGAAGAATTGACAATAATTTTTTATATTTTTTTTTAGTTGTAGATGGACACAATACCTTTATTTTATTTATCTATATTTATGTGGTGCTGAGGATCGAACCCAGTGCCTCACACATGCTAGGCAAGCGTTGTACCATTGAGCCATAACCCCAGCCCTAACATTAATTTTTGAACATGTGAATATCTAATGGTTCCAACACTGTTTCCCCACTGAATTATCATATGCTTTCCCCACTGAATTATTTTGGCACCATTGTTGTCCGTGCATGTGTGATTCTATTCCTGGGAGTCTATTTTATTCCACTGATACACAAACCTATTCAATGTCAATAACAGAGTCTTGTCTGCATGTGGACTTCATTCTTCAAATTCATTCCTTTCTTTGCACTTGCACTAAAATTTGAGAGCTTATCATTAAAAAAATGTTTTGATTGAATTGCATTATATCATACATAAGTTTGTGGAAGCCAGTTAATATCAAGCTCATCATCATCTATTTACCTATGATCTCTTTAATTTTTCTCAGAGATTTTTTAAGTACAAATCTTTCATATATCTTGTTAGATTTATTTCTAAGTATTTGATGTATACTTATGCTATGTAAATTTTATTATTTCAGTTCACTTATCTATTGGTACCTATTTATATATACAGAGAAAATTGGGTTTTTGTATATTAACTTGGTAGCCTGTGACCATGTGCCATGTAATGACCTACTTTTTGCCTTGTGACATACTTATTAGAGCTAGAGGTTCTAATAAAATTCAACCATTATATTAAAAGGGCTCAAGGGCCTAAGATGTCTGGGGTTCCCATATAGGCAAACAAAAGCCCACTGAAATCAGTAAAAACATATTTTTAAAAAATGTAAGTTTAACCAGTCAAATATTGCCAACTCATCTTTAACTGGTGACATTTCAATTTAAACAATCAAATATATTTCCTTTGTCTTGCTTCTATGAATATGTTACAAAAGCTTCGTCTTGCCCTCTTCAGTGTGGTGCTCAACTGCATGATTCATGAATCTCTGATCTAGTCAACTATTTAAAATTCCAATGTCCCTCATTTTATCTTTTAACAGTACATATAGAGACATTCTTCTTAAGTGGACTTTTTTTAGGTTGTATGTTTTAAGGAATCTGTCCATTTCATATAATGGATTGGATTTGTTGGCACAAAATTTTCTCATACTTTTATTTCTGATATTGGTAAACAGTGTCATAGTCAGCAGCATTGGGAGTTTTGCCAACCAGCACCTCGTGTATCTTGGGGTCTTGTCAATACAAAATTTCCTGCTCTTCTTCCAGCTACAACAGAGCTTTTTGCCAGTGCAGGATCCTCCTACACACTACCACTTCCCACTCCTCCCAGGAGCAGGTGGCTTTGTTTCTTTTCCTCCTTTACTGACACTAAACTTTGGGATTTTGGTAGGAGGATTCCTTGATCCTTCACCAGCATTAGAATTCTGTTAATTCTTACATGGTGCAAAAATCTGTGGTGGGACTCATGGTTTTTCTGCTCCCCCTTCAAAAGCACACATTTATTTTACCCTCCTTCAACATTAATTTGTCTATGCTTCAGTGTGGATGTTGGAAGGTTTTTATTCCTTCCTTAAAGGTGAAGGGCTTGTTTTCACTCTTCTCCATAGATATTAGACTTTTGTTTGACCAAGTGGGGAAGATGCTCTTCCCCTCCTCCATTGCCTTAATACTTTCAATTTGCATGAGATAAGAGAGTCCAAGAGATTGGAAAAGATTTTTAGGCCAGTCACTCTGAGGGTTGGGACAGGGTGTGTTCTCTTAAGTGTTCTGACCTGCCTCACTATTTCTTGAGACTACACACTGCAGGAACTTGTAAACAAACGTGTAGTAGGATTCACAAGGATTCTACAGTTGCCACAGTAAACTAGTCTTATAGGAAAGTGTTACCAGGGTGGTGGCACATACCTATTATCCCAGGGCCTCTGGAGGGTGAGACTAGCATGGGCAATTGATAAGACACTGTCTCAAAATTTAAAAATGAAAGGCTGGGGATGTAGCTTAATAATAAAGCACCCCTGGGTTCAACACACACACTACAAAAAAAAAATGTAGGGTGGGGTAAGATAGGGAGTAGTGTTAAAATTTCAGATGCTTTCATCTTACTAATTAGTATAGCAGCCCCTTCTTCCTCTTGTGCTCTGAGATGAAATACTCCATGTCCTTTTGCTCTTTCAAAGGGTATGTCACCCTTTGGTCTTTAGTTTGAGCAGGTTGCTTTGAATACTCAGCTCCTCTGATAGTCTTGAGACAATTTGCAGATTATTTGCATTTTATTCTCATCATTAGGATGTCAAAAATATATTCTTGCAACTTTCTACAACCTAGCAAGCTTAGATAAGAAAAGGATCTATTATTAAAATCTCTTTTAGAAAATTGAAAAGATGGGCCAACAATTTGTCAACATGCTATTTAATAACATTTGTTAATTAACAAATCAGATATTTAAGAGCATTTTGATCTTTGATAATAATTTTTGGAAGAAAGATGATTTCCTGCCTACTGAGAGAAAGCAATGAGAACATACTAATTTAAGTTGTAGTATGTATGCAATGGATGATTGAATTTCTCAGAGTGAGAATCAAATAATAAATGTCCTGAAATTCAACAATATTGGAACTGAGAAAAACCACTAATGTTAATGAAGATGAAGGTAGAGTTAAGACCGAATAATGATTCAAACATTTATGAAAAGAAAGATATCACAGGTATGGCAGGTAATTAATTCTAATGGGAATGAAGAAATTGTGAGTAATTAGGTTTTTATGCAGTTACTTACAAGATTTGTACAACTGTGCAAATATTTGAATTTAGATGTAAGTATAATTCATCATAAGTACATATGTGAAACAACTAAATGACTTCAAGTGTTCCAAACAAAATACATACTCTTTTATATGTCCAAATGCAAATGTAAATATGATTTTGTGTGTTAATAAAATACCTGTTGTGTTTGGTTTCTCATTCTCTCTAAACTGAGTCTATACCTCTGATGTGTCTTATAACAAGAGGAATGAGGTGAGAGGTGAAGACATATTAAAATTGGTAAGTGGCTTATTTGATAAGATGCAACATAGGACTTTGCAAATAACATTTGGGTTTTTGGTTTAAGTGATTGTCTAAAAGTAGTCTGAATCATAGATGAGAAATATAGGTTCAGTGACTTCTGAGGAGTGCTGGGCATGATCATTTGTAATGACCATGCTTGAGTCATGTCAAGTTTCAGTAATCTCTATATGGTTATTTCATTCTAAATTCTACATTGAATATTGTTAACATTGTCTTTACCTTCTTGTGTTGTGATGGGCCAGCAGATGCAAAATAAATAAAGAGAAAGGAGTCTTGAAAACAAAATATGAGGAAAATTAAGTTCCATTTTTCTATATACTTTAAAAAGTTAATTTGGAGATCTTTCAGCTGATACAGCTCTGGAAAGTTGATTTTCTATATAAACAGTAAAAGGAAATTTAAGCTAAACCAATCAGAAACTGCCAACTCAACTCTGGCTAGGGACTTTCCATTTTAGCCAGTCAGATGTAATTTCTTTGTTTCATTTCCAGGAAGCCCTTAAAAAAAGTTCCCTCTGAGAAACCTCTTGGTGGAGTTAGAAACACCTGGAGTCTGATGCTGCACAATTCATGAATCACTGTCTGCACACACACACACACACAAATTCTTTCAAAAGTTCATGTGCCTAAGTTTTCCTCTAACAATACCTAGTAACCTAAATCAGTACCGAGCAATAGTACGCATTTGTTCCAAAGGTTAATTGTTGTTCAGGGCTTTTCTGAGGTTCAGGAGAGAAAAGGACACAGTTGTTGGCATTTGTTTCTTATTTTAAGTACAAATTACTTATAAATGAATCTCTTTGTTTGGAATTTTTCTATTGCTTTTTTTTTAATTTTACAAGGATTTCTTATAGCTATTTTCCAATATTCACTTGAGTCAAATAGTCTTCTAATTGTGAACAAATGGCATGTATTTTCTCTAAGATGATGAAAAAAAATAAAATATAAAATTTAATTAAATTAAAAGCTCTCCTTAACTTATATAAAAGATTGATGACAGAAATCTATATTTTAGTTGTTCATACAAAATGATGATTTTTTTCTTTTTACTTAATACTGAGGATTGAACCCAAGACCTTTCACATACAAAGCAATAGCTTTACAACAGAGCTATGCTCCCAGAATGCAAAATGATTTTAAATCAGAAGAAATAATATGTGACATTTCCTGAAGGAAAAATAAATCAATAGTGCGTTCCTGTCTTTTATCTAGAATAAAGAATATATGGGAGAATAAAAAAATGAGAAAGAACTTTATTTCTACATTAATAAAAGAAAAAAATTCCAAGGATAAGTCTGGATATGTTTGTTGTTGTTGTTTTATTTTAACATTTGTGAGTCCTTTTAAAAAAAAAATTAAAACTTATCAGGTATCTAGAGAAAAGGTGCCAACTACTTAGCATTTTGATAATGATGAATGGGATTCATTTTAACCTAGAACCAATTGTTACTGGGATTAACTAAAACCTGATTAACTTGAGAAAACATATTGAAAATACCACATTAACTGAATTAATTGAAATGACTCATGAAAATATATTTTTCCTTAAGAATGTGAAATTAAATAATCTATTACAAATATCTTTCCTTTGTATTTAGATCAATATTACATTGAATGGTGCAAACCAAGATTATCAGGTATTCATTTTTATGTATAATAAAAGGCACATTATTTAGAATTATTAACATACCAAAAAGAAGCTTAAATTCATATTCTTTTTATTTGTAGAAAAACTGGAAACCGTGATACTCCTTATAGAGTACAGTGAATAGGAAAAGTTAATTTTCATCTAAAAAATCAGTATATTTTCTTCTTTTGAGCAAAGGGATTCAATATGCTTTCCTCTGCTTGAAGTTCAGGAAAAATAAAATTAGTTTTATAATGTTTTCAGTTAAAATTTTAAGGACATATTTGTGCATATCTGTGTGTGTGTGTACAATTATAAAATTTTTTTAATCACATATCTCCAATGTTGTGGTACTATGATTCATTAGGACAGTCAAGTAATTGAATTTAAAATGTGTTCATTATTACTCCCTGTTTTATAGCACTAATTGAATAATTAGCACATTGATGTCAAAAAAATACAAGTTATTAATTCTGCCTGGTAGGTCAGAAGTGGTTTCCCAGTGAAAAGATTATTTAATCTGAAATTTAAATGATTCCCAGACTAAATAAGAAAAATGAGTCATTTAATGAGGAAATTATTTAGTGAAGAAATAGTATATTAAGCAATCATAGAGTTGTGAAGCATCAGTGTGAGCTGGAGTGATAATCAATAATTTTATCATCGTTCCAGAGTCACAGAATATCTCTAGAAGAAGTCTAAATGACAATAGAAATGTAAAACCTCACTGAAGGGATTAAAGTCATGAACTAAACAGGTTACATATATTTTCAGATTAAAAATTAATTGTAGAAGAATTGTGGAAAATAAATAGCAAAGATACAGAATGGAAGAAAAGACATAAGTCAGGAAGGTTCATGCAATAATGCAAATGATATTATTTGTCCTATATGAACGCCATGAAGTATATTTTTGTATTTCACTTTGCCACTATGTTTCATGTAATAATTACATTTATTAAAGACACTCCAAATATTTTTTTGGCAAATAAGTGTTTGTACATAAGTATATAGATGCATGCATGCAAGTATTATTTTTTTAAAGAGAAAGAGAGACAGAGAGAATTTTTAAAATATTTTTTAGTTTTCAGTGGGATATACTTAAGTATTACACATACTATATATTTATTTACATATCCAAACTCCTATTGATATTCTCTCTATTAAAGAATTAAAATACATTATCTTTGGGAAAAAAAGCAAATCTTTGTCTAACCTCATCAAAATAAAATAAAAATAAATGTTATAGAAATGATTTGTACTCTTTTGAGTAAGATTTTCATAAAAATAAGTTAGTTTAGTGCTCATGTTGTTACCGCTGTTGACCAATGACGAGTCCTTGCTTCCCTAATGTTGAAGAATAACACCAAAGAAGCACGCCTAGGCAAGGTCAGAGTAGAAATTAGAAGTTTATTAAAGGACAGCAGAAAAGACTTCTCCCGGAGGAAGAAGGGGACCCAAGAGGTGGAATCCGTGGAAGTGCAGTTGTTTCCCCTTTTTATAGTTTGGGTGATGGAATGTAGGTTGGAAGGCCGGAGGGGTGGGACACTTCTTTGTGATGGGCTATCTTTAGGTTTGCTGGGGGCTGTTTATTAACACTTCTTTGAGGTGGACATTGGACTAGGGCCTTTTCAGGACTCCATTAACATTCCATGAGTTGTCCTGCGTTTCCTGGAATCATTCTCAGCATGGCCTCCATTTTAGATTTCACTCGGTATTAGACCCGATTTACCTAACTACACTGACTACCTAACTTTAAATCTGGCTTCAATGTTACAAGAGTGTTTCTGCCATCAACCAATCTGTGCAAATTTTAAATAAAATAACCATGTTCAGAGTTAAGCAGAACGGCTAGAGGCAACAGGTTTCATAAAAAGGATACAATGAAAATGCTAATAAAAAGTAGTTATTTAAAAATACAGGGGCTGGGATTGTGGCTCAGTGGCAGAGCACTTGCCTTGCATGTGTGAGGCACTGGATTCCATCACAGCACCACATAAAAATAAATTATCAAAATAAAGATACTGTGTCTAATTATACCTAAATAAATAAAAAATAAAAATACAGTAGCATCCACCACCCTGGGAATAGTTCTCAATAATTACTTTCCCCAAATAGGAAATTGGCATCTCTGAAATTATTCCTAAAAGTGAAACTTTTAAAAAATTCTAATTTATATAGAATCACTGTAGAAAAGACCTTTAATTTCTTTATAAATTTGAAAATAATTGATTTCTAATACAACTACTAAACTGGAAAAATTATTGAATTTTGATATTTCGAAGTTTCTATGAAATTCTAAATATATTGCATTCTTTCTGCTTACATGTTAAAAAGTAAAATGGAGTTCATTATTAGTCACCACTATTCTGTTTCATAGAACATTCTTTCATTTTATAATAAAGAACCATGAATCCTACTATATTTAAAATCAAATGTGTTTCATTAATATGGAGAAAAATTTATCTGTATTATTCTCCAATCTGTCAATCATATTACAGCACTGTGCCTCTTGCTGAGATTTGAAACACTCTCTTCAAAATTAGCTGAATTCCATGCCTTATGATTCTTGATAAAATATCCCTATTTTTCCACTTACACATGCAGGGACAGACTAAACTATTTACTAAATATTTAATCTAAAATATTTACTTATTCATGCTCTTTCTTTTTTGTAATTAGTTGTTCAAAACATTACAATGATGCTCTTTCTTTAGGAACCAAAATATATTTTATGTCTTTCTTCTAAAATTGACAGCTAAGGTGTGTACAATATAGCAGGCAAAACAATATATATATATATATATATATAGAGAGAGAGAGAGAGAGAGAGAGAGAGAGAGAGAGAGAAGACTTTTAAAATACAAGGTGCTGGGACTGCAAATTAGTGCAATCACTCAGGAAAACAGTATGGGGATTCCTCAGAAAACTTGGAATGTAACCACTATTTAACCCAGTTATTTCACTCCTTGATTTATACCCAAAGGACTTAAAATTAGCATACTACAATGACTCAGTCGAATCAATGTTTATAGAAGCTCAATTCACAATAGCTAGATTATGAAACCAACCTAAGTGTGCTTCAACAGATGAATGGATAAAGAAAATGTAGTATATATACACAATGCAATATTACTCAGCAATAAAGAAGAATAAAATCATGGCATTTGCCAGTTAATAGATGGAACTGAAGAATATCATGCTAAATGAAACAGCCAATCCTTAAAAACCAAAGGCTGAATGTTTTCTCTGACATGTGGATGCTAATTCACAATGGTGGGGTGGGGGGAAGAATAAAAGTACTTTGGCTTAGACAAAGGGGAATGAAGGTAAGGGAGCTGGAATGGGAATAGGAAGGAAAGTAGAATGAGTTGAACATCATTTTCCTATGTGCGTATGTGATTACATGTCCAATATAACTCTACATAAAAAGCTTACTTGTCATTTTTTTATCCAGGGCAGCTCTGTCCAATACAGTTTTCATATGAAGAAACAAGGGAGTCAAGCTTTTCAAAAGTTTTGACAAAGCCCAAGAGAGAAAGCAGAAACACAGTATTTTTTAAGGACTTGGATGGGAACTTATACTAACTCTCACTTCTACTTGATTCTGTTGGCCAAAACAGATCACAGAGTAAATCCCTTCAAATATCAACTCCACAACCCCACACACAAGCACACATCTTGAGATAAAAGAGAAAAGTAAAAAATTTGATCTTGTATTTTTTCCTTTTGTAAATTTCCAATGAACTGACTCACTTTTTATTGGAAATGTCTGTACCCTTCAACTTCCTTTCAGGAACTATATTCAGTCTTCTGAAGAAGAGAACACTCTAACCAAAACAAATGGCAGTATTTATTTCTAATTTTGACTTATTCCTAATAGTGACATTAACAAATTCCAAGTTAGAAATTGTTCTCCTAATATCAAAAAATTCCATTGTCTTGCTAATAATTATCTATATTTGTATTTACAAATACAAAATGTTGTTTTGTGACTATATGATTATAAAATTTTAATAAAATAATTATAGCATATTTGATCATCACATTGTTTAATTGCATTTTAAAAGGTAAGATCTATATATTAAAAATAAAATTAGCACTTCCAATTTTGGTCTGCTGCAACATTACTCTGATCTAACAAATAAAAACTGAGCAAACTGAAAATAAAAATTCTTCTTAGACTCATCACAGAAGACAGGTAGCAGGTCAAATATCTGCCTCAAGTTTAGAAAGAGAGGTTGGTAGAAACAAAGAATCATAATTTACCTGAGCATAAATCCATGAGCAATTGAAAAATTGCTGTAGGGTCAATGTGGATAATCCTGAAAGACTGAAAACTCATGGTGACCCAGTTATACACAGACTATCACATTTTTGTGAGTTTTACCTCCAGAACCTTTGCCAGCTTCTCAAAGTGACCATCAAGGGAAAAATAAAACCCTTTATACTTTTGGCAGGTAAGGGGAAAAGAAACCATGATGAAATTGCTACCACATATGTTCTTCTTAAAAAGACCTTCCCTCAGAAGGAACCATTTCCTGGAGCCTAACCTGGTGGAGTTATGTCAGAGCCTACTCCCTAGGAAAGGAAAATGCTTAACTCCACCCACCTCCAGCAATTCTGCACCTCCTTCAGAGAGAAGGAAAATGAGAGGTCAGAAATCAGATCTACTAAATGGATAAAGAGGATGTGGTATATATACAAAATGGAGTATTACTCAGCCATAAAGAGGAATAAAACCATGGCATTTGTCAGTAAATGGATGAAAATGGAGATTATCATAATAAGTGAAACAAGCCAGACTCAGAAATCCAAAATTCTGATGTTTTGTCTGGTGTGGAAGCTAGACCAAAATAAGGGGTGGGAGAGAAAAAGAAAAAAAAAGGGGGTGGTATTCCATCAAGATACAAGACAAATCAGTGGATCAGAAGAAGAGGACTGAAAGGGAGAAGAGAGGAATGGGAGAAGGGAAGAACAGTGGAATGAATCTTACCTAAGTTTTCTATGTGCATATATGAATACACTACAGTGAATTTCACCACCATGTATATTCACAAGACACTATTTAAAAAGAAAAAAACTAAAATTAAACAGCAGAAAGATCAGTAGAGTATAAGGAAGGGAATGGGGGAGAGGGGAGAGAAGGGAATGGGAAGGTACTAGGAACTGAATTAGAACAAACTGTATTCCATGTTTTTATAATTATGTCAAAATGAATCCTAGTGCTATGTATAAATAAAAATAATCAATAAAAATTCAAATCTGCATAAATAAAGAGAACCAGGAAAAAGTTAAAGTGAAATTAAAGCTTATTTAAAATTTTAATCGATCTATTAGATAATTTGCTTAATATATTTGCATAATATATTAAATTATGTATATATGACAAACATATAAATGCATTTATACAATATATATGTATAAATGCAATAAATGACTGCAATGATACCAGGTACAGCAAAGAAAAATTATGTTTTTAGTATAAGGTACTTGTCCTTGAGGTAAAAAGGTATAATGCTATTTTAAAGTTGACTATAATTAGTTTGTAAACATAGTCCAAACTCTAGGAATCCCACTTGAGAAATAAAACAGAAAAATTCAGTATAATTGTTATGCAAAGAAAAAAAATGGATTTAAATATTGCTCAATTAAAAATCCCAAAAAAAAAACTTTGCCCCTATATTTACTTCCAGTATTTTCATAGTCATAGGTCTTACATTTAAATTTTTAATACACTTTTAGTGTATTTTCATGTATGGTGACAGATGAGGGTACATGTGTTATCCAGTTTTCCTAACATTATATATACTCTACATGTGTTATCCAGTTTTCCTAACAGTATATAAAGACAAGACTGTCTTTTCCTCAATATGTGTTTGGCACCTTTATTGAATATTATTTGGCTGAAAGTACATGGATTTATTTCTGGGGTTTCTATTCCATCCTGCTAGTCCATGAGTGTGTTTTCAACTCCAGGGCCTTATTGTTTTTATAATGCTCTACTCAAGGGTTTTTGGATAAGACCTTGAAAGCCCTGGTTACCAAAGCAAAAATAAACATATAAAATCACATGAAACTATAAAATTTGCTATACATCAGAGGAAACAATCAACAGCGTGAAGAGATAACTACAGAAGGGCAGAAAATATTTGCAGATTTCATCTGATAAAGAACTAATATCCAAAATACATAAAATGTAAACAATATAACAAGAAAATAACATGATTTAAAAATGAGCAAAAGACCTGAATAGGCATTTTTTCAAAAGAAACATACTAATGGTCCATAGGTATAAGAAATAATGGTCAACCTCACCAGTCATCAGGGGAAAAATAATCAAAACCACAATAATACCTCACACCAGTCAGAAAGGCTATTATCAAAAATATAAAAGAAAAAAATGGGTTGGCTAGAATGCAAACAAGGGGAATCCTCCCAAAATATTGATGGGAATGTAAATTAGTACAGCCATTATGGAAAATCGTGTGGAGTTTTCTCAAAAAGTTAAAAATTGAACTACCATACAATCTAGCAACACTACTATGAGCTGTATATTTAAAGGAAATGAAATAAATATGTCAAAAAGAAAACTGCACTCCTGTATTTATTGCAGCATTATTCACAATAGCCAAGAAATGAAATCAACCTAAGTGCCCATCAACAGATGAGTGGATACGGAAAATATGGTATATATTCACAATGGAGTGCTAATAAGTCATAGAAAAGATGAAATCCTATCATTTGTGACAACATAGATGAACCTGGAGAATAAAATAAGCCAGGCACAGAAAGTTTATTTCATAGAAGTTGCCACTAGAATAGTGGTTAGTAGAGGCTGAGGAGGATGGGAAGTAAATAGGGATGGGAGAGGTTGATCAAAGGGATAAAACACATTCTGGTGCTCTATTGCAGAGTAAGGTGACTAAACAATAACGTAATATAGATTTCAAAAAAGCTAGGAGAAAAAAATTTCAAATGCCCTTACCAGAAGAAATGTTATATGTTTAAATGGTGAATATGCATATCACCCTGATTTGCTCAGCATGCAATATATGCACATATTGAAATACCACATTGTACCTCATTAAAATGGACAATTATGATGTGCCAATTAAAATTGAAATAGAAATATCTTTGACTCAGTGTAAAATCACGAAAGTCAGAATATATATGGAAGAAGGAGGAGGAGGAGGAGGAGGAGGAGGAGAAAAGACATAAGAATAGAAACAAATAATAAGGGCGACTCATAGAAAACAATAAAAGTATGGTAGATATTAATCCTACAATATCAATCATCACCTTAAATATGAGTGGTCTAAATACAAAAATTAAATGATAAAGATTGTCAGAGTTCATCTAAAAACAAACCACAAATATATGACTTCTGTAAGAAACCCACTTTAAATATAAATGCATGTATAAATTAATGGTGAAGACATGGAAGAAGGATTTCCATGCCAGTCCTAATCCAAAGGAAGTGGAGAAACAGAAACTCTTATTCATTGCGGATGGAAATGTCAAATGTTATAGCCACTTTGGAACACTGTGGCAGTATATTGAATTTAAAAGAAATCTAACACACTGTTACTATACAATCCACCAATTATACTTCTTGGAATTTATTCAAATGGATTGAAAATATGTCCACACAAAAACCCATGAGTGGATGTTTAAGGTGGCTATATCATCAACAGCAAAGCTTAGAAGCAATCAAACTTCACTTCAGTAGGTGAGTGGTTAAATGAACTGAGGTACATCCAAACAAGAAAACATTATTCAGCACTAAAAAAATGAACTATTAAGCCACGAAAAGACATAAGGGTCTGTGCACTGGGGTGCACACCTATAATCCCAGAACCTAGGGAGGGGGAGGCAGGAGGATTACAAATTCAAGGCCAGATCTAGTAAATTAGAAAAGCCCTAGGCAACTTAGTGAGACCCTGTCTCAAAATTTAAAAAAATAAAAAGGGCTGTGGACTTAACTCAGTGATGTCCTTGGATCAATTCCCAGGACAAAAAAAGAAGAGGAAGAAGGAGAGGAGAAGGATAGAAAGAGGAAGGGAAAGGGGAAAAAGAGGAAGTAGAAGAAGGGGAATAATAATAAGAAGAAAAGACATAAAGGAAAACTTAATACCCATAACTAAATGAAAGAAGCCAGTCATAGAAAGTTACATACTGTATCCTTTTGAAGGGTTAGTCACCTTACACATAAGGGGTAGTGTAAGGATATTAAATTAAGTGTCCAACATACACTAACTTTGATATATGTGCAAATTAATATATTAACTTCCTTTTCTTCTGGATGAAAATAGACCTAAGTAACACATTTATATAGGATACATAAGCAATTTACATAATTTTTGTATGCTGAATATCACTTTATAGGTACTTGATGAATGGTAACCATATATCTCTAGAAGAAAAGTATTGATCTTTCAAATATTTTGGAAATAGCAATGGCAATAGAATTGCGGTGAATTTAGGTTTTATTGATTAAAATAAATACTATTATGCTTGCATTCTTACAGCTCAGAAAAAGAGGTGAAATTCATTGAAAAGATGAGTGTCACTCAGATATACACAATGATCCTTTAGAAAGAACTTCTGAGCATGCATAAAAAAATGAACTGCATAGGGGAGAAATCATTTCTACTCTAAGGGAATCTCTCATCGGACTCCATGGATAGGACAATGGTGAATCTTGAGGTGAAATCCAAGGAGTCCTATGGCTGTACAGAATGTTCAGGGTACTAGCTATACTGCATAGATGAGAGATTAAAATGCATTGAACCATCTCATGAGAAGAGAACTTTTGGAGACCAGCAGATGACAGTCGACACCCAGCAGTGCAGCAGTTATCAAAGTAACCATTTGCACAAGAAAAGAAAATGAGTCGCTCATTCATAGACAATAATACCCCAAGTTTCTACAAGACATTCCAAGAACCTTTTCACATGTGTCACATTTGGGGTTTCACTTCATTATAAGTTACCTATTGAAGTGGAGAATATTTTAAAATATTTTAATAATAATATTTTGCAAAATGGGCTGGGGATGTGCCTCAAGTGGTAGCGCGCTCACCTGGCATGCGTGCGGCCCCGGATCAATCCTCAGCACCACATACAAAGATGTTGTGTCTGCCGATAACTAAAAAATAAATATTAAAAAATCTCTCTCTCTCTCTCTCTCTCTCTCTCTCCCTCCCTCCCTCCCTCTCTCTCTCTCTCTCTCTCACTCTCTCTTTAAAAAAAAAAATTTTGCAATCTTATTGAAAATATATTCACATATTACAGCCATCTTGTACAGCTGTCTACTGGTGCAACCATTCTAGGTTTCTGAATGTGGAATGATCTAATATAGGCAACCTTTTAAAAGCAACCTAGTTTTCCTTGTATATTTCTTTTTCATTTGTTTGTTTTTATAATAACATATTTAATAAAGAGGATTCATAAGTAGTGGCTGCAATTTCCCAAAGATATAAATCTCTTTAATAAAATATTTTAGCTACACTAGTAGACTAGTTTTACTCTATATTAAAGGCTAAAATTCATTTTGTCAACGCTCAACAAATCGCTCAATTATGTGACTTCCTACTCAAGGAAGATATATTAATCTGCAATGTTGTTTTCAAAGTGACCTAGAATAATTTGGGAGTAAGCTGGCATTAGGACAATCCATCTAAATATGTCAAATTTATGGTACATTTTTCATTCTCTGTACATGAACCAGATTTATGACAAATATTATCCAGAAAACACTAATAGCTTTCCCATTTTACAGATACAAAGTTGTAATTGTGAAGAAATAAAATACTTTTTCCTAATTCATCTTGCCAAATAATGGTGAAACTGAATAACATAGGGGTCCCAATTCTTTACTTTCCAATGTGTTGGTCTCTTTTTCCATGCATATTACAATTAGCACCTCAGGACTGCTGACTCAGGGGAGGTATTTCAGAAAATTTTAATAACCTTAAAGAATATTAACACTGCTATTCTACTGGGAATATTTGAAAAGACTTAGAAACATATACTAATCCAGCTACTTAAAGAATTGAAAATAATAGATTATGATTGTGATTATGTGGTACGTACCATCAATTTAAATTTTTGATAAGAACTCAAAAATCTCCTCTTAGAAGCTTTGTTACCAAACATTTGTTTCCTTTAAAACTAAATATTTCTGTTTTATTATGTCTAGAGACTAGTCAAAATGACTTAGGTAAATGAAATATTCACTAGAATTAATGGTGCATTCTATAATCTATGAGACTATGAATTTTTCTTTGGAAAATTCATCATCTATGGTGAACTTGCTATATAGCACCTCTGATCCCTGTTCACTGAATGACTTTTATATGATTGTTATTAGGTAATTTAAGAATTTATGGTTTGTGGTCATATCTGTGATAATGTAGAAAATAAATACTGTGGTTATCCATGAGAAGGTGTTTAACAATACTGTATGCTAAGGTCTGTAAACAAGTCAAGATGGCGCCTGGCATTTTGCCAGAGGGAGTGGTTTGAGAAGTAACGCCAGCGAGCCATTAAGTGTGGAGATTCCTTACTGGTTGACTGCTGTATCTAGTTTATGTTAATTAAGATAAGCTGTGTGGAATGTATATATACCCCTCCTGTCCTACAATAAACGGCTCCCACTCCTGCTGTATCAATGTACACAAGTTGCTCGTCACCCCCCGGGTTATTTTGCTGCAGCCGGACTTCGGCAACTGTACTTGGTGAATAGGTTTACAAGAGTATGATTAGGTAAGACTGGAAGAGAAACAAAGGGAAAGCAAAGGAAGGGAGAGGGAGGGGCTCTTGACATACATCTAGCATCATATAAAGGAGCATATGAAGTGTGATATGTACACATATAGATTGGGGAAAATTATATAACTTTCTCCTCCCTAAAGAAGACATTTTTAATCTATATACTTAAAAAAAAAAAAAAACTGAAGCCCAGGGAGCGTTTAGTGCATTTCTCCTGTAAGGAATTTCGAATTTCAAATTTACAGCCCCTGACTATTCAAGCCAATATTTAGAATTTAAATCAAACACTTTATATGATTTTCTCCAAATGCAAAACACATTTTAAATTCGATTATTAGTAAAAAATTAGGAATGAAGACTCTGAACATCATGAAAATATTAAACCTAAAATATATTTTAAAATTCATTTCACAAATATTCACTGAAGACATTTGACTGAGCAAGTATGCCTAATAGCTAAGATAAAATACATTTACACCATCAAATATCAATTTAAGAAAATCGTTTTTAAAAGGTGGTTAAAAACAAAAGAAAAAAAAAAGAGAGGATGGGAAGTTTTTAAAAAACAGGAAAGCCCAGAAAATTTATAACTTACTAAAATGAGTTCTACAAAAAGAACAGAGGTAAGACAGGAATAGAGGATGGGAAAAAAAATATAACAAATTTTAAGAACCAAAAAGCACATAAATTGAGAGACCTTCTGAACATTTAAAAAATGATTAAAAATGATTTATATTCATGGACTAAGAAGTTAATCTTTCCTATGTATCAAATTAACAATTAGAATTTAAAAATTTTAAGAAGTACCATTTATATTAACCCCCTAAAAATGAAGTGTGTACAACCTATCAAAATATATATAAGATCAATATGCATAAAATTGTAAAACTCTGGAAAAGAAAAATCCAAGATTTTAAACAAATAGAGATATATTCCACATTAAGATGTCAACTCTTTCCAATTTCATCTATAGAGTCCACATAATCCCAATAAATATCCTTGGCACATATTGAAAAATTTCTTCAAAAATACCCATCCATGCCAAGATGAAAGACCTAGAACAGCCAATACAATACTAAAAAAAGAGCGAAATTGGAAAACTTGCATGACCTGGTTTAAAAATTTACTTAGACTGTAATCGAGGCAGCATGTTATTGGTAAACGAACAGACAAAGATTGATGGACCAGAATAGAGAGGCTAGGAATAGTACTTTAGGAAATCTATGTCAGAAATTGACCCACACAGAGCACAAAGGCAATTCAATAAAGAAATTATAATCTCTTCAACAAACAATGCTACAACAATTGGAAATACATATGCAAAAATAAATAAATACATAAATTAAATAACTAAACATCTTACACTTTAAAATCAACATGAATTATGGACTTAATTGTGAAATAAAAATTTCTTAAACTTGGATTTGAAGATAATTTTAAACACATCAATCAAAACATACTCCATGTAAAAGGTGGTGAGCTTTTATTAAAATAAAGGACATCTGTTCTGTCAAATACAGTGTTAAAAGGATGAAAAGGGAAGCCACAGACTTCGAGAGAATATTTGAAATGAAATATCAGAAATATATAATATATCCAAAATGTGCAAAGAACTATCAACATTCAATAGAAAAAATGATCTATTTAAACAACAGAAAATATTTGAGCAGATATCTCATCAAAGAAGATATACAGCAGCAAATAAGTATATGAATATATATTCAACATCATTTCTCATTAAGAAATTAAAAAGTAAAACAACGAGCTATCATTACATGCATGCCAGAATGATAAAAATCCAAAACCAAACAATACCAATTTGCTGGCAAAGATATAGAACAACAGAACTCTCATTCATTGTTGATTGTAAGACAAAATAGCATAATTATTTTGTAATTGTTTTCAGGTTCTTATAATGCTAAACATAGTTTTAATATATGCTTTTAGAGTTTTTCCCAATTGATGTAAATACATCAGTTAAATTTAATTAATATATCAATTAAATAAAAACCTGCTTGATGTTTACAGTGGTTTTATTCGTAATTACTGAAAACTGATAATGATCAAGATGCCCTTTAATGTGTTTAAACAAAATGTTGTACATCCATATAATCAAACATTATTCAGCAATAAAAAAATAAATGAGAAAATATACTCTACTAACATATATAACTAAAAGAAAAAAAGAAAATATTTCTAAAGTCAAAATAAGTAAATAAATACATGAGTTATCAAGTCACAAAAAGACATAGATGAAACTTTTCTTTTTTTCTGGTATTGAGGATTGAACCCAGGGATGTTTTGCCACTGAGCTACCTATTTTTTAAAAAATTTTGAGACAGAGTTTTTCTAAGTTACTGAGGCTGGCCTTGAACTTGTGATCTGCCTGCCTCAGACTTTCAGGTTTCTGGGATTGTTAGGCAAGAGGCACTACCCCAGCTAGATGAATTTTTTATACACATTGCTAAGTAAAAGAAGACAGTCTGGTATTACTTTATGTTATTCCAATTATATGATATTCTGAAAGATGAAGATCTGCAGGGATGTTTTAAAAGATACTTAGAAGAGGGGCTGGGGTTGTGGCTCAGAGGTAGAGCACTCACCTAGCATGTTCAAGGCCCTGAGTTTGATCCTCAGTACCACCTAAAAAAAATGGATAAAATAAAGGTATTGTGTCCAATTACAACAAAAAAAATATTTTAAAAAATGCTTAGAAGAGATTGGAGTAGGAGGGTTGGATGGGGGAAGCACAGGAGTATTTTAGGAAAGTTTAATTATTTTATATACTACTGTAATAGTGGATACATGACATTTTGCATCTGTCAAAATCTATAGAAGTTTATAACATAAAGGATGACTCTGAAAACATGCAAATTAAAAATAATTCAGGATAGTGAGAGATACCAATATGGAATGCAGACTGTAAAGCAACAATCCAACTCTATAACAAATATATGAAATGATCTTACATAAGAAGGTATAAGAGAAAGGGGTCTGATCTAAGTTTTGAAATGAGTTGAATATGCAAGACATATTTAAGCAAGATACTGTAGCTGATAAAGTTGTGTTCCAGGAGATTTTAGATTAAAAACTCTGATGTTAACTACATGCTTACTGAAATCAACCAATAAAGCAAATAAATGTCAGATAGTGAGGGCAAAGTTTCCAATTATTGGAGTGGGAGTCTTTAAATAATCAAACAGAAGAGACTAGAATGATCCACATGGGAACAGATTGTCAGTGATATCAGTATCATCAAACTCATGTTTGTCCTAATGTAGGAAAGGAGTTACACATGGACATTTCTATAGATGCACACATGTGCATCAGTTAGTGCAAACACATATTAGAAACAATGCTACCCCAGGAGCACAGAGCTCACTCAGAGCCCAGACCTTGATTTCTGACATTTCCCTTAAAAGAACCAGAGTTCTTTAAGGAAATGGCTAATTTCTTAACTGGGAAAGGAAATACACAAGATGAGCCTGAAATATATTTAATTCAGAAAGTAAAAAGGATTTTAAAAAATACTCTTAATGGCTAGGTATATGGAAGTGACACATGTCAACAGAACTTCCAATGGCAAATGCTTTTTTAAAAAGGCAATTAAATGAATACTATAGTACTGAATGATACACCAAAAAATAAAACAAATTGGTACATTGTGATCCAAATAAATTATTTAATAAATATATATTGATGAAAGAGAAACAAATCTCCCATGCTGATAAATTTCATATGATTTATTTCAATATTCTACCATCAAGTTAAGGGAGACTAATTCTCCATTTCTTAAGTATAAGACAATATGCATAGTGACATCCATCTACAGGGTTCAATGTGAAAAGGTTGAAGAAAGATTAACTTTTCATGAAAAAAATATAACACTGTGTAACTAACTTGCACTATAAACACTGTATTAACAGCATCAACCCTTGATATGATTTGACTTAAATAGTATTTTATCCCTGGGAATTTCTTCCCCCAAACGCATAATTCTTGTATATTCATAAAGAGAACATCAGAGAAGTCCCAGTTGAAGAACATTCTACAAAATCCCTGACCAGAACGCCTCTGAATCAAAGTCTGAGAAACTGTGATATGATTTACAAAGAGACATGGCTACTAAATGCAACATGATATCCTCAATAGTATTTTGGAACAACAACAAAAAATGGCATTAGGTAAAAACAACAGAAATATGGACAAAGAATAGAATTGACTTTAGTTAATATTTATAAATGTTATCAAGATGGAGTGAGAAGGACATCATTATCCTAAGTACATGTATGAAGACACAAATGGTGTGACTCTACTTTGTGGACAACCAAAGACATGAAAAGTTGTGCTCTACATGTGTACTATGAATTGAAATGCATTCTGCTGTCATGTATAAAAAATTAGAGTAAATAAATTGTAAAAAAAAAAATGTTATCAGAACTGGTTCATTAGTTACAACAAATGCACCAAACATGAGATATATAGGAATTCCTAGTACTATCTTCAGTTTTTTTCTGTAAATCTAGAAGTTTTAAAATAAAGAATTTTTTATAAGTAATGAAATTTCTACCTCATTATAATATAATGACATTGTAGAATATAGGAAACAATTTGATTACCCTAAGATCTTCCAGAAAGAAAAAAGTAGTTAATCCTCATTGAAAAAATAAAGAAGCAGAGTAGTATTGTTTTTCACTAGATAGATTAGAAATTAAATGTCAATTAACCAATTCTCTCACAATTCTGAGGAATAAGGCTTCCCAAACTAGAATTATATAAATAGCTGTACTGTCATTTAATGATAAACATAGAATGAATATTTTATTAGACTTTAATGTCTTGAAAAGTTATTTCCTGCAAATTCTTTGTCAGGAATCATGATCCGTCAACAGGAAGATACCAAATGAAGTGAAAAGCACGGGCTTCAGGATACAGAGGCTCTGACCTATGAAAGAGAGGAGGAAAATTCTAGGGCCACATTTGTAGCGCAAGCTCAAAGATCATCTATGAGAAACCAAATCAAGAGAACAGAGAAATTCAACAGAAATGTCTTTAAAGGAAAAAATGTTTTTCTTAATCTCTAAATGTGTTCTCATATATTAAGGAATACATGCATTCTTGCTGAGAGTTTAGTGACCAATTGATGATAGAGATAGAGCTGATTGAATAAAAACACAGGCAATTATTAACTCCTGGAATACCAAAGGAGCACAGGAAATGAAATTATTACACACTATTGGTTTAATTGTGAATAATATTTACATAATCTTAATAAGGTAAACTTAAATTCATAGTCTAACCACAATTATGCTATATAACTCTTGGGGGAAAATACAGCAAGCAAGAAAGAGATGGATGGATAAGGAAGGAAGGAAGGAAGGAAGGAAGGAAGGAAGGAAGGAAAAAAGAAAGAAATTTATTCAGGATCATGGCATAAAATAATTATATCCACTTCTCCCATACTGGGAAATCAACAGATGCTATGTAAAATAGGGGAAAAATAAAATATTGTTATAAGCATGGTATTTAGAAACCAAGGTATATATTTAAGAATATATATTTAGATTAGCAGAAAGTACTTCCCAAGGTATATATTTAGACTAGAAGAAAGTGGTTCCCAAACAATAGTGAAATCCAGAATGGGAATAATATAGTAGGGCCTTACAGTTGAGGTTCTAATTCCTTTCAAAGTCATTCAGTTTTCTACCCTAGAGATATCAACTTTTCATAAATTTAAGAAATTTTAAATAAAGCTAAACGTTGAGTTCAGCAATTTAGAACTGATTCAATCTTTAGAAAACATATTCAAATTAGAAGGAGACTTCTAATGTAATTAAATTAGTTTTTACATTTATCAGCAAGATGAATACTGAAAATTATTGTCTAGAGATATAAAGTTAGAAATATATGTCATAAAGAATAAACTCAGGGGGATTTCCTTATGGGGTACTTAGGCATGGAGATGCTGTTCAGCATCAAATCAGTGAAACAGACTGTGAAAAGCCTCCTATAATCCGGAGAGATGCAGACCACAAGATCTGCAGCATACAATTCTAAATAGCCACAAGTGATTTACGTTCATTAAATTGAATGAGTATAGAAGAAGTTTGAATAAAATGACAACTGAAGAGGGTTTTTTATTGCTTTTGTTACTGAATTCAAAAAGTACAACTCTGGGTGAAGGAAACAAAAATCTCTGACCTCACAATATAACAAAATCATATTTAAAAGTTCTCTTTGTTTCTTGGAACCTCTTGCAGAAATTTCAGCCTACCTACATTTTCATTATCCTCCAACACAGTATAATACAATCAGAAATAAGTGCTATGTAAGATAATTATATTTAAAAGCTAAAGAGGAGGTAGAGGTAATTAATCACAGCTTCAAGGAAACATAAAGATATATCAGTAAGCAAAGATCATATCCAGAAAGACATGATCCTTAATTTATTAATATATAACCAATGCATCTATCCATCTTCTATTTTTGTTTGTGAAATTATCTAATATCTTCAGTATCTATCTTTTGGACTCATGAAATTACTTCTTTAGGAGACAGAGTCCTTGAATACTCCCATCCTCGACATTTATTATACTGCCTCTTGTACAATTGAAAATAAGTTATATTAAACAATTCCTTAATTCTATCATAGGAAAACAGATTTTTTAAAAATCCCAGGATCCAAATGTTATTTTGGAACATGTCACTAAAAACATGTGCAAGTTTATTATATACTGAGGTGGTTTTGTTTTTTATTGTTTTCTATTCTAATTTCTGAACACTCAATATTACTGTTCCATAATTCAATCCTTCCTTATATATCATATGGATTTGTTACGAATGGAAACAAAAATTTAGGTGTGTAGTATGTCTTCTTTACATGAAAGTGTCCTCATCTTCTCTATACATATTCAGAGGCAGAGAAGGACACAGGAGTCTAAAGGGTCCCTGACTATGAGCAGTTGAGTACATAGTCAGGATGCTCACATTCTTGGAAACAAATGGATTTCATTATGTCATTCCCTTTACCTGGATAAGCCTTCTTATCCACCCACTTTGCTACTACTGATCACACCATTACTTGACAACTGTTTTTTAATAATAGAAGTGATTATGGGGTACAAATGTTTATTCACTTAATGCCATCAATTTTAAATTTTGTTAAGGACTCAAATTTCTTACAAGCTGACTTCATTACCAAATATTTGTTTCCTTTAAAAATAAAGATTTCTCCATACAATTGTATGGAAATGGAAGGAGACCCTCATTGTTACACAAAATTACATATAAGAGTTTGTGAGGGGAAAGGAGAAAAAAAACAAGGGAGAGAATTGAATTACAGATGGGGTAGAGAGGGAAGATGGGAGGGGAGGGGAGGGGGGATAGTAGGGAATAGGAAAGGTAGCAGAATACAACAGTCACTAATATAGCATTATGTAAAAATGTGGATGTGTAACCGATGTGATTCGGCAATTTGTATTTGGGGTAAAAATGGGAGTTCATAACCCACTTGAATCAAATGTATGAAAGATGATATGTCATGAGCTTTGTAATGTTTTGAACAACCAATAAAAAATAATAATAAAAATAAAAAAAGAGAAAGCCATTGTCCCTAAAGCAGAAAAAAAAATAAAAAATAAAGATTTCTCTGTTGTATTACATCTGAGACCCTTTATGCTTCTTCCTTGATGGTAGGTTAATATCTTTGACTCAAAGTTGTGTGTTTTCACTTTTGTCTCTATTTGAAGTGACTGGGTTTTCCTCATGAATAGGAAACCTGTCTTATTCTGGCAACCTCCATACCTACAGTGCCTAGCAACAAACCATTTTAATTTCCAATCATAACAATCCCTTATGATTTACTCATATGTTTGTCAATAAAATTAAAAATTAAGTTAAAAGACTGCAAACATTATAAGTGCTTATTCGTGCCATTTTCCCACTTCATCTGTTGGGTTAATAGCACTGTTCTTAAAGCTTGTATGAGTTCAAGCAAGAGTACAAACTAGTCTTCATCAGAAAGATGTGCTGCAGATATTTCCCAGAAAGTAGCATATTAATTCTGTTTATGAAGTTTTTAATTTTTTTTTAGTTATAGATGGACACAATACCTTTATTTCTTATTTGTTTATTTTTATGTGGTGCCAGGGATCGAACCTGGTGCTAGACAAGGTAGACACACGCTAGACAAGCACTTTACCACTGAGCCACAACTCCAGCTCCTGTTTATGATGTTTTAATGTGCATGTAAGATTTGTGAGAGGTTAGTTTTAAAAAAAAAAACAACAAAATGAGTAGTATTTGTCTCCTGGGCCATGGTTCTGTAGAGTGTTTAGAAAGTCACTCTCCTGACCATTGCACTGATTTTCCATCTCTGATCTTCATGTTTTCCCTGTACAGTCTTTTCTTTCCTTCTTCCTCTGCTTTGTATCAATGACATCTGTCCTTGTTGCTTATTTCTGTTGCTGATAGTCACGGTTAACACCCTTGCATATGCTTAGAGAGTAACAATATTATGCTTCATAAAATCGAATTAAAATGCTTTTTAGGAAGGCAGAATAAACTGAATCAAGAGTATAATGTGCATCCAAAATCTATTCAAAATGGATCAGAGACTTAGGAATAGACCAGAAAGTTTGTAACTGGATAGAAGAAAATACACAGTCAACACAGGAACAATCAATAACTTCCTCTACAGGACTCCTAATGATCAGGAAATAATATCTAAAGTTAGTATTTAGAGTGGTAGGAAATTAAAAAGCCTCTGCATAATAAACGAAGCAAGAGCATGAAGATAGCTTACAGAATAGTTGAAAATCTTTGCTAGCTACTCTTTCAACACAGGATTAATATCCAGAATAGATAAACTCAATAAAATTAACAGCAAAAATCAAATAATCCAATCAATAAATGAACCAAAAGCCAGGCCTGGTATTGTCTGCCTGTAATTCCACTCAATTCAGGAGGCTGAGTCAAGAGGATTGCAAGTTCAAAGCCAGTGTCAGAAATCTAGCAAGGACCTAAGCAACTTAGTGAGACCCTGTCTCAAAAGGAAAAAGAAAAAATTAAAAATGGGCTAGGGATATGGCTCAATGGTCTAAGCATCCCTGGCTTCAATCCCCAGTACCAAAAAGTAAATAAATAAAAGAACTTAATAGACACTTCTCAAAAGAAGAATTATAAATGACCAACAAATATGTGAAAAAAAATGTTCAATATCTTTAGCAATCAGAAAAATGCAAATCAAAACTGCATTGAGATTTTACCTCACTCCAGTTAGAATGGCAGTCATCAAGAATGCAAATAATATTAAATGCTGGTGAAGATGTGAGGGGAAAGTAACACTTAAACACTTTTGATGGGATGTAAACTAGTGCAACCACTGTGGAAATCAGTACTGAGGTTCCTCAAAAGAATCAGAATAGAAACATCAGGTAACCCCTCCATACCACTTCTTGGTATTTATTCTAAAGAATTAAAGTACTCTGAACTAACTTCCTATGTACATGTACAAATATACCACAGTGAGTCTCATCATCATGTATATCCAAAAGACACTAATTTTAAAGATGTTTAAGTAAATAGCAAAATGATCAGTACAATAGAGGGAAGGGCCCTGGGGGAGGGAGGAGGAAAGTGAAAGGGGGAAGTAATGGGGACTGAATTAGAGGAATCTATATTCCATGCTTTTATGATTATGTCAAAATGAAAGTTATGTATAACTAAAAAGAACTAATACAAATTGAAAGAAAAAAGAATTAAATTCATCCTACTGTAGCAACACATACATACCGTGTTTATAGCAGTGCAATTCACAATAGCCAAATTATGGAAACAGAATAGGTATCCAGCAATGAATGTGATATATACACCATGGAGTCTTATTCAGTCATAATAAAAAATAAAATTGTGTCATTGGCTGAAAAATGAATGGAACTTGAGGTCATTATACTAAGGAAAGTAAGCTAGACTCAGAAAGTTAAGAGTCAGGTTTTCTCTTGTATGTGGAAGATAGAAGGGGAAGAAGGAGGGATCTCATGAAAACCTAAGGGAGACTAGTAGAGTAGAGGAAGGGGACTAGAGAGAGGGAGGAGGAGAAAAACGGGAAAGGCTTAGGAAAATCAATTTGACCAAAGCACTTTATGTAAATGTACATATGTGTGATAATAAATCCCACTATTATGTGTGCTTATAATACACCAATTAAAAAATAAATTTTAAAAAATAAAATGAAAATTTAAAAAATAAGTCAATCAAAAACAACAACAAAAAGCACATATTGTGTAGTTTCCGATATCTAATATAAACCTTATCTTGATACATTAAATATCATAAGCTCAGGTCCTGCTGAATAAATTGCATGAACCCCATAGAGTTGAGTACTTTGCCTGCATTTATTCAGTAGAATTTTTATCATGGAAGAAATTTGGGTTGAAAAAAAGATATCTACTTATTGTTTCCTTTTCTTACATGAAAATAAAACCTTGCTGTGGAATGGATGACACGTTTAATTTTATTATTCTACATTTACAAAATGAAACTATTTTAAATAAAGCTACAATTTTAACCACTTCTTCATACCAGTCTGGAAATATCGTCCAGATTGAATGCAAATATACTCCAACTTTCATTTCCACTCCATTTTTTCCCCTGTAAGAATTCAATGAGTTGTAGAGAATGTAAACAAATGGGGTTAGCATGAGTGCTTTTTGCCAGTGAGCAAATTGCTTTCCCAATGCAATTATACACACTTTCTGTCTCAGCAGTTACCCTGAATATGGTATGGAGTATCTTTTACATGCTTGAGGTTCTTCAAAATGTGTTGTTTTAAGGGGACACAGCTATGTTAACTTAGTGTTCAAAGATATTAAAACCCCATCTCTGTGATCAGAAAAACTGCCACTAACACTAATAGTTCCTTGTCTTTTCTTTGTCAACTCCAATAGCAGGAAAATTTCAGTAGACACTCATTACAGAGGAATGGGAGCATAAACTTATTGGGCTACTTACTAGCCATTTGGTTCAATTACAAAGTCAACTTACTAAAAATGAGGGCTATTTCAAACTAGAAACTAAGAAATATATCTTTGATCTCTGACACAGTCAGACATTTTCCTTAAGATTTGCATTGCAAAGCTAACAGACTCTATAAACATCAGAGATGTGTACTAGATCCCTATGGATCCAAAACCCAAGAAAGAAGCAGTGCTCACCCCTCCCAGGCAGGTTACTGTGACTTTGAATTGTGCCTCATTTGTGGGTTGCCTTTTGGTTGCTTCTTATTTTGCTCTTCTGATATCAGTGCTGGTCTGGGATCAAATTTAAGAGTAGATTTTGCATTCAGAGTGCAAAATTCAGATCCCTAGGCATAGTCACTCCCATTCCTACTTCCCTCCACAACTGCCCTTTCTATGACTTGTGAGCATGTGTGTGATTCCCCTGCCTCACTATAGCATAAGCTCCATTAAAGAAGGATCACATGTAATTTATCCTTGTGTTTTCATCTTTATCAAAACCTTGGAAAATGATTTGTATATAGTAAATATTGAAAATACATACTCCAAATAGTTGTAGCTTGGTCCAAGTTTCCCCCAAAGTAATTAAAGTATTTCCCTACATAATTTTATAATTCCCTGAACATATCTTTGCTTTGAACATCATATCACAATTACATTCTTTAAAGTGCCATTAATATTTCCTGTTTTAATTCTATCTTGTTCACTATGTTGGCAAGAGCTGCCTGTTTTCCTGTGATGCTTTTAAACAAGCCTAGAGGCTAAAATGTAATTGGTGGTTCCAATAAAAGGCTTCAATGTTGTTAAGTTGCATTTTAACAGCATAAAGAGTGGAGCTCTCACTTGGGATTTCCTGGCACAAACTGACAAACCTTCTCACATGTGATTTCTTAGGTTTCAAGATGGTAACGCATCCCTAAACTGAAATCGATCTGTAATTTCAATTTGTATTAAAAATACCAGAAAGTGAAAGCCAAGGCACAGAATTAGTGGGGCAGATGTAATACAAATATAAAATATAAGAAATTTCATTCTTGTCATCCTGATCTTCACACTTTTATCTATGTTTACCCTCGTTATTTCAGTTAAGAACATTTGGAAATAATTTAAGCAACAGAGAAGGATTTTATGCTAAGCAATCACAAAAGCCAGAAAAGAGGACATCACGAGTAAATGTGACGTGGGATTCTGGAACAGAGAAAGGACCTTGGGTTTTAAAAAAAAAAAAAAAGAAAGGAAATAATATATGCACCATCTTTTTTTAAATGACAAGAACTTCCTGCATCAAACATTATTCCTTTCTCTACAAATCTGTGTTATAGATACTAGAATACTTTTAAAGGCTATTTCATTTTTTAGTAAGAGGTATTCCAACAACTTGACAAACAAGGGAGCTCTCTGCTTTCTGATGGAGGAAAATGGAGATTCATCCCTACTTTATATATTGCCTCCCTTTCCACTTTGGTGAACATTAACCTACAGTTTCTGTTAAGATACAGAGTGGACCTCATGGTATGAATACTTTTATTGCTAAGTATGTACAGTCCTTTTAGGAATTTAGACAATGCCCCAATACTCACCAAGGGCCTGAGAGTGCGGAGCACCCCCTCCCATCTAACAGCAAGGCCAAGTCTCCTGCTTCCTCTTTTTCATTCTTAACCACTCCTCTGTGTTCTTTTTCACTTCCTTTTTTAGAGTTTGGCTTTTCTACTCAACCACAAGTCTTAGTCTTTATTTATAGTTTTCCTAGCTTCCAGATTCTCAATTCATGATTAGAATAGGAACATGCTTCCGGGGTGGGAAAAGCAATGTCTTATTACTATGATTTACAGCTCCATCCAAATATCTAAACTGCTTTTGGGATATGCCTGATCATGCTTTTATTAAGGAACCAGGAGGATTGGAGGTTACTCATGTCAGCCCTCTGACAGATTTATTCCCTTTATGTCTCTGCAATATCAGTGCTCTTAATGCCTTTCTCCTTGACCTTCATGAGGTCAACTAGATATTTGCAGCAAAGAGAGTACATGGGCAACATAAATCCCAGTAAGAGAAGTGAAAGATGTGGTTTTTAAACAAAATTAGACCTGAATTGTCTTTCTACCCTGGACCAATTCTGTTCCCTGGTTAGCACTTTTTTTTTTTTTTTTTTTTAGTTAGCTTCTTTATTGTTGTGACCGGAATACCTGACAAGAACAACCTAGAAGAGGAAGTTTATTTTGTCTCATGGTTTCAGAGGTTTAGTCCATGGTTGGCTGACTCCAAAGCTCTGGGCCCAAGTGAGGCAGCACAACAGGGCAGAAGGGTATGACAGAGGAAGACTGCTCAGGTGAAGACAGCCAGGAAGCAGAAAGTTAGTTCTACTCACCAAAGACAAAATATAAACCTCAAAGGACAAAGGCACGCCCTCAATGACCTACTTCCTCACCCACACCCTACGTGCTTATAGTTACCACCCACCTAGTCTATGGATTAATCCACAGATTAGGTTATAATTCTCATAATCTAATCACTTCACCTCTGAATGTTTTCCAACTGCCTCACACGTGAGCTTTTGGGGGACACCCTGTATCCAAACCTATAACAAACTGTTATCACTAATGAAATAAATCAGGTCCCTTCTACATGTAATAGTCTGTTTGTCTGTGGGTACAGAAAATAAACAAGAATATGATAAGAGGAGAACCAGAAAAGAGTTGTTATCAACAAACCATAGGATGTCACCTTATTTATCTCTGCTAACTTTCTGCTCAGTGATAGTCACTTCACAAAGCCTCCGTGGGCACACCAATCAGTACAGCAACCTATGCCCACAACAGGAAGTTCACTTCTTCTCTGTTCTCTTGGGAATGTTATATTCCCTTTAAAGTACTTAAATATTTTTGCCTGTGGTCACAATTATTTATGCCTATTTCATCTTAAAATATGTATTAATTAAGTGAATTTTCATTAATTAGTATATAAAAGTGCTATGTTAATCATATTTGAGTAAGTAAGTCAAAATTGGAATGCATCTGGCTGTCTTCTATGCCTGAGAAAATTAAAAGGTTGAACAAATTGTTTGAAAGGCACTACAAAGTCTTTTCATAAAGCACAGAAGAAAACATTAGTATCCAAGCAACTCACAAAGTGTTTTTTAGTCTGGTGAGCTTAAAAGAAAAAAAAAGATGAGCTATATGCTTTAAGAGAAAAATTACTGGTAATTATAGCCCACTCTAAGATAAGCAAAACCAAATCTTTTCATAAGCTCCTCACCTGTCACTCAGACAGTTATCAAGGTTCTGGGAAGGAGTGGAAACTGTAAAACATAAGCCCCTCTATTTAAGATACTTCTCAACTGATAAAGAAGATAAAATGAAAGACAAATAATTCTTTACATAAGGTGCAAGGGCAAATTGAGTGCCAGAGCCATGGCTCACCTCAAAGTAAAACGCCTTTCAAAGAGTAAGACCTACTTTAATTCAGCATGGAACACACATGAGGGAAGACATCATAAAAAGAAGAGTGACTTACATTCTATCTTGAGTGATTCTCAGGACTCATGGAGGCAAAAAACCACTTTCTTTTTGTGTGAGTGTGTGTGTGCACGTGTGTATGTGTGTACATATATATACACCCATGTTTTCTTGCTTTCTTTGCAGGATATATTCTGTTTGCCCCCTTAAGTCTAGGTGTAACTTGCTTTCTCCTTTGGAAAATGATCTGAAGGGGCAACACAGTATTCTCTCAAACTTCACACTGGAATTGACTGGCCCATACGTGGACCATGCAATGATTCAGAGAGTCTAGGAGCAAGAAGGATTTATTCCCCTAGGTCTAGTACTGAGTGATTTTTTTTTTTTTTTTTAGTCTGAAAGTCATGGCTATGTTTATTCATAGTTTGCCCTGAGGTTTTTGGGCTGTGTTCAGATCATTACATCAATTTTTAAATGATGTTTTGATCAATTACTTGATCATTTAAGGAATTGTTTTCCCTACACACTCTTTGCTTCCAAGTTCTAATAATGACTCCACCTTTCCATGACCTGCCTACCTTGCAAGATCTAAAGTTAGTAATAACCACACTGTTATTAACCCTGGAGTACTAAACTATTCTTTGTGGATTCTCTGAATGCTGCTCAAACTTTTGTATATAGATCCAATGAAATGAATCTTGAGTTATCCTAACATGAGCAGGTCACTGGTTTTCTTCTAGAACACTAACTGATACACATGGCTCTGATAATAATCAGGAGAGGGACCAAGAAACATGCACACCTGATAGAAAAATTAGAATAAAATTCCAGAGATTTGGGAAATCAGAATATGTCAACTGTGAGAAAATAAAATATTATGAGTTCATCTAAACACTGAATGGCAGAATATGCTGGGATAGCCTTGAACACAAATGAACCTGAGAACCAAGTTTTGGTACCTCCTACTGCCACACGCAACTAAATCAGTAAGAAACACTCCAGGTGAATTGGGCTGCACAACGAATCATGAAGACAAAGAAGGTAACTTTTTCTTGGGGTTCAGTGATGGCTCCTCTGCCCCAGCTCCCAAAAGGGAGGCCAGAGAGGCAGGCAAATTAGAGAGAGAGAGAAAGAGAGAGAGAGAGAGAGAGAGATAGATAGAGAGAGAGAGAGAGAGAGAGAGAGAGAGAGAGAATAGCTGAAACCGTATTTATTGAGGGGAAAGACATTCAAAAAAGTTCAATCCAAATAAGGCAAGAAATTGGATTTCAGGGGGTTACTTGGTGATGTCCTGTGGTCAGCAGATTAATTGACATCTCAAAAAGCCATACCCATCTCAGATGCTGTGTGGGATCAAAGGCAGAGCTATCGAAAAGGACACAAATGTCGCACAGCCAATGTCAGTCCAATCCCCTCATGTGCTTAAATGTTCATAGCTCACACACACAGCCCATGGCTGGCTCTCGATATCCTACCACTTTCTACTACACCTCCTCTCCCCTTCCTGAGCTCCAGGTTTCTCACAGTTGTGGACCATATGGTTAAGCTTCCTCATGCAATGTCTCCCACTCATCCTACTCAAAGATGTCCACTTGAAGAGTTTGGTGAAACAAAGCTATTAATCTTGAAATTCATAGACATCATGAAATCAACTAAAATTCAGTGTGAAAAAATGTGTCTAAGTGACACATTTCTTTCCTTGGAAGAGGAAATCATTGTCTTTCACCAGTTGCTCAACTGGGCCCTTAATTTTCACACCACCACACACACATACCCTACTTTAAAGTGAATTATTTGTTAATTTCTGATAAAAGGTACATTAAGGTATCCAGTGGAACACTCAACAAGTAGATACATGTGCACATATTTTGCAGTCTTGGTTCACAACACAATAGATTTTACTATATTGTGCTTGAGTAAAAAATTCCTGAATGCACTCATAAATCTTAGAGACATAGAAAATTAAAATGACTTTTCTGATCACAAACTTTTCATGTAAAAAAATAGGAACAATAAAAATGCCTATATCAGAGGGTCATGGTGGAAAATAAAATATTGCTCTTGAAAACTATCCATCACTGAATCCCATCCAAGAGTATTTATATTTTAAATGTGACTTTTATAAATTAAAAATCACTAATACACTGTGCAAGACTATTTTTTACTTTAAATACCCTTTAGCCCAGGATAGTTAATCTCCAATGGTTTGTTCTAGGTATCATCATTTTGTATATTTTAATAAAATATTTCACATGATATCAATAAGTAATTATCAGCTTAAACCAACTCTGAGATTAAAGTCTCCTAAAATTCTCCTCATGGTAATTTCTACACAATCAATTATTTTATGTTATTTTATTTGTAAGTGTTCAAATTGGATTTAATGCTTCTGAAATGTTTTGTTAGAAGTAATGAGCATTGTCATTTATTTTTATTTTCTCAGCAATTATATGAAAGTTTTATGGTATTTGAGAACCTGATTTATTTTAGTACCTTGTACCAATTGATGGATATGAATCAGAGATATCATTGTCATTGTAAGGAATTAAAAATTATTCCGACTTGACTACTGACTTTATTATTATATGATCTTGAGCAATTTGCTAGATTTCTTAAAAGCTAAATTTTAGATAATAATGTTTAGCTCCTAGAAAGAATTGAGATAATCCTGTTTATACATTTATGCTTTTTTTGCACTCTTTCCTCAGCTTTGGAGTGCAGCGCCTGGTCTAATGGGGTTGCTTTGCCAAAGCAAAGTAATGAAGAGCCTGGGAGTTTACAAGTCTTTGAAAATTATCTATAATCAATGATAATCTATTACCTAGAGTACCATAACTTTCTCTCTAGATTTGCCCTGTGGGGTCAGGCAGACATAAGCCTCCACAGAGCTTTGTCTAAATCACATTCACATTTGCCTTCCTCCTCCTTTTGGTTTACCCACTCCCTTAGAGAATTCACTGGAAGCCCTTTATAACAAGGATCACTATTTCAGGATTACTTTGGAGAACCTGCCACTTAAGTCATGTAGTATCCAGAACATTGTGTATAATTGATAAACAGGGGATACTATAACGATTCTAGTATTATTTTTATTAGTCATGAAAACTAAATCATTTTCAAATGCGCTCGTTTTGTACCCATCACATAAGTCTTGCAGAACCTGGATTACTCTGTTTTAGGATTAGATAACTGCATTTACCCAAAGCATATTTTAGCATATGTATCGATGGGATAAAACATAATATTTTGAGAATGTATCCTTTGTGAAATGAATAGATAAGGTGAATGAACATATCCATTTAATTTTTTGTAACACTCTTTGAAATGAAGAGACATGGAAGAATATCTTAATGAAACAGGAGCTAAATTCTGTCCCCGTGAAAATCCTTATAAAAACTCTCCAACATCTGGTGAATCTAACACAATCTTGAAATGGGAGTGATTCTTCTTTAGATAAATATAATTATCTTTAAAGCTGTGTCTACTGATTAACCAGATAATCAAACTTCAGGCTGTATTTCTATGCAGAAAGCAAAACACAAAAAATCTTTATGTAGTTAGACATAAGGTAAATTGTTATTTGAGAGTTGAATAAAAGAACCATGAATCAGAACCCCTTACTCCTGTTCCAATTGTTGACTTCATATGCTCTTAAGCCTATTACTTAATCTAATTTGCCCCCTATTTTTAAGATGAACTCTGTCCTTTGTTTCAGAGTATAAACACATTTCAAATAATGACAAATTGATTAAGTCACTCTGTAGCAAGTGTCACATTAAGCTTTATTATGATTTATGATTTATGGGTAATTAAATATATTTGAAGATTACATTAAGTCCAAAATAGCATAAATTATATCTGATGTAGTGCATTGATTCTGATGAGGAAGTTTTAGATTGGAATTGGCCAGGAGCTACTTTGAGTTCTGAGTTAAGTAGCAAGGGTTATATGTCACTACATATAATTCATCAATAAAAGCTTCACATCTTTTGTTGTCCAGCATTTCCTTATCTTTTAAACAAACTTACCTGGCTACAATTTGCACTTCAATTTGCATTATATATTGTGCTTTTTCTTCTCACTTATTGATATTTTTCTGGCTTACTATGTGAAAAAAAATCAAATGACCTTGACATAAAGCCACTGAGAAGAGCAATCTGAGCCTGAAAGTGTTTATGAGTTCCGTGATCCGTAAATTACCAAATGTTAAGAGCACACCAGGAAGAAAAGGAAATCCTCAAAGCAGAAGCCAAATCACCCACAGTATTCCTCCTCCTACATGGGACTAGGATAAATCATGTATTTACTCAGTGTAAGTCATTATGTTAAACTGTTGGCTGAAATATCATTTTTATTAATGCATTATAGTTATACATAATTGTGGGGTTCTTTTGACATTCTCATAAATGTGTATAACATAATTTGTTCCATTTTAGTCTCCGGACTGACCCCTTCACTTCCCCTCCTCTCTCCCTGATCCTCTTCCTCTACTCTATTGGCCTTCCTTTTGTTAATTTATTTTTTAATTGATGCATTAAAGTTATACATAAAAGTGCAGTTAGTGGCAATAGATTCATACCTGCACATGGCATACATTTGTCAGGTTGATTTTCCAGTTTCTCCCCTTTCCCATCTCCCCTCCTTCCCCCCCACCATCCCTTCTTCTACTACATTGTTTTTCCTTCTACTTTCATACAAATCTCTTTTTTAAAAAATCCTCATTTCTCTCTAGCTTCCACATATGAGAGAGAACATTTGACCCTTGACTCTCTGAGTCTGGATTATATTACTTAGCATGATTTTCTCCAGTTCCATCAATTGACTAGCACTAAAATATCATTTTTGAATTTCATGAGGTAGGCAAAATTGTCTTTCCTGTTTAACAGATTGGCAAATTGAGTTTAACTTACCCAAAATCTCATGGGATATAAGTAATGGAAGTGGTATTTCAGTTCATTAGCATGAGCTTATAGTTTATTTTTATTAATTATGATATCTGGATATAGAAAATGAAATGATCCAACAGAAGAAGTAGTTTTTCTTTTAATTTTAAGAACATTGGTCAAAGCAAGGCTAGAAGCACCCAACACCTTGTTGTAATAATTCAAACATGTATCATGACATGCATGAAATATATTTGAATTCCATAAGCTGCACATTTGCTCTTCTATGTTAAACCAAGTTCACAAAAGGTGAGTGCCGGGAGCAGGATTCCCATAATTTGTAACAGATTGTGCATATTTTCTTCTTTACTAATATGCCTTTACCCTGTTTTAAATGCATTGTCAAATTTTCAATTATTTTATAATGTGGACATTTTACTGATTGACATAATTTTTAAAAGCCACATAAAGTCTCACCAAATTCCCCAACCGAGTTTAACTCCAAATATCACATGTCTGGGACACTGTATGCCCATTGGTATAGAGTGAAAATATTTTCTTTTTCTGTTTTTATTTTATTTGTTTTGTTGCATTAATATTTTAGTAAAGAAACTGCTAAAAAATTGCTAAGAAGTACAAAAAAGATTTACATGGAAGATTAAGGAGTAGCTCTTGAGGAAATGAATAAAAAATAAATAGCAGACTCTCACTTCTTGAAGGAAGATGGAATATTTCTAATAAATCAAAATGACCAAATCTAAGGTCAGAGGCAGAAAGACATTCAGAGTTACAGAAGGTAAGTTCTTCCTAAGTGAGAGGATTCTGGGCAAGTGACTATGACAGTTCCAGAATCTGATTCATCAACAGAAAAGTCTGATTTTCACAAAGCACAAATCCCTCCTGGCCCAGTCCCCACATACTCTTGTGATAGTGCCTTGTGTCCCTAAGTGAGAGAGCCCTTTAAGGAAAGAGCTGTGATATAGGGAGACCAGGCCTTCAGGATCAGAGAGATATGGGAGATCATGGCTGGGAAGAAAAACAGGACTAATTTTCCTGCTGGCCTGTATCCTAACATGAAGTTGGATGAGCAGTTAGTGCTCATATCTATATCACCAAATAACACTTTTGGGAAGACAGTGACAGCACTAGGCTGCTAGATTGGAGTCTGTGAAGGAGGAAAGGAAGGTGTCTCAAAAAAGTTGGATTGGGGAGTCACAGTTGCTTACTTTATCTATTAAGGTAAATGTGATTTTGTTTGCATATCCCAGGATGACAAGGGAGTCACATACCTTACATTAGTAAGAGAACACTATACAAGGCATTAGCCGAGGAGTCTGGCTTTAAGTTTAAATCCTATACTCAGCCCATCTATGCCACCGTTTAGATACTTACATCCCTGTCAAGAGAACTCTTAAAAGTAGGGATGAGGTCTCCCCAAAACAGCATGCAAACTGGTCACAGGAAGGACTGCTAAATGAAAATGAGAGAAGCTGAAAATATTCAGGGGATTCATATAGAATAGGGGTGGGGGATCTTTACCCATAAGGCATTTTTAAAATGTCTAAAATATTCTTTGATGACAGGTTTAAGATTTCTCTACACTTCATCAATTACCACTTTGAGGAAGAAAATCACTTGCAATATTTCAGGGAGGAAAACTCAATTTATAATAAGTTCAGAATGTGAATTATTTATAAAGTCCAAAAAACTATACAGACTCAATGAATGGAATTATGCAAAGTGTAGCAACAAGTTTGTGTATCAAGAAACCTCTTTAAGGTAGAGGAAAATAAAATTCAATAGTAGCTCTAACCTACGCAAATCACCAGTAGGTCCCAGGTTGCCTAAAGAGGATTCCTTTTTTAATGGCCTCATGTTTCACTGAATGGCAAAATCTCAAAGGTTCCTTGTAGCTAATACAATCAGCCCAAAAGGACTGCATACACTTTTCACTGTGCCCTATGAACAAATAGAAAAAAGGCTAGATATTCCAAGTAGTTAACTGAAGGTCATTTCTACCTGTACATAATAAAATGAATTTTGGACAAAAAGAATTCAATGAAAATGCTCAGATTTTACATGTCAATGTGATGATAAATATCTATTTGAACAGAATAGCTTATATCAATGTTGATTTTCTCAGAATTCTCTGGCTCTTCATTGCTTTAAAACATGGTCAAGACTCCCTCAACCTACAAATTTCCAGTCATGGGGAAGACGTAATTGAATGTCTTAAAGATAGGGACTCTGTTATTTCCAGTGTCTGTCAGAGCTGCCACAGTTCAGTAACTGGACGAACTCAAATGCTGTACTTCTCCTCTTACCTCTTTGACTTTGCCTCCTTGTAGTCATTATTTCCTACTTCTTCTATATCTATTATTCTGTTTACAAACACTCCTTAAGATTTTAGCTTAGTGCACCTTCTATTTCTTTCATGAGTGATGTCCTTTGTCTGTGACTGTCATCCATAATTATGAACAAGTTTGAAATGACTTATCTTCAAAGACATCTTTTTCATGTCTGACTCAGTTAGATGATTTTTTTCTTTCTTCTTTAATCCATATTATTTTGTATTCCAATTATGTCACTAAGTTTATTTGACCCTTTATAAGAGTAACAGAAGGACTTCACATAAAGAGTGGCCACTATCAAAAATGAGAACAAAATTACCTGTTGATCCTAATTAATATGTCATCTTGTTCTCTAAATCCTCAATGAAAGTCAAAATGTTTAACTAAATAATCACTTCAAACTAGAAAAAAAAATATATTATCCTAAAATCATTGAATTAGAACAAAATCTGAAATATAAATGACCCCCTACAAGTTAATATTTAATTTTGATTACTTGTTTCTTAAAGTTTCCCCATTTCAGTTTCTCCTTCTTCTGCTTACTCTTGGCTGACATTAATTCTCATTTTAGTAAAAATCAGAAGCAATTAGCAGAGAATTTCCACAGGATGCAAAGACCAGACTGCCTGTCTCTGTGCACATTGCTGTCATTGCTCAAGTTAAAAATGAGAGGTTATCAGTGTTCCTATTTGGAGCCAGCTCCTCCAATGCTGCATGGGAATTCATGTCCTTTATTAGTTCAGGGACATTACTCCAGAAACTGTCCACACTTCCTCCTGAATCATCAAATCCTCACTTTCCAAAATAACCTTCCCGGCAGGAATGAATGTTCTGAAATATCTCCTGTTTGGGAGAGAAGAAGACAGGAAAAAAAGAAAAGACCCTTTGATTTAATATACATATATAAGAGAAAATTCATTATGAGAATTAGCTCACACAGAGGCCAAAATTTTCCACAATATGCTGCCTGTTAACCTATAAGCTGGTGGTATCATTTATTCTGAGTCCAGTGGCCTGAGAACCAGGAGAATTGATGATGTACCTCCTACTTCAAGACTGATGGTTTTAGGTATGGGAGGTAGGAGGTCAGAAGTGGGGGTGGAGTGTAGCTAGCCTAAGTCCATTAAGTTCAAAGGCTCAAACCAGAGCTCTGATATCCAAGGGCAGGAGAAGCTGCATATCTCAGCTCAGAAAGAATGCAAACTCACCCATTCTCTGCTGTTTTGGGCCTATTTACTCTCAAAATATTGGATGATGTCTTCCCATACCAGTGAGAGTAATCTTATTAATTCAAATGCCAAATTCTTCTCCCAGACATCTCACAGTCACACCCTCACACTCTGACACAAATAACTTTTTATCAGGTATCCGGGCATCCCTTAGTCCTGTCATGATGACACACAAAATTAACCATGGAAGTACTGTCAGTGATTTGTCTTTCCACTTCTAAAATCAAATCCCTCCAGATGTTTTCTCCCCTTTTCTCCACTCCTCCTACTCTCATGCCCAACTCACTTTTATTCATCTTTAACTTCACTCACTATTCCCCTGAAAAGGCTTATTTGGGGTAACAAATAACTTCATATTGTTAAATCCAATCATTAATTTCCAGTCCTCATATTTTTTAGCTTATCGGCTCCATTTGACACAAACATTTTCTCCATTGATTTCAGAGCTTGCTATTAACTATATAGGTCTAATCACCTGAAGGCCAGCCTTCTTGAGAGGGCTGACTTCCTGCTAAAATTTCAAGGTAATAAGCTGCAGCCAACTGCTTCACACTGTCCATTCAGGTGTTTCCTCAATCACAAGTTTGAGGAAGCAGAACAGGCAATAAGCTCAAATTCTACAACCAGATACTACTGCAGCAAAAAGATATGACCCAGTCTTACCTTCATAATAAAATAAATTTTGTCTCATTCACATTTCCCACTTTGAAATGCTCAGCGCTGCAAAATCACTTTATGTGCTTATATAAATATGCCACAGAAAAGTGTTCTAAATGCTTACTTTCTTTCCTTGTTAATCATATTAGGGGAGGACAAGTGCTCCCCTGATTATACAACTTAAAAGACCCACATTCCAAGTCCAGGACCCACCCCACGCCTGATATCTGTCTACTAGATCCTTGTGTTCTCCTGAGCAAATGATTTTTTAAAATTTTTATTTGGTAATAATTTATATAAACTTTGTCTATATTTACCAGAGAATTTGTATATAGTTTTTTTAGGCCATGTTTTTATTGCTGTGACCAAAAGACATGACAAGAACAATTAGCAGAGGAAAAATTTATTTGGGGGCTCACAGTTTCAGAAGTCTCAGTACATAGGCAGCCAATTCTATTGCTCTGTACTCAAATCAGTTCTGCAGAACATTAGGGCAGAAGGGTGTGACAATCAGGAAGCAGAGAGAGCTCCAATCACCAGGGACAAAATATAAACCCCAAAGGCACATCCCCAGTGACCAACCTCCTCTAGACACACCCTACCTGCCTACAGTTACCACCCAGTTAATCCCTATCAGGCGATTAATGCACTGAGTAGGTTAAGGCTCCCATAACAAATTCACTTCATCTCCAAACTTTCTTACATATGAACTTTTGGGGAACACCTTGTATCTAAATTATAACATATAGTCTTATTTTTTTTTTTCGTCTGTTGATGTATCAGCTCTTGATGCCACAGCTCTTGATGTCACAGATGAATTGGCATGATAAAATCAGCTATGGAGTTCACTATCATTTTTTGTCAGGAATTAAAGGGATTTGGAATTGAGAAGTAAATCATCATTTTCCCAGAATTCTCTGCCAGAAAATTCTAACCACATTAATACGTGAAATTTTCTTTTTATCTTAATCAGAAGTCTTTACAAGGCTAATTAAGTTATGAGGTTTTTCAGTAAACTCAGACTCTTGCTTATATCCATGGTGCTTTATTAATAAGTAACCAGTATAAATTTTTTATTAGAGCATTATAGTTGCATAGAAGTTGGGTTCATTTTGATGAAATCATACATGCATGGAATTTTATTTACTCCATTTCAGTCTCTGTTCCCTTCCCCCATTCACTCTCCTCCTTTCTCCCTCTATTTTCCATCCTCTAGTCTACTGATATTTCTTTGCTCATTTACTAATTTTTATTGGTTCTTTCTACATATGCAAAAAGGTGAAATTCCCTGTGATATATTTATATATGCACATAAGATGATTTTGTTAAATTGATTCTGCTTTTACTCCCCTTTCCTATTCTTCTTCCCTCCTCCTCAATCTCCTTCCTTTCCACTGATCTTCCCCATACCTTTATAAGAAGCCGTATGAATTTATTTCTTTCACATTTCTCACTTTAAAATAACTGGAGTTGTGAAACTCGTCCTCAGAAGAAAGTGGTCTAAATGACTATTTTGTTTTCCTATTAATGAAGATTTATATACTTAGTACTTGTGATGTCTCACAAGTATCTTCAATTTGGAGCACAAGAATGGAGAACTGATTTCATCTTTAGAAATTATATCTACACTGGGAAAGAGAAGTTGTCAAATAATTGATTGATATATTGTCACTAATGAAGTAAGACCAATAATACTTACTAATTTTCCTTTCAATGAAGGAGTTTTGCTCTTAACTGTATATACATATATTGTACTGTCTCTAAATAGAAAATTGTTTTATTAAAAAATCAATTTTAGGGCTGGGGTTGTATCTCAGTAGTAGAGCACTTGCCTAGCATGTTTGAGGCCCTAGGTTCAATCCTCAGCACCACATAAAGATAAACAAATAAATTAAAGTTATTGTATCCATCTACAACTACGAAAAAAAAATTTTAATCAAATTTATTTAATGTTTTTTCTTATTTCAACTAAAACACACTTTATGATTCATAATAACTTAATCTTCACAATATAATTTAAAGAGATTTTAAATGCAATTAAAAACAGCACTTCTGTTTATTCTCTCCTAGATGTCTTCAAACAAGTAATGAAGATTTTGAGAAATAAAAAATTGAAGATTTAATTTTTTGTGCAAATAAAATATAGTAGATTGGTTTGGAGTAATTTACAATTTCTCTCATAAAACGTCCTGAATCATTGAATCCAATTTCATCATAATTTACTTTAGGAAATGCTAAATGAATGCTATTAACCACTCAGTATATTATATTTTAGAGTGTCTTCAATCATGTTTTTATCTTATTTAAAATGATTGGAATAAAATTGTATTATGAGCTCACTCACATCTTGGGGAAAAACATGAATTTCTTATAAACACTATCAATAAAGTTAAATACATATTAATGCAAATATACTTTTCCTGGTATTGAATGAAATGCAAACTCACTGCTTTAAGATGACATCCAGGCCAGTTGTTTTGATTATCTATTTTGAAAAGAATGGTTTGGTCATTAATACCAGATTAATTTACTCATCAAAATGAAACAAGAAAGTTTGTTATTAAATAGGTTATACTGTTTTGTATTAGTATAATAGGACATGTTTTTTCAGTATTATAGACATCATGGAAAATTAGAATTGGAATTACTTGATCTACTCTATGTGGAGATTAGAGGAGAGGACAGGACATAATTAATACAAACTCAGTTGGTAACAACTAAATCAGAGAATAGCAAGGTAATGTACTGAACTGAGAAAAAAAGAGAGGAAAGGATAATCCATGAAAACAAGGTCAAATAAATCAGTACACAGCCAGGAAGTCCTGAACCAGACATTGTGATGAAACTACAAGGTCATAAGAAGGATGGAAAATCCTGACAGAGAAGAGAGAGAAAAAGTTTTAGGAATTTAGGAAACTGCTGACATTGCATGTCTGAGAAGGAGTATATCACTCTCTCTTAATGTGTGCATATGACTCGTGTATTTATAAGGTATGGCATGGAGAAAAAAAAAAAGAAAGCCTGCCTACTATTAAGATTCACAGACACCAACGGTGATTAGGCACACAGACAGATTTCCATCTTATTAACAAGAAGTCTGCTTTTCTGTCTGAGGACCTTCTCTGGAACGTTTTCTTATCCTGCACACAGAAAAGCCAAGAATTATTGAAAATTTTATATTACAAATAAAACTCTCAAAGATAGACCCTAATGGTGGATAAGGATCTTAATTTCCATGGACCATAGAGGGGCACTTCTGAGATGATTTATACATAGTTCTTCAAACACTTTCCAGTGGGATTGAACCCTGTTTTAATAGGTAACTTGCTTTTTTTTTTTTTAAAGAGAGAGTGAGAGAGGAGAGAGAGAGAGAGAGAATTTTTAATATTTATTTTTTAGTTTTCGGCGGACACAACATCTTTGTTTGTATGTGGTGCTGAGGATCGAACCGGGGCCGCACACAGGCCAGGCGAGCGCGCTACCGCTTGAGCCACGTCCCCAGCCGCGGTAACTTGCTTTTTAATGAATCATTTATTGGCTTTTCTCCTTTTCTCATCTCATTTTTGCTATTGCCTCATTTGTGCTTCCAAGGATAACCTGCAAAATAAACACAGGCCCTGAAGTTATTGTATGCTTTAGGGATATTCAAACTAGGTCCTGATAATTAAATCATATAAAATTAAAGTTAGAGTTAACACATTTTCTTTATTAATTTCACTATTTAATATGATTATTACTTTGGGGTACATGGTGGTCAACTTTACATTCAGAAACATGGATTACCTGTTCAAATGACTCCACTTGGGATACAACTTTTGGAGTATGTGCACATACACACACACAAACACACAAATATATATATATATTATTCAAGATGCATGGGTAGAGGGACAGGGAGCACATTCATCTCCTCTCCCTGCTCCACCCTCCCAAAAAAAGAGATTCTGAAGGCTTACATTCTGATTTTCTGTTGTTAGTTTTGCATAGCATTAATAAAGACATAAATGTTAGCTTCATATAGGATTAATGAAAATTAAGCCAGGCTCCAATAAAATATGGTGAGTCTAAAAGTACTTATCAAAACACTATGACTGTTATGACATCAGGCCAGAGGAAAAATTCTTGACATTAACTTTTCTATGGGTTTCACAGGTTCAAAGTGTTAAGAAACAATACAATGAAAGCCAAAAAAGAATACATGATGAGTCTAAAATAACATTTATTGAATATTTAACTATTTTATTTGCTTCTGAAATTGTATGGCTTTTAAACAGACAATATCAACCTTGTGTTTATTATAATTCTTTATTAGCTTTTATTTGTCCACTTGAAAATTGATTTGCTTATAAGCAATATAATGTTGCAATGCTTCTTATCACAACTAACACTTTGATTACCTTAATTTATAGTTATTTAGCAACATAAAATTACTCAGCAGTTGTATTAAGTCTCTTATAGTCATTAGTGGTATAAACTTTACACATTATAATTTCCAATAGCTGTTTTAAAAACCCACCAACAGTCCATAATTTTGTCTTGAATGGTTTCATTCAAATTTCCTTTGCCAAGTATGGATTATCTGATATAATATAACTAGAAAACCAAAGACAGCTTTCTCACATACACACACATTCCCAGAAAATTCTAAGTTTTTCTTGTAGAAGCATGAAAATCAAAAGAAAATAAAAGCATAGGAACTAATTGGCAATAATATTCAGTTAATATATCACAAATCTACAAACGAATGAAATCTGAATCATCTTTATTTTACATGCATCTAACACTTGGAACCCTTTTTGGAAATTAAGGATCAAGATGTGTGAAATTATAATGCATCAAAGGTTATAGTGTAATGTGTATCTTAAAACTGCTAATTTATTTGATGGGAATGTCTACAGACATTTGTGGATGCGTATTTTATTAAAATTATGGAATTTTTCTTTGCAAGTTGTTTCATTTGTTGTAAGCCAAACCATGATTTATTCTTAAAGCAGTTTTAAAAAATGGTAAAGAGAGTTTATTCTCTTATAGAATCAAAATAAAAGATAACTACATTCTATAATCAAAGATGAGATAAGAATGCACATTTGGAAATAAAAATAAATCATGAAAGAGACAAAATAGAGATTACAATTGAGATGGTGAAAAAAACTGGAGAGTGGACAGAAGAGTAGAATATTTTGACCTTTGAAAACAATGTGGTTATTGTTTTTTCTTTTATCACCAATGCGGTTTTATAGGGAAGCAGCACCATATTCAGGCAGCTGTTTTTACATATGCTAAATTGGCTATAAACACCATGCCTTCTAGTTCCCTCAAAGCCTCTTTTGCAAAAGCATGCTTTATATGTTGAAAAATGGTGGTGGTGCAAAGAATGGAAAGTCAAACCTGTTTTTCTTTTTTTATTCATTTACAAATAAAACTTTATGCTTGCAATCATAAGTTTTATCTATCCTATGCAAGCGAAGCATAAGATTTTTATAATATGAATTTGCATTTTTATTTCTAAAGGCTAAAGCTGACAATGTATAAATGTCTCTCCACAATCATGATGAGTCATTCTTTTATTCAACAAATACTGTGAAGGCCTGCTTCATACCAGGCATTTTTTTCTTTTTTTTTTTTTTTACCATTAAATATAACAATTTTAATAGCAGTAATTTCACAACAGTTGGTTTTTACATGTTAATCTCATACACATTTCAGATCTTAGTCATAAAATAACATGGGACAGGAGCAGGGAGATATTTAACAGTGGACACATGTTCTAATTCTATTTTTTTTATTGGTTGTTCAAAACATTACAAAGCTCATGACATATCATCTTCCATACATTTGATTCAAGTGGGTTATGAACTCCCATTTTTTACCCCAAATACAAGTTGCAGAATCACATGGGTTACACATCCACATTTTTGCATAATACCATATTAATGACTGTTATATTTTGCTACCTATCCTATCCCCTACTATCCCCCCTCCCCTTCCCTCTCATTTTCCCTCTCTACCCCATCTGCTGTTGTTTAATTCTCTCCCTTGTTTTTTTCCCCTTTCCCCTCACAAACTCTTATATGTAATTTTGTATAATAATGAGGGTCTCCTTCCATTTCCATACAGTTTCCCTTCTCTCTCCCTTTCTCCCACCCCACTCGTCTCTGTTTAATGTTAGCCTTTTCCTCATGCTCTTCTTCCATGTTCTGATCTTAGTTGCTCTCTTTATATCAAAGAAGACATTTGGCATTTGATTTTTAAGGATTGGCTAGCTTCACTTAGCATTATCTGCTCTAATGCCATCCATTTCCCTGCAAAATCCACGATTTTGTCATTTTTTAGTGCTGCATAATACTCCATTGTGTATAAATGCCACATTCCCACATTCCCGCTAAAATCTGGAACAAGACAGGGATGCCCTCTCTCACCACTTCTATTAATTTAGTCCTTGAAATACTAGCCAGAGCAATTAGACAGACAAAAGAAATTAAAGGCATAAAAATAGGAAAAGAAGAACTTAAAATATCATTATTTGTGGACAATATGATCCTATACCTAGAAGACCCAAAAGGGTCTACAAAGAAACTACTAGAACTAATAAATGAATTCAGCAAAGTGGCAGGATATAAAATCAACACGCATAAATCAAAGGCATTCCTGTATATCAGCAACAAAACTTCTGAAATGGAAATGAGGAAAACCACCCCATTCACAATATCCTCAAAAAAATTAAATACTTGGGAATCAACCTAACAAAAGAGGTGAAAGATTTATACAATGAAAACTACAGAACCCTAAAGAGAGAGATAGAAGAAGATCTTAGAAGATGGAAAAATGTACCCTGTTCATGGATAGGCAGAACCAACATCATCAAAATGGCAATATTACCCAAAGTTCTCTACAGGTTTAATGCAATGCCAATCAAAATCCCAACGGCATTTCTTGTAGAAATAGACAAAGCTATCATGAAATTCATATGGAAAAACAAAAGACCCAGAATAGCAAAAGCAATTCTAAGCAGGAAGTGTGAATCAGGCGGTATAGTGATACCAGATTTCAAACTATATTACAGAGCAATAGCAACAAAAACAGCATGGTACTGGTACCAAAACAGGCAGGTGGACCAATGGTACAGAATAGAGGACACAGAAACCAATCCACAAAATTACAACTTTCTTATATTTGATAAAGGCGCTAAAAGCATGCAATGGAGAAAGGATAGCATCTTCAACAAATGGTGCTGGGAAAACTGGAAATCCATATGCAACAAGATGAAGCCGAACCCCTTTCTCTCACCATGCACAAAAGTCAATTCAAAATGGATCAAGGAGCTAGATATCAAATCAGAGACTCTGCACCTGATAGAAGAAAAAGTTGGCTCCGATCTACATATTGTGGGGTCGGGCTCCAAATTCCTTAATAGGACGCCCATAGCCCAAGAGTTATATACAAGAATAAACAAATGGGACTTACTTAAACTAAAAAGTTTTTTCTCAGCAAGAGAAACAATAAGAGAGATAAACAGGGAACCTACATCCTGGGAACAAATTTTTACTCCTCACACTTCAGATAGAGCCCTAATATCCAGAATATACAAAGAACTCAAAAAATTAAACAATAAGATAACAAACAACACTATCAACAAATGGGCCAAGGACCTGAACAGACACTTCTCAGAGGAGGACATACAATCAATCAATAAGTATATGAAAAAATGCTCACCATCTCTAGCAGTCAGAGAAATGCAAATCAAAACCACCCTAAGATACCATCTCACTCCAGTAAGATTGGCAGCCATTATGAAGTCAAGTAACAATAAGTGCTGGCGAGGATGTGGGGAAAAAGGTACACTTGTACATTGATGGTGGGACTGCAAATTGGTGCAGCCAACATGGAAAGCAGTATGGAGATTCCTAGGAAAGCTGGGAATGGAACCACCATTTGACCCAGCTATCGCCCTTCTCAGTCTATTCCCTGAGGACCTTAAAAGTGCATACTATAGGGATACTGCCACATCAATGATCATAGCAGCACAATGCACAATAGCTAGACTTTGGAATCAACCTAGATGCCCTTCAATAGATGAATGGATTAAAATACCAGGCATTTTTTCATGGCACTGTGGATGCCGTAAATAATTAAGCAGATAAAACCTCAGCATTCATGGGATGTACATTCTAGTTAAGAGATATATACATCAAGTGAATACGTAATGTCAGATAAAGATAAGAGCTATGGATTATGGAGGCTGTGCAAGTGAAGGTAGAATAAGGAACAGCTACCAGATATATTCATTGGCAAAGTCAGCCCCCAAGATACCTCAAAAACATTCCCATTCATTTTATTCTAGCAATTTAATTTTTATATTTTTCATAGCTTTCTTAATTTTAATTTACTTGTATTAATGAAATAATGTTTATCTATTTTCCAATAGCTATTAACCAATGCCATATATAAAATAAGTGTTTTTTTCTTTACTGATGTGAACTACTACCTTCATTATGTACTAAATTTCAAAGTAGAGAAATATGTGCTTTTGCATTTTCTTTTATTTTCAGTAATTTATTTTCTTAGCAAAAACACATGCTTCAGTGACCTCAATTTATAACTTCCTTTGATTTCTAGTAAGAAAATACCAAATTTATAAATATTGTATACCATTCTTTTTTTAGTATTTATTTTTTTAGTTTTCGGCAGATACAACATCTTTGTTTGTATTTGGTGCTGAGGATCGAACCTGGGCCGCATATGAGCACGCTACCCCTTGAGCCACATCCCCAGGCCCCCATTTTCTTTTAAATTAACCTGATATTCATATCTTCAAATTTGATAAGCTGTTTTGTTAGGATTGAGGTCGAAATTACACTAAATCTACATGATAACTAAAGGGAAATATGTAATAATTATTCAGTGATATACCCCAATTTTTTAAATTCACATTTAGAATTTTAGTAATATTTCTTTTTTTCCAAAATGAGGTGATACTGGTAAAAAGCACATAGATGTGCCTAACATACAAATACTACAAAAACTACACACAACATACACACACACACACACACACATACACGTATACATACACATAACTGGTATAACGGCAACAACAAGCATGTGAAAATGGCTAAAATATGATGACATTCTGATTTTTATATTAATAGGAAAGATTTTTAAAAGCTTTACTTTTTCTAAATCTAGGTTTGCTTTTTGTCTGTGTTTCCACTTCGGAACTATTCTGTATTCTGCTTACTATTCTGGAATCTGAAGTTTATATCTTTTTTCAGCTCCAGATTATTTTACTTTCCTCTGCTTTACTTTTTCCTCCTTACCCCTTTTCATTTGAGATATTTTTTTCTTTTTATAAATCCTTATTTTGACGTTCTTTGGTGTATGACCACAATATTCATTAACTTTTCTTCCTGATTTTTTAATCTTTGTTTCTTTTTCCTGCTCTCTAAGGCAGTTCTTCTTGTTCATATTTTAAAATCTTTAACTGTATCCCTTTTAATATGTTTATCTGTTGAGGTTTATTTAGATATAATCATCATATATTTTTAAGGCACTGTTTATTGTTTTTTAGTCACTTCAATAATTTCAATGTATGTTAATAAGAAATACATATATATAAAGTTTTTCTCTATGAATCATTTCCTTTCTTTCTTAATTATTATTAATTATTATTAATACCTATTATTATTTCTCTATTAATTATTTCCTCTGTTAACAGACTATGAAACATTCTGTTTTTTTAGTTTGTTGTTCTTTTTCATTGTGTTTAATTTCCTGAGAGCATTTTTGATTCTTGTTTGATGATCATATTTGAATCTGAAGGCTTAGATTAAGTATTAAAAACTGGAATTTATTTTATCTTCCCAAATAGGGATTCCTGGTACTTGGATATGTTGTCCTGTCTCTCAGGAAGGGCCTAGCACCAATTCTGGAAGCACATGGTATCAAGAACTTCCACTTCAGAGTAAAATCTTCTATTTGTCTTTGTGGAAAACTTCACAGTTGTTGAAGGACATTTTCTCACCTCCTCCTATAGGCCCAAACCCATACCATTATGTGGAATTAACTTTGGCCCTAATGTGTTTTTCTAAAGGTTTTAAAAAAAATCACTCCTGGTATATTGAGATGTTTTCATATTGTTTAGAACTTCTTATAAGATTACATTACATACCCTAAAAACTCTGTAGCTATACAGATCTGGCCAGTGACCCATATACAAACCTTTTATCACTGCCTCTGTAGATCATACCAATTTCCTGCCATTTGTGTTTGTTGACTCTGATACAGTAAATATATATATATATATATATATATATATATATATATATATATATATATATATATTCTGTGGCTTTTTAAGGAGATCAATCAGTTCTTCAGTTCTCTCCCATCCATCCATTCTGATTTCAGTATGCTGCCTTTTTTTCCACTGTATAATAGCATATCATTTATCTTGATGCACATAGTAAGTACTGGTTGAAATGTGAACACTTGAACCTCAACCCACTTTTATTCCATTTGATTTCCAGATCTGCTCTTTCTAGCATCTGAATGTCCATCTGACTTTTGTTTTCCTCTCTTAGGTCATTGAACTAAACATTCTATCCCACAAGGATTTTATATTTTACTATATATTTATGCATCCACAAATAGTATGTATAGTTTTCTTGTGTGTTCTTAAAATTTAAATAGATATATCATACCATATTTAATTTCTACTAAGCATTTTAATTTCTCAAATTACTCCAATTTAATTGTGGAACAATTTTTCTACTGTTCTATTGAACAACCAATGTTTCCTAATTTCCTCCATATGATTAATATTTCAATTGTATTTTTATACAAATTGATAAGAGTGACTCCACATCATAATTTTTCACATTTTGATCTGGGCATACCCATGCTGTGGGTATGCTCAGATCAGATGCTTTTAAGGGCATCTGCAAGGGCAAAAAAAAATTAAAATATTTTTGGAAAAGCTTTTACCTCTTCATTTTCAGCCCTTAATATTTTACATTTAAAGATTTTCATAATTCAGTGAACCATTATTTTCCAATATCCTGTAAGTGATGTTCTAAGACAATACATGGGAATGAGACTTTTTCAAATTATAAGATTGTTTCCAATTGTGAATGATGCTGCAATGAACCTGAAAGTGTAGATATTTCTTCAACATAAGGATTCAAATTCCTCTGAGTATATACTCCCTAGTGAGAGGTCTGAATTATTGGGTACAAAGTTTCAGTTAGATGAGAGGAATAAATTCTCTCATTCTTTCACACAGCACAGTGACTATAACTAGTAATAATGTATTATATACTTCAAAATATACAATATATAAAGGATGTTCTCCACACAAAGAAATGTTAAATATTTGAGGCCATACACATGCTGATTACCCTGATCTGATGTATTTAACAATTTAATAATTTATCATCCCATCAACAGTGTATAAGTGTTTCTCTCCCCTCCTCCCACCCCATCCTCACCAGCATTTATTATTTGTGTTCTTGATGACTGCCATTCTAACTAAAGTGAGATGAAATTTCAGTGAAGTTTTGATTTGTACTTACCTGATTGTTAAAGATGTTGAACATCTTTTCATGTCCTTGTCGGCCATTTGTATTTCTTCTTTTGAGAAGTGTCCATTTAGTTCATTGCTGCATTTGTTGATTGGGTTGTTTTGTTTGTTTTGTTTTAGTTTGGTTTGGTTTTGATGTTAAACTTTTTGAGTTTGTTATATATTCTAGAATATTAATCCTTTTTTGGAAGAAGAGCTGGCAAATATTTTCTCTCATTCTGCAGTTTCCCTCTTCTTGCTTACTTGCTTCCTTTGCTGTGCAGAAGAAGCTTTTTTAATTTGATTCCATCCCCACTTATTAATTCTTGGTATTATATTTTCTGAACTTTGGAAGTCCTCTTGAGATCATTGCCTTTGGTTATATGTTAGAGTGTTTTCCCTATGTTTCTTTTTAGCAGTTAAAAAGTTTCTGGTCTAAGTCCTAAATCTATCTCTCCCTGAACATGAAAGTCAACAGGAGATGGATCATTCTTCTACCTACAAATGTCCAGTTTTCCAAAAACCATTTTCTTTAACATGCTGTCTTTTCTTCAGTGTATGTTTTTGGTGCCTTAAAATTCAACCATTTTCTATTAAGCCAAATTAAGAGATGTAAACAATCCCACTGTTCTTACTAATCTTTCTTTTATTTTAGAGAAAATGATTATTTTTCATAAAATATGCTCTTTTATTTTTTCAACAAAGATTGAACCCCAGGGGACTTAATTACTGAGCCACATCCCCAGCCCCTTTTATTTTTTATTTAGAGAGAGGCTCTCACTAGGTTGCTTACAGCCTGGCCAAGTTGCTGAGGCTGGCTTTCAACCTGTGGTCTTCCTGCCTCAGCCTCCAGAGCTGCTGGGATTACAGGTTTTTGCCATTGCCCCCTGCAAAATATTGTATTTTAATGTGTAATAAATTTCTTATTTTAAGATGAACTGGCAGACAAAATTTATCAGTTTAACTTCTATATAACATACATAATTAACAGAAATAAAATCTATTTGAGATCTACAGTAATTTTTTAAAGTTTTCCCCAACAAAATAAGTTTGAGAATTGCTGTTATAAGGGTATTTATTTGTCAGTAAAAATGATGTGATATAGAATATACACCATTTTTAGAAGATACTGAAAAATGACTTTTTAGTACTGTTAGACCAAACATAATGCCACCAACAGTTTGTAAGATTCATATTTTTCCATAATTTTAGTAATGTTTGGAATATCGGAAATTTTTATTTTATTTTCTGCCGAAGTCCAGCTGCAGCAAAATAACAGGGGGGTGACGAGCAACTTGTGTACATTGATACAGCAGGAGTGGGAGCCCTTTATTGTAGGACAGGAGGGGTATATATACATTCCACACAGCTTATCTAATTAACATAAACTAGATACAGCAGTCAAACAATAAGGAATCTCCACACTTAATGGCTCGCTGGCGTTACTTCACAAACCACTCCCTCTGGCAAAATGCCAGGTGCCATCTTGACTTGTTCACAGACCCTAACAATTTTCCTATAAGATGGATGAGAAATGGTATCTAATTGCTTTACTTTGGATTTCTCTGCTTATGAGAAAGCTCACGCTCTTCAAACAAGTTTACATAAAGTTTGCTCTAGGTAATAATACCCCAGTTAGGTATAGAAATATTCTATACTGGTTGTTTGATTCCTTAAAGTGTACAAAATTTCTCTTCCACCATTTCCATATGCTGGAGCTCACCAAAATAACTCCAAAATGCACAGGTAAGGAAGAGTTTTAGATGAGAGCAGGGAGATGCTTTGTGAGCATGCCTCAGCCTGATTGGATTATGCATAACCTGTTTCCCTAAATAACCTAGATAATGCAAGATTAGCTGCATGTCCTCATTGAAGGGATGTTTTGGCTTTGCTATGAGTCCTAAGTAGGTCAGATCACATTAGCAGAGAAAGCAACATAATCTAGAAAAAGAAATAGCCTGGGCTGTAGAGATTGCAAACCTGCTTCTAGTTCCATTCTTTTGTTTTATTATTTTTTATTTTTTTGTATTTGTAGACAGACAGAATGACTTCATTTTATTTGTTTATTTTTATTTGGTGCTAAGGATCAAACCCAGTGCTTCAGCATGCTAGGCAAGCACTCTGCCATCAGCTATAACCACAACCATTCTTTAATTCTTGAAAGTAAATACTAGAAGAACAAAATAATCACTTAACAATGTAAATTTCTCAAAATGAGTTGAATGTTTTCTAATAGAAAGCAAAGAATAAAAATTTCAGAATAAAAATATAACTGGAGGTAAAACAAAAATATTTAAGAAAGAAATCTATTAGCATTTAAAAATGAAGAGAACTTCTAATTAATGAAAAATAGAAGAATATGGAAAAATGAAAGATAAAATTTAGTACCATGAAAATAATGGGTCATGACCTGAAACTTAGAAGGATTTGTGGAAAAAATAAAAAGATGAAATAAATAAGTAGATAGTGAAACATTCTAAGAAGCAAAGTAAACAAAAGGTATAAATATAACAGTTAATATTAAAATGTGAAAATTATAATTAACTCTTCAAAACATTTCTGTTAAAAAAATTATCATCAAAACTTACTCTCCATAAGTAGACGATAAATAGATATACATATTAAGCATTTATGTATAAATGTATAGCATAACTTAATTATTTTTATATTAAAATCATAAATTGATGTGAACAGAAATTTCTGGATTGTGCCAATCTTCCTTCCAGACAGTACTTAAGAAAGCAGTATATGTATATATAATGCATCATACATACAATGACAGTCTACTCAGCCATAGAAAAGAATGAAATTATGTCATTTGCTGGTAAATGGATGAGCCCGGAGACCATTATGATAAGTGAAATAAGTCAGACTCTGAAAGTCAAAGATTAGAAAACCAAGTTTTCTCTCCTGTGTAGAAGCTAGAGAGAAATAGGGAATTAAGAGAACAGGGAAATCTCAAGAGAATAGAAGGGAAAACAGAAGTACAGGAAGGAGATCAAGAGGGAGGGATGGGAAAGGGAAGGAACTGCAGAATGAAATTAATCAGACTATGCTATGTACATGTATGAATATATTACAATGAATTCCCATTTTATGTATAACTGTAATGCACCAATTAAAAATAAATTAATAGAGAGAAGAGTGATAGAGGAAGGGGATGGGGAGGAGGGGAAAGTAATAGGGATTTAAATGCAAGAAATTATGTTATATGTAATAATAAAAATGACTATGTCAAAATGAACCCCACAATTATGTATAACAACAATGCAATAATAAAAATAAACTTTTTAAAAAATAAAGAAAGTAGGGAACTTTCTACTTAAACCTTCTACTAGTTTCCCTCTGACACATCCAGCTTACCATCCTGGTCATGGTGTCTGATTCCAGTCCCATCTGTTCAGTTGCAGGCACTATGATGTTCAGGTTTCCCAGAAATTAACAATCTCTCAGCACAAAGACAATGGCTGACCTCTGTTACATTTTTCCTAATGTGAAGTCATTTGGGAAGAGTATAAATAGTATCTCTAGCAGTAAGCTGAGGCTATATCAAAGAAGTTTGCTCTTTATTTTCCTCATCACACATCTTCCCTTACCTGCTGTACAAAACACAGAGAGTTCGGTAGAAATGACTTATCTGAAATTCAAAGCTACTCCCAGAGGTCATGAATCATTGTCTGTGTTGTTTCTCTAAGACAGGATCCAGCCATATATATATATATATATATATATATATATATATATATATATATATATATATATATCATGTAGCCATATTCAAGGAACTAAGAAGCTGCCAATTCAGGATAAGAACTATAAATTGACTATTTTTATTTTAGTCCGACTGATGGCCTATTATAGTTCCATGTTAACCTATGAACTTATTTTGTATATGTGTAATAGCATAGTCTACAACAGTATTTGATTTCACAGACACTATAAATACAACACTTAAATCATTGGAAGAACTGAAAGTTTTGAAAAAATAGTCTAATTAAATAATTTGAAGTTCTATTATGAAAATATAATTCAAAATACAATTAAAAATAATTACATCTTGTTCTGCTACAAAAAAAAAAGAAATAATAGATGCATTAGTCCATCTAGTTTTCACCAATTCACAAAAATTAAAATCATAATCACTTAGTGGCCATAGTATAGATAGTGCTCTCATTTTTTACTTTTTAAAATTTTAATTCACTAGAATCAAGATTAGCAGAATTCTGAGATTAGATTATAGACATCCCATTTGTATTCCATAGATCAATTTTTCTCCTTTTTTTCCTGTTGATCTTCGTTTGTGTTCTGCCCATGGAGAAGCACGCTGCAATACAGAAGATGAAGATTTAACTGATTAAGCCCTGTCAAAGATTGAGAGTCTCTGTATGTTCCAATTATGTCAGTATCCACTGGATCTAACAGCTAAAAATATCACGAAGTCTATTCCTGCCACTTGGATTTTCTAATATTAACACAAACAGACTTTAAGAAGTGATCTCTCATTGCTATACAAAATTACATATAAGAGGCTGGGTGGGGAATGGGAAAATAAATAAGGAGGGAGATGGATTACAGTAGATGGGGTAGAGAGAGTAAAAGGGAGGGGAGGGGAGGGGGGACAGTGGGGGATAGGAAAGGGAGCAGAGTACAACAATTACCAATAGGGCATTATGTAAAATTGTGGATGTGTAACCGATGTGACTCTGCAATCTGCATTTGGGGTAAAATTGGGAGTTCATAACCCACTTCAGTCTAATGTATGAAGTATGATATGTCAAGTGCTTTGTAACGTTGTGAACAACCAATAAAAAAAAAAGAGAGAATTAAAAAAAAAAAAAGAAGTGATCACTTGTATGACTGACTTATTATTGTATACACACATTTGTGGTCACCTGTATACTTTTCAATAGCAATATCCTGGAAAAGAGGGGAAAAAGACTTCAAAACAGTTAACTTGAACCTCAAAAATATTGTTTCGAATTCAATAGATAATATCAATATGCAGAACTACACATAGTTTTTAATTAAAATTTAAATATCATAAGGATGTTAACTTTATGTATTAATGAATTTGTATTAAAATAGCTGCAATGGGAATTAAGAAATGTAATTGAAGGAATTTCAAAATTATTATAAATCTATTTATACTGCTCTGTAAATCATCCCACTGAAATGTCCAAAGAAATGAAAAAAAATTTAAAAATAATTCCATACAACCAGACAGGAAAGATGTTTTGATAAAGCAAATCACTGAATAATTTCTGGAAGAGATGAATAAGAAATCAAACATGGAATAAGATAATAATCATATACCATGTGATTCCATAAGCAGAGAGAGTTCTAATGAGAAATAAGCTGCACTCGAGGCACATCTACCAGCCCGTGACACTCATCCTCCTAATGGCTGTCTTCTGGATGTTGCACTGGACAGTGGGACAAAGGGAGACAAGCAGAGGGTCAGCTGAGGAGGTCAATGGGGCTGCCTCCTGCAAGGTGTTAGGAAGTGTATCCTTCAAAGATACAGGAACAATTCATGTCTGCCCTCGGGAAGCCTGATTATCACCTTGGTGCCCAGTTTCAAGCCATCCAGCTATTTGGATATTTTTGTGGTGCTGAAGCTTGTGTTCAATCTTGTTCTTGGCACAGAGAAACAACAGCCAGCACTGTTGTTTCTTTTCTGGTGCCTCATGGACTGCTGTTGAAATGCACTGCCATTTTTGAAGGACTTCAGGCAATTAAGAGCAGAGCAGATGCTGGGTATCCTCATGGATCATCCCAAAATGGACATCTATCTCAGAGTCGAGTCAGGAGCAATATTGATACACCTGACAATCATAAGGTATCTCTCCAGGCTTATGTATATCATCCTTCAAATGCTGGAGAAATAGTGGCTCACATTCAAATGTCCATTCATGGACCTTGCATTTGGTAGTAGATCACAGGGACTATGAACATTTTCCAAGTGGCATTGTAGCTGGAAGGAAGTGGAAAGCTGGCAGTAACAGTGTTGGCAGATAGTATGACTGTCCACCTCACCATCCTGCTGAACAAGTTCTACCTGGTGTTTCATATTGTCCATGAATAAAATGTTGATTTTTAGCCTTTAGGTACAATGAAATCATCGGAAAGATGGGACAACCTTACAGAAGTTTGAGTTGGGATACTTTGTCACCATCCTGTCCATAATAAGAAATTCTCTACTAGCATAATGAGCTAGGTCTGGACAGCATCACTGACATTCTCATTAAGCTTTGGAACTTTGATAGGTGGTGACAGTGGGAATATTTGTAGAAGAAGGTGTAGAAGTAATGGGAGCTATTTTCTCAAAGGATGGGGGCTTTGATGCTGATTAGATACTGGGTTCTGAATCCAGGGACTTTCCTTTCTTGTGATATTCAACCATTTCTGGGCAATAGTAGCACACATGACCTCTCAAAGATTCAGTTACATGGAATTGAGCGCGACACCATGGACTTATTTTCTGTCTGCCATTCTAGAGGTAAAACATTAGAGTAGAAAAGTTCTCTTCTTTGAAGGATCCAGTCCACTGGTTGTTTGAGCACCATGGGCAGATATATTGTTGAATACCAGTGGCCCAAGGCTCTGGCTCAGGGTAGACATAGTTTTGAGAGTATTCACCAATTTGAACACTTCATTGCTATTTTCACCTGTACACTTAGTCATTTCATAGTGACAAACCTGGCAATGCTCACTGAAGGTGAGAGAGAAAGAAGGGACTAGCTTGGGATTTGAAGTGTATTTGGAAAGGCCTAAGAGACTGGACAGTTCTATATTGTGTTTCATATTGTCCATGAATAAAATGTTGTTTTATTCATGGACAATATAAATAACTAATGAGGCTGGCTACATAGCAGTGAGAATGGTGGATGTGTTCAGAGTGGACCTGGTCTGCTATGACTGGGACTATCATAGAATGATGCTTCTAATGAGATAGTAGCTGGAATGATGGTGATGAAGGTGTAGGTGGTGGGCCTCATGAGCATTGTGGAGCCTGGTCTCATGGGGTTCATGTGAGAATAATTGTAGTTCCAACTGTGGGCTTAACAAACCAGGTACTGGAGCTGGGACTATTGCAACTACTGTAACTGGCTTTGCTGTACATTCTACTTAATTATAATCTGCAACTAAAGAGTACTCAATGACATCACTGATTTTCTGCTATGGCTACAACTCCTTCTCCTCACATTGTCTAAACAAGTCAGTGTCTGCTATGCTCCTATCTGTGGTCATTGCCATCAGGATAGTCTCCAAAATTTATTTTGTCACTATTCAGGTAATCCCAGCCAGCACCCTTACCCCAGACAACCAGTGACCTGTCTCATATATTTGCACAATCCAGACATTTGATATAGATAGAATTGTACAATATGTAGTCTTTCGTTTATGCAGTGTTCTTGAAGCTCATTCATGTTGTCCATTTAACAGCAGGATGTTCCTTCTTACAGCTGGGTAGAATTTTATTTTGTAGGTACACTCATTTTATTTATGCATTCACTAATTGATGAAACTTGGGATTTAAGTTCAGGGCCAATACAAGTAAAAAATTCCTATCAATTCTTGGTGCTGATATTGACATTTTAGTTCTGTTGGATAATAATAATTGCTGGGCTTTATAGTAAATACACACTTAACTTTTTAATAAACTGCCAAGATTTTTCAAAGCAAATTTAATATTTCACATTTTATACCAGCAGTGTTTTCTTATCATTAGTTGGTGTTATCAGTAATTTCATTTATAGACGTTTGAGCGGTCATGCAAGAGTACCTCACTGTGGTCAGAACAATTTTGAAAGAAAAACTTAAAAGAAAGGAGAAAAATTGAAAAGATAAAAAAATTGTTATGGTTTGGATGTGAGTGTCCCCCAAAAGCTCATGAGTGAGACAACACAAGAGGATTTAGAGAAGAAATGATTGAGTTGTGAGAGTTTTAACCCGATCAATAGATTAATCCCCTGATAGGGATTAACTGAGTGGTAAATCACAGCAAAACATAAAAATAAATAAGCTTATATTTTATTATTAAAAAACTGAGTGGTAACTGAAGTGGTAGGGTATGGCTGGAGACAGTGGGGATTGGGGGCATGGCTTTGGGGTATATATTTGTATCTGGCAAAGTGGAGTCTCTCTCTCTCTCTCTCTCTCTCTCTCTCTCTCTCTCTCTCTCTCTCTCTCTCTCTCTCTTTCTCCTGCCTGCTCATCATGTGAGCTATTTACCTTTGCCACACTCTTCTGCCATGATGTCCTGCCTCACCTTGAGTCCTGAGGAATGGAGCCAGCCATTTATGTGACCTCTGAAACATGAGCCCCCAAATAAAATTTTCCTCCCCTACAATTGTGCTGGTTTGTTCCTTTAGTCTGGCTAAAACAATATTTGATGAGGTTTTCAGGAAAGGAAATTCAACATAATAGAGAAACAATAACAAAGCTAGGATTCCTGTGACACTGAAGAGAAATATACAAGCATACATAATTTTGAAGTTTGTAAACTCCAGTGAAAAAGAGAAAAACCATGCCAATTTCTGGAAAGCCAAATATAATTTCTACATATAAAGATAATCAGATTATTGCTGGGACTGAACCCAGGGCTTTGTGCATGTTAGGCAAGTGCTCTACACTCCCAGCCTGATTTTTCTGAATTCTATATCCCCAAGTTCTGTACTCAACTCTTTTTTTTCTTTTTGAGTAATCAGTCTTTTAAAATGTGCATATACGAAAATCAAGTACTAAGTGATTAACAAGTGGAGAGAATTATAAAATAAAATCTTTCTTTCAAAGCAAAAAAAATAATCAGATTAATATCAAGTTTATTGCTTAACGTGCTACATTTTGGATGACAAAGGAATAGTATTTAAAGTGCTGAAGACAAGCAGTCTTGAGATTAGATCAACATCCCAACTCTCAGTCACAAATGAAAGCAAAGGAAATCCTTTATGGAAAAAAATAAGAAAATATTCAAGTTATGATGGTGCATGCTTGTAATCCTAACAACTTGCAAAACTGAGGCAGGAGGGTTGCAAGGTCGACACCAGCCTCAGCAACTTAGTGAGACTCTGTCTCAAAATAAAAAGTCACAAGAAAAAGGCTGAGAATGTGGCCCAGTGGTTAAGCCCCTGAGTTTAATCATGAGTACCAGAAAGAAAGAAAGAGAGAGAGAGAGAGAGAGAGAGAGAGAGAGAGAGAAAGAAAAAAAGAAAGAAAGAAAACACCTAGTAAATTAAAATATAAAAATATCAAGAGTAGAATGTGAATCAAATTATGGTAATGGGGTATAAATGTCAAATATAGAAATAATAACAATGTTTAATATATTTGGCAATTAATGTCCTACAGAAAGACAAAAGAGGGAAATTTTGATATTGCCTGAAGATATCAAGACAGGGGTCTGAAAAGAGAGAGCATTTGAATTAAATCTTGAAGAATCAGCCTATAATCATTAAGTGAATATATATGGAGGAGGCAGGGAGCATGGGAAAGAGTTTAGGAAAAACAGAAGACATAAAATAAAATTGCTCTTTAGCTTAGGGCTTTATAAAACTTAAGAATTAAATTAAGGATCATGTGCCCACTCTGTGGGGCATGATTTACTGAATAGTTTCAGTTTATGAAGCATACATTAAATGTCTGGGTTTTTTTACTTTGATATATTCTGGGGGTCTAAAATAAGATCTTATAACTTCTATTCAACACATATTTATAGTTTAGAAGGAAAAAAAATAAACAATTAGACAAATTACTATAATATATGTAATTCTTTAGGAAAAACAGACTCTGAGAGTCTGAAATTTGCATCCAGGAGGTTTACCCAGCAGTACTTTTAGAAACAAGACCTAAGAAAGGCGATTGGAGGGTTGTGCAGGGAGAGTTTAGCTGATGTCCAGGATCAACAAAAGTTCCAGGTGATTTCATAGGGATATATGGAGTTATGATGGCTGTTCAAGTTGCCCCCAATTAGCCAAAGGAGTCAGGCCTTGAAAGTCAATAGAGAGGGAGAAAAACATCTCCAAATAGGCAGAGCTTCTATCCATGCATCTAATCATACACTATCTGTAAAATGAGAAGACCATGAGAAGAGAACATACATAGATTTGTTGGCCATTGCCAAAGGAGTTTATAGGATGAGGAGTTTATAGGAAATTAGCTGAAGATAAGAGAATGAGGTCTGAAACACAGTAACATCATAGATGGACATGTGGAAGTAGGTGCAAAGAGTAAAGATTTTATATTGCCCATTAATGTTCCCCAGAAAATATTTATGATGAACGAATCACAACAAAATATTATAAAGTATTTTAAAGCATTGCAAAATATACAAAATCACTCCGCCAGTTAACAATAGCCAGTTTTTAGGTATTTTTTATTATTAAATGACACAACAGGCACATGAACCGACTGTCTATAGTGGCAGACATGCAACCTACAGATCAACCCATCAGCATAGATTTTAGCTTACCAAATCAAGTTTAGCTACTGCTTCCTCTGGATGCCAAGCCTATCAGCAACAGAAACCAAAGCTAGCCCAAGATATAGCACCTCAAAGGTTGCAGTTGCATCAGTACCCTCCTTAGAAGGATCCAAAGTTTTACATCACAAGTATAGATATCTGTTCAAAGCATGGATGTTTCCTTTCCACAGAGCCTCAGCTAGGACCTCATGGAATCCATACATTACAGTATCTTACCAAGGGATTTGCACATAATATAGCATTTGAAAATTGGTCACATCATACATCACACCATCCAGAAGCAAGCTGACTTTATTGAACACTGAAAAAGCAACAGCCTTCTGAATAGGTAAAGTGCCACCTTAGAGGCCACTCCTTCAGGATGCAGTATGTGCAATATATCAGAGACTTCTACGTGGCACTCTCTCCTCAACAAAAACCATAGGTTTCTTTGTCCGAAAATAGAGGCAGAAAGCAGGAGCAGCCCCACATAACATCTCTTCCAATGACCTGCTGGGAATTCATGCTTCTAATCTTTGCAACTCTGCTTCTGCTACTCTAGGCTTTACAGATTTGGAGATGCTAGTCCCCAGAGGAAGCATATTCTTGCCAGAATACACTGCAAGAATACCATTAATTTACAAGCTATTTCTGCCACCAAGGACTACTTGTCTCCAGAGAGTATCAGTTAAAATGAGACGTCAGCAAAAAGAGGTGGAACTTCTTTTACAAAATGAGTTCAATGAGTAATACATAGAGAACCAAAGTGATCTACTTGGGCACTATTGATTCTAACTTAACCCCTCTGAACTGTGAATAGACATGTGCAGCAACTGAGGCTAAAGAAAGCATAATTCCCTAGGACTCAGTCTCCTCAGGTAGGAGGTTTTAGTTATATACAGGCTAAGACAATTGAGGTGATAACTGAGGCTTTGGGTTACATAAAATTGGTAGGAGAAAAGAGGTCGAGTGCTAGTTGTAGATTTGAGACCATCTGCCTCAGTCAAGGGTGCAATTCATCCCACTAACCTCTTCTTTCTAAGTTTCCCCTTTGGAAGAGGGGGAAAAAAGCATCAAGAAAAAAATTGTTTCTTCCACACTGTGGGATGGAGTCTGGTGGCCATAAAAGTTCACCACTCCTGCTTAGAGAACATGATTGATTGACAGGCAAGCTGCTGCCCTTCTGTATCCTCCCTAATACTGTACTGAAGCCAATACTTACTGTTGTCTGATTGCAACCCTGACAGCACATCAGGGATCCTAATGCAGGCCTCTTCCTGCCTGAGCCTGGACTCCCTTAACAAAGCTGTGGCTTGAAGGCTCCCCATTAATCTGGTCAAAGCTTTCTTAGTCTTGACAATTTCTCTAATCCTCTTTCTGTCTCCTCCTATCTCAAATTTATCACACCTGAAGTATGTTCTATACGTCCTCCCCACCTGCTCTGATTCTCTTTCCTTTATTCTACAAAAGAATTGCCCAATACAAATTTTTGCACATCTAGTTTCAGTGGGAAGTCCCAATTAATAGAAAAAGGATCATGATTGATTCATCCTTCTACTTCCAGTACTTTGGGAGTGTCAGGTATGTATAGGGATTTCATTCTCAACAGAAGTTCTATCACACAGTGGCCTAGTTGCTGAATGAATGGATGCATTCAAGAAATGTTTGTATAATTAATTACAATTATATCTAAAATATTAACTACATATAATCTTACAAATCCAAACTTCAGTTTATGATGATTGCTTTGGCATCCAGTCTATCTCAATGAATATAAATTCTAAATAGTTTGGTAATTTTTATGTGAGATGTATGCATGTGAAGAGAGATTTGTTAAAGTTAAGACAATTTAGCTTTAGAACATATTTTATAGATAGGTGCAATTGTCCTGATCTGTTAATGTTCTTAAAGGAGCATCAAGCAACTGTACTAAGAAAGGACAGTTTATGATGTGCCCAAACATTTCCATATGCTTCTGGGAAAATTAATGTTATTGGCATGATAAGATTATCATGGTACAGAATGCCTGTAGACTATAAATGATGTTAATAAAATGGACAAGAAAGTATAGTAGTAATAAATTGTAATCTGCAATATAATGGCACTAACAATAAAAAACTATTAATAATTTAGAAATAATGCTTTAGTCCGTGCATGCTGTTGCAACACAGAGTATCTTTTTTTTTTAAATTATTTTATTGTTGGTTGTTCAAAACATTACATAGTTCTTAATATTCCATATTTCACAGATTGATTCAAGTGGGTTATGAACTCCCATTTTTACCCCGTATACAGATTGCTGTGTCACATCAGTTACATTTCCATTGATTTACAAATTGCCTTTCTAGTGACTGATGTATTCTGCTGTCTATCCCATTCTCCACTGTCCCCCCTCCCCTCCCCTCCCCTCCCCTCCCCTCCCCTCCCCTCCCCTTCTCTCCGGAGTAGGAGAAAAATTATATAAGTGGCAGAGTATCTTAAATACAGGAAATTTATTTTCTCACTGTTGTGAAGGCTGAGAAGTCCAGGATTAAGGCATCAGTGGATTCAGTCCTTTTCCAGGACTCTCCTCCTCACTTGCAGTCAGTCGTCTTCATAGTGGAGAGCTCTCTGTGTGTGTCCTCTTGTGAGAACACTACCCTAGCAATGCAGAACCCCATCCTATGATTCTATTTAACCTAATAACCTCCTTACTCCAATTCAGCCACAAGAAAAGTAAGGGCTTTGACATATGGATTTTGAAGAGGCACATTTCAATTCAGAGGGCTTATTAGGTCAAGTTGCTTCTGGATTTTTTTGGAGCTCTGGTTAGTAAATCAGTAATTACAAAAGAGGTTGAACACTGTTTCCTTGGCCGCCTGGCAAATAATACATTTTGTTTCTCTCTCTCCCTGTCTCTTTCTCTGTCTCTCCCCCTCCCTTCTTCTTTCTCAACCTTTCCCTCCCCCTCTTCCTCTCTTCTCACCCCACCACTCTCCACCTTCAGCCCTTTTCTCTGTATTTCTCTTCTTCCTAAATACCTGGAGTATGAAAATTATGTATTGAAGTGTATATAAACACTAATTTTAAAAATTATAATTCTTAATGAAATTTACAGTTTATTTAACAGTAAACTGAAAAATTTTACATAGACAATACTTATTTGATCCTCTCTTCAAACCTGTAAAATGTAATATAAGAGAATACTATATGCCCCAAACTGTCTTTATTTTGCTTTTCCTAGCTTGAAGTTTCTGAGTCCATGACTTCTAGGCATAAACAATCATACTGGGAAAAGTGAGCATATTTGGTTTCTGTTGCTGCCTATAAATTATAATAAGATCAGTGGCATTGAACAGCATCCATGTATTAGCTCAGTTGAGTAGGTCAGGAGTTGAAATGCAATGTGGCCAAGTTCTCTACTGCAGGACTCACAGGCTGAAACTGAGTGTCAACTAGGCTGCATTCTTATCTGGAGGCTCTGAGAAAGAATCCACATTCATGCTTATTTAGATTATTGGCAGGAAATTCTTTCCCTTGTGGGTATTCACCTGATGTCCCTGTTGTTTTGGCAGCTATGGGCCTATAACATGTTCCCGCTCATAGAGGCTATTCTTAGGTCCTGGCCAAGTAGCCCTTTTCATCTCAGCCGTAGACAAATGCTTTACATCTAACCCATCTCATGCATTTAATTTCTCTGATTTCCCTGAGATCACCAAGAGTAAAAATCTCTGCTTTAAAGGGCTCATGAGGCATACCAGTCATATCCAGATAACCTTGATATCTTGAGGTTAGCTGCTTCAGCATATATCCTAATCAAGATGCAAACTCCATCACATTACAGCCTTGGGTGGATCAAACAGGGATAGGAAATCTTAGGGACCATCTCAGAATTCTGCCTATCATAATGCTAGAGGTGAAATGACAGCTTTAAAAATTATCAACAAATAAAATCTGAAAACCTATCTTATTTTTTGTGCAAAAACATTCACAGTAGCTTTATTTATAGTATCCCCAAGCAGAAAACATTCAAATTTTTTATATATTCATTGTTTTATTTGTTCTACTTAGTTTCACATAACAGTAGAATATATTTCAAATCTTCCTCCACAAATGGAGCAAAACATTTCAATTCTGTAGTTGTACACAGTGCAGAGATGCACCATTCGTGCAATCATACATGCACCTAGGGTAATGATGTTTATCTCATTTCACCATCTTTCCTACCCTCATAACCTCTCTCCCCCATCCTCTTTGCCTACTCCAAAGATCCTCCATTCTTCTCATGCTCCCCACCATCATAGATCAGCATCCACTAATTAGAGAAAGCATTCAGCATTTAGTTTTTTGGGGGATTGGCTTACTTTGTTTAACATAACATTCTCCAACTCCATCCATTTACCTGCAAATGCCACAGTTTTATTCTCTTTTAATGCTCAGTAAAGTTCCATTGTGTATACATACCACAGTTTCTTTGTCTATTCATCTAGTTTGGTTCCACAATTGAGCTATTGTGAATTAAGCTGCTATAATAATACTATAATGATGTGGTTGCGTTACTATAGTATGCTGATTTTAGTCCTTTGGGTATAGACCGAGGAGTGGGATAGCTGGGTCAAATGGTGGTTCCATTCCAGCTTTCTAAGGAATCTCCATACTGCTTTCCAGAGTGGTTGCAACAATTTGCAGTCCAACCAGCAATATATGAGTGTGCCTTTTCCCCCGCATCCTCACCAGCAGTTATGGTTGTCTGTATTCTTGATAACCGCCATTCTGACTGATGTGAGATAAATCTTAAAGTAGTTTTGATTTGCATTTCTCTAATTACTAGAGATGTTGAACATTTTTTCATGTATTTGTTGATTGCTTATATATCTTCTTCTGAGAAGTGTCTGTTCAGTTCCTTAGCTCATTTATTGACTGGAATGTAGACCAATGGTACAGAATGGAAGATACAGAGACCAACCCACATAAATACAGTTATCTCATACTAGACAAAGGTGCCATACACTGGAGAAAGGACAGCCTCTTCAACAAATGGTGCTGGGAAAACTGGAAATCCATATGTAGCAAAGTGAAATTAAACCTATGTGTCTCACCATGCACAAAACTCAACTCAAAGTGAATCAAGGACCTGGGAATTAGACCAGAGATCCTGCACATAATAGAAGAAAAAGTAGGCCAAAATCTTCATCATGTCAGATTAGGCCCCCACTTCCTTAACAAGACTCTTAAAGTGTAAGAAATAAAATCAGGAATCAATAAATGGGATGCATTAAAACTAAAAAGCTGCTTCTCAGCAAAAGAAGCAGTCATTGAGCTGAAGAGAGAGTCTATATTTTGGAAGCAAATTTTTACCATATGTACATACATCAGGTAAAGCACTAATCTCCAGGATATATAAAGAACTCAAAAAACTTAATACCAAAAAACAACCTATACAATCAATAAATGGGCTAAGGAACTGAACAGACAGTTCTCAGAAGAAGATATACATGTGATCAACAAATATATGAAAAAGTGTTCAACATCTTTAGTAATTAGAGAAATGCGAATCAAAACTACTCTAAGATTTCACCTATATTATTTTTAAGTGTCTTTCAAAGCTTGTCATCTTTTAAAATGTGTGTAAAGCTAGTCACCTTTTAAAATATGTATGTGTGTGTGTGTGTGTCAGAGAGAGAGAGAGAGAGAGAGAGAGAGAGAGACAGAAAGTAGAAATAGTCTTTTGTGGTCATTCTTTATTAGTTTTTCATTTTATGAGTTGCTGTGAACAGGCAATTTTTAAGAAATAATTAGGAGAAATTAAAGAAAAGTTCTCAGCTCCAACTCTATAACTGCTAAATTTAATACTTTATTTGGAAACATCTTACCCCAGTTCAACTTTTAGAATTTTCTATCATGAGAGCAAAGTTATATGTTAAAAACACAAGCACCCATGATTTTTTTTTAATAAACAGATATCTCTGCTTGAATGTTTGTAGTCCAGCATAGTGCTTTATACAGAAAAATTGACACACATTAATTCCGAGATGGTACAGATTGTCCATATAGATTAGCATCAATAATTATGAAGATAATACTTTTATCACCCTTTTTTCTCACAAACATTATATAAAACACTTTAGCGAATTCACTTCTTGCCCACAAACTATTGCTCTCACACTTCCCACTCCCAAGTCTGAGTCATATTCATTTTTATACTAATCTTTTAACTGTGAAGTAATTTATTTGAGCTGACATTCAGGTACTTCATGTGAAATTATGCACATAGTTTTTATTAAGAAGAAAAATCTACCAAGGATCATATTCTGGACTTTAAAACCTTACATAACATTTCCCTTTAATTTGTATTTTCAATGTTAATAATACATTCTCAGTAGTACACTAGCTACATTTGAAATAACAGTAGAATTTTATACTTTTGATTACTATTATCAAACAATATTCAGCTAGGGAAAGGAGTCCTAGTTTCCATGGCAATGGTCCAGAAGTTTTTACCTCTCTCTCACTCAGTAAAGCAACCAGAATCAATCCTGACTAGATGGCATACCCAGGTGTCTTCCTGGAGTTAAATTGGGAACATGTCCACTTGAGGCCTTGCCTCCACCAGCAGTGTCCAGGTGTAACCACACTGGATTGTAGCAAACATGCTCAAATTTAGAAGGACTCCTTGAGAACTAAGCAAGATGATGTCTTAGTATCTGATTCTGTTAATGTTTTACACAACTCTGGAAATGTAAAAAAAAAATGTTTATTTGTGAAGACAGACAAAGGCATTAAAATTCTGTGGAAGTGAAAGAGGTTAGGCTACAGATGCTGCTTGGCTGGGTGTAAGCACAAGGAGGTGAAAAGATTGGTATTTTCATCCTGATAGCAGTTGCAGAGCACTGTGGGACATGTTTCTATTTACATAAAGATTAGTTTAGTTATTCTAGAAATCTTGGCACTGGGAACACAGGAGTGAGAAATCCAAGAAACTCATGACTATGAAGAAGAAAGATTCTTTTTAAGTATAAGTTCACAGTTCAAACGGAATACAAATAAAAAGTTTCTAGGGCTTGTGAAGTTGGTTTCAAAAACTTGCTTAAAATACTTGCTCTGTAGAGAAAAATACAGCTTAAGGTGGAAAATCCAGATTCTTTAAGAAATACTATGCTAATCGTTATTCTAAAGAAGGAGATAAATCTATAATTTTACAGCAAAGAAGGAAAATATTTAGACCATGAAATACTTAGCAACATTGACATTTTGAAAATGCTACAGTTTATTTAGGGAAAAAAATTTTTTAAATGTATTTCTGGTCTGGTTATAGGACCAAGAAGCAAGTTGCTTTTATTGCTTTTCACTGGGTAAGCCCAGTAATTTTTAAAATATTTACTCTGGTTTTATCATTTATAACACGCCACAACTTTTATTCTGGAAGAAAGTCTACCATCATCAGCCACATCATTATTTCACAAAACTACCAAGAATGCTTCTCCTGATGCACTGTCAGCACTTAATGATACTTCTTCTGAAAGTCATAGGTATACCATCCAGGTACTCTTGAGTGCAACATAAAGCTATTGCAAGAAAACTGACAGGACAGGGCCTGACGTTTTTAAGAAGTTATTCAGTCAAAATTAAATGCTTATTTTGTATTTTAAGAAATAGATGCAGCAGGTATTGTAGTGTATTGCATATATGAAAAGCAGAGCCTGGAATGAAGAGCTAGGAAGTTGGTGGCAAACACAAATAACCATAACTCTCCTGAGGCTGGTAGTCTCCTGGTTTGGGAAAGTGACTGGGTCTGAAGAAGGTCACACAGGTGAAGCTTTCTGATGGAGGAAAAGACATGGATTGTGCAAAATGGGGCTTTTCTTAAAGGAAGTCATTCAAAAATGTATCCCCAAAGAAGTGGAGCGGCAGAGAGAAAAACTGAGTGATACAGAGGGTATGTGAGATAGGAGCTCATGAGTACTTATTCAAAGGATATTTTGAGATGATGGAGAAAAATGTATAACATATAACAAAGGATTTCAAAAATATTACAAAACAAAGCAGAAGAGGGGAGGCTCCTAACTCTACAGAGCTTTCTCTCTAACAATCTACACTGGGATCCTCTTCAAGAGGTCATTCATTCACTGGATCTTAATGGATCTGCTTATGTTCACTGGACATTCAATATCATACCAATAGTTGAATAAATTGTATTTATTTATTTGGCCATATTAAAAGATAAACAGCTGTCTTGTTTTGGATACTCATAGGACCTATCTCAGTGAAGTATATATGAAAAGAATTCAACACACATTTGTTGGATTTGGATAATGTGATTGTATATTTATATCCAAAAATTATAAAATAAACATTTTGTTTTTCCTAGGTTTTGTCATAATATGTTTAACTTCCTCAAATTATATACATTAAATTTGTACCTTTTGAGTTGCTTTCCTGGTGTGAGGATGCCTCCTAGCAGCGGCCCTGCTTTCGTGCTTTCAGTGCTGGTACTGTGATGTACAACCCTGAAGAGTTCCCCCCTACTCATTTTTTTCCCCTGCAGAAATGAATCTCATTAAGGAAAGTGCAAAGCTTTATAAAGGGATAAAATTTGAATTTTATGGAGTGTAATTTTGTGTATGAATCACATTTTAATATATTGAGTTTTCATCAAGAAAGCTAGTAAATTCTGATACATTCTGTGTAAACAGTAATTCTATTGGTAATATAGTGTTAGGCATTTGTGATAACAAAAGAGCTGTCTTGATAAATTGATTCCTCATTTATCATGGCTGATACCATATCTGAATGGTCCTTAAATTAAAGTCAGTTTATTTAAAATTTTTAATGCAATATAGGAAGTGTGTGCTGTGAAAATTTTATAGCTGATTTTAATGGAGAAAATACCGTCAGTTGACCAGGTATAATAAAGAGATATGCAGAGTTAGGAAGAAAGACAACATGATACTGCAGGAAATAGAAACAAAATAGATAATGTTTGTCAAAGGTAGAAGAGTTAACAGTGAGCTTTAAACAATATTCATTTGACATTTCATATAACAGGTGAGGAGGGACACAATAAGGCTTTGGGTGTTGACTTCCCCAAAAGTTGTTGGCTGAAGCTAACATAACCGACTTAAGTCAATTCTGTGATAAGTTGTGTGCAACTAGCTTTTAAATAACGTGACCCTTTGAAAATTGTAATTACTTATTTGCTAGAATAAGATGAGATTATTTTGGATGTCACAGTAAACCGCTTATAAAGGGAAAAAAAGCCTAAATTTAACTTTACTTTTGTGGCATAATCAGTAATTGTCCTTATATCTAGGCTTTATAGCTTGTAACCAAAAGCGTATTAAAAAACATAATTTAGATATTCTATAGTTACTTAGAATTTTGAGGATATAGACTTCTTTGAAAAATAATTTTAATACTTTTAGGAGTGTATAAACTTTTTTCAGGCCTTTAAGTCAGTTATTATACCAAATTGTGAGCAAATAGCATGTAGTTTACATAAAAGTGTTAATAGAATCCCAAAGTATCTTGGTAATTTAGAAGAAATATAAATCTAGTTAAAGGGTATGGAGGTTCAACTAAATAGAAGTCTTTGATTTTTTTTTTTTTTTGTGGTAAAAAGTGACAAGAAATTGTATGTGAAAGTTTTAGCCATCAAAAAGTACTGCTTCCTATTCATGCACAAAACTACCTTTAAAGAGTTATCCAAGATCCCTTGCATCAAAAAATAAGGAGTATAATGGAAGACAGCACAATCCCGTCAAATTGGACAAATAACAACAAACAATAAAGTATGATTTTTCATGTGAGCTCTACAGAATGTCTACATATTCAACTTTCCCCATCCGTGTTCCTGTTTCAGAAAGGAGTCTTGCTGTTGCTGGTTTTTATTACACTGGTGTGAATGACAAAGTCAGATGTTTCTGTTGTGGCCGGATGCTGGATAACTGGAAACAAGGAGATAGTCCTATTGAAAAGCATAAAGAGCTATAGCCTAGCTGCAGCTTTATTCAGAATTTGCTTTCAGCTAGTCTGCAATCCACTTCTAAGAATACCTCTCCAATGAGAAACCATGTTGCACATTCATTATCTTCTAGTTTGGACCGTAGTGGCTCATTCAGCGATTTTTATTCCTGCCTTTCACCAAATCCTCTTAATTCTAGAGCTGTTGAAGACTTCTTTCCATTGAGGACTAACCCCTATAGTTATGCAGTGAGTACCGAAGAAGCCAGATTTCTTACTTATAATATGTGGCCCTTAACCTTTTTGTCACCATTGGAATTGGCTGGCGAGAGCTGGCTTTTACTATGTAGGACCTGGAGATAGGGTAGCCTGCTTTGCCCGTGGCGGGAAGCTAAGTAACTGGGAACCAAAGGATGATGCTATGTCAGAACAGAGGAGACATTTTCCCAACTGTCCGTTTTGGGAAAATTCTCTAGAAACGCTGAGGTTTAGTGTTTCAAATCTGAGCATGCAGACACACACAGCTTGAATGAGAACATTTATGTACTGGCCAGCTAGTGTTTCAGTTCAGCCTGAGCAGCTTGCGAGTGCTGGTTTTTATTACGTGGATCGTAATGATGATGTCAAATGCTTTTATTGTGATGGTGGCTTGAGATGTTGGGAATCTGGAGATGATCCATGGGTAGAACATGCCAAATGGTTTCCAAGGTGTGAGTTCTTGATACGAATGAAAGGGCAAGAGTTTGTTGATGAGATTCAAGCTAGATATTCTCATATTCTTGAAAAGCTGTTGTCAACATCAGATACTCCTGAGAAGAAAATGCTGAACAAATTGTTCATTTGGGACCTGGAGAAAGTTCTCCAGAAGATGCAGTCATGATGAATACACCTGTGGTTAAATCTGCTTTGGAAATGGGTTTTAGTAGAAGTCTGGTAAAACAGACAGTTCAAAGTAAAATCCTAACCACTGGAGAGAATTATAAAAAAAAAAAAGTTAATGATATTGTATCAACACTTCTTGATGCTGAAGATGAAAGAAGAGGAGAAGGAAAGACAAGCTGAAGAAATGGCATCAGATGATTTGTCATTAATTCGGAAGAATAGAATGGCTCTCTTTCAACAGTTGACACGTGTCCTTCCTATCTTGGATAATCTTTTAAAGGCCAATGTAATTAATAAACAGGAACATGATATTATTAAACAAAAATCACAGATACCTTTACAAGCAAGAGAACTGATTGATACCATTTTAGTTAAAGGAAATGCTGCAGCCAACATCTTCAAAAACTGTCTAAAGGAAATTGACTCTACATTATATGAGAACTTATTTGTGGAAAATAATATGAAGTATATTCCAACAGAAGATGTTTCAGGTCTGTCACTAGAAGAACAGTTGAGGAGATTACAAGAAGAAACAACCTGCAAGGTGTGTATGGACAAAGAAGTTTCTATTGTGTTCATTCCTTGTGGTCATCTGGTAATATGCCAGGAGTGTGCCCCATCTCTAAGAAAATGTCCTATTTGCAGGGGTGTAATCAAGGGTACTCTATATGTATTTCATAAAAGAAGAATAGGCTATATTTTAATCTTTACCAAAAAGCCTTTAAGCTGTTGTTGAACATTGGAAGCCATCTAAAATTAAAACAAGGAATGTTTGGTTCTTCATCTAGTAACATTTATGTTCTATTTTATTTAGGTATGAATAATCTTATTTCAAAAAGAGATAGTATTGTATATTTAATCTTAATCCACTTAGTTGCAAAAGAAGACTTGTTTTTTATGAAATAAATCAGTATTTAAGTGTGAACACAGAAAGAATTAAAGGAGTGGTGTCAGTGTTTGTTATGGGTCATTTCAGGAGTTACTGGATTTGGTATTTATGAAAGCTTTGTGTACTACATTACAGTATAGTTGAAAACTGTAAATTAGTAACACTGTAATTCATCAGAGTTGCTGACAGATTCTTTGGTGCTTTTCACTTGTTTTGTTAAGTAAGGATTTTTCTGTTACCGATAAACAATATTTCCATTAACCTGTGAGAAACAATAAAATTCTTTATAGGTATTGTATCATCAAAAAATTGCACTTTTTTGTTTTTCCTAGATTTTGTCATAATATGTTTAACTTCCTCAGATTATATACATTAAATGTGTACCTTTTTAAAAGGTTCAAATTGTGTACCAAAACCACTTTCTAAAAAGGGGTCAATTATTAAATCAAACAAATGATATGATAGAATAATGATGCATATTGAAATTTTCAAAGGTTTTTCTATCAAATTAATCTAACACTTCTAGATTAATGACTTCAAGAGGAGATAACATGTCATCTAACACCCCAAGATTAATGACTCCAAAAGTAGATAACATGTCATCTAACACTTCTGCATTAACAACTCTGTAAGGAGATACCATGAAGCTCAGTTTACATAAACTTCAATCTATGGCTCCATCTGTGTCTGCCTTTTTTGTTGAGGAGGTAAACAAAGAGAAACTTTCTTGGTACTGATCACCATGGATAAACTTGAAAAGTTGAGAAAGGCAGGAAAAGAGAAACACATATCCCTATATCTGGCTACACAGAAGGACATGTGTGAGGAATGGGTCTGCCCCTTGAGTGGTCAAGAAATATCAGTCAGGAGTGTTGGCACATACCTATAATCCTAGCAGCTTGGAGGATGAGGCAGAAAGTCCATGAGTTCAAAGCCAGCCTCAGCAATTCAGTGAGACCCTGTCTCTAAATAAAATATAGAAGGTGCTGGGGATGTGGCTCAGTGGTTAATGTTGGGAGTTGCCCCAGCTCCAAAGACTAACTTCCCCATCCCCCAAGAAGAGCCGTCCAATGGTGAGCCCTGCGGCTCACATGATCCTTACCCACCAATCAGATTAGCCCTGCTATCACATGATCCTTACCCACCAATCAGACTAGCCCTACTGGCTCACATGATCCTTACCCACCAATCAGACTAGCCCTACTGGCTCACATGATCCTTACCCACCAATCAGAAAGTACCCCATACCAACTGTCAAACCCTTCAACCATTAAACTGTCATAACTGTCAAACTACCTCCAGCTCTATAAATATGCAGAACTGTTCCTCAATAAATGGGCATTTTCTCCGATGATGAGCCTTGTTAGTTCTTTCAGTTAAGACCCCCTGGGTTCATTCCCCACTATATAAAAAAAAAATCACAGCAGAGAAAAATGACAGGAATTCTTGCAGACTGGTAACCTTGACCTAAGAGAACACCCAAGATAAAGTACATTTCCCACAGCTTATTCTCATACCATTATGAACCAAAGAACTTCCCTTAGTACAACCAGTGTCCATGTAGGGAGGACTGAAAAGTTAAACGAATGTGTCTGTGCTCTTTGTCACACACACACACACATAAACAAACCTAAATTTAAAAGCAAGTGCATATTTATATCGTGAGGGGGCAAAATTGCTACATATGGAGTTGAGGGGGAGAAATAAAGAATGTCCCCATGCTTCTGCCCCTGTTCAATGCTTTATTCACTCAAATTACTCAATATAATTTCATTCTATAGGTTCTTAATCAAGAAAATGACAATCCTTAATGCTGGGCACTGCAATAGACATAATCAATTCATAGCAAACAATTCTAGATTAATTAATTCACAGCAAACAACTCTAGATTAATTCTAAGCACTGCAAACACACTTAATTATGACAGGCTAATGACAGACGTTCCCTCTGTGTGCTAGTTCAAAAGTCTGAAGGCTTGGGCTTTACTTCCAGCAGATGCACACTCACTAAGAGGATCAGAAAAACGATGACAAGTGATGGGGTGTCAGTCCTGGTCCCCATCAGGCCCTCCAGCTCCAGTGCATCCTTGTTTCAGCTAACTGAATCCCTATTCATTAGCTCTATTATTTACACTAAATTTTTGGGCTTTTGACCCCCCTTTCAATCCTTATAAACTACCACCGGATTTCTCCATGACATTATTTACCTTGGGATCAAAACTATCTAATCTGGTGGTCTCCACCCTGATCTTCTCACCTTTCCCTCTTATTAGGCAAGGACAGCCTGCCAGAGGCTTCACTCTATTTATCAGGATGAGGGGAAGTGACTTGTCCGAGGCTATAGGGCTCTGTTGGATGTGCTTAATGAGACTGGAATTTTCAAACTGGAGTTTTTAAAATGGAGTTGCTTAGGCTCAGGCCTAAGGCCATCCTCACACCTTCATTTCCTGAATTATAATCTGTTTCTTCACCTCCATGCTGCTGATGTTCTTAGTCTTAGTTCAGTCCCCATGGTCCTTATTACAGTAGTTTTTTTTTTTTTTTTTTTTTTTTTTTTTTTTTTTTTTAAATCTGGTTTCTATTATTCCAGTCTCTCCCCCATATTGTAAACCAGAGTTACTACTTTCTTCCCTGTGTCTTGCACTAGGGTTACTTTTTTTTTTTTTAAAGAGAGAGTGAGAGAGGAGAGAGAGAGGGAGAGAGAGAGAGAGAGAGAGAGAGAGAGAGAGAGAGAGAGAGAGAGAGAGAGAGAGAGAGAGAATTTTTAATATTTATTTTTTAGTTCTTGGCGGACACAACATCTTTGTTGGTATGTGGGGCTGAGGATCGAACCCGGGCCGCACGCATGCCAGGCGAGCGCGCTACCACTTGAGCCACATCCCCAGCCCGGTTACTTTCTATTATACACATGTGATTGTGTCCACTTGTAATGTTTTCTAATGGCTTTATCTTGCCAATTGCATAAAGTTAACATTCCTTAGCATAAAAATCACAGCCTTTCACATAGGCTCTTAGGGAATACCTCTCTAAACTCACTTTAACCATCTTTCCCCTATCACAATCAGAAGCTGAAAATTTATGTACATATCATGACATAAGATGTTCCAAATACAGCTGTGTTTTTATTCCCTGTATTGCTGACTATGTTCTGTTGCCTATAATTTCCTCCATCATTTTGTCCTCTCATTCTGCTCCTTTGAAGTCCTCCACACTGTTCCACATATAATTAGCAGTACATTCTTTTTGTGCAATCATTTTTTTTTATTTTAAGCATAGCAATATTATTTTGTACTAACTTAACTGTCTTATGATTATCTACTTATTTTTCTTTTATCTCTCTCTGATAGTGGCTCCCATAAGAACAGAATTACCTTAGTCATTTTTGAACTCTTACTCTCCAAAATAATAGGTAATCAAATGACATTGAATTGATTTTTGAGTTTGAAATGTGACCAATCAAGTTAATTTTTCAAAAACTTCATCTATATGAGTTTAATCTTTTTTTTAATTTTTGCTTTTTACATATACATGAGAGTAGAGTATATTTTGACATATCACACATATATGGAGTGTAACTCCCATTCTCATGATTGTGTGTGATGTGGAGTTTCACTGGCTGTGTATTCATATATGAACATAGGAAAGTTATGCCCAGTTCGTTCTACTGTATTTCCTATTCCCACCTCCCCCACCCTTCCCTTCATACCCCTTTGTCAAAGTTTATTTTAATCTTTTTTTTAAGAGAGAGAGAGAGAGAGAGAGAAACTTTTTTGTAGATGGACACAACACAATGCCTTTATTTTTATGTGGTGCTGAGAATCAAACCTGGGTCGCACCCATGCTAGTCGAGAACTCTATTGCTGAGCCACAATCCCAGCCCAAGTTTATTTTAATCTTTAACACAAGAATTCTACATTATTGTAGAGCCAGACTCCATAGTCACAGTGACAGCCTAGTAAAAACTAAGAGATTCTGTCACCTCACAATTTTGGAATAATCAAGTTTTGTGACAACATCAAGAAAGCAATTTGAGCTCATTATTGGAATCTGCAACTCAGGAGGCAAAGTATGGTCTCATTTATTACCTAAGAAGTTTCCAAAAGATTCTAGATTTCAAATTGGAGGGAAAGTTCTGCCTCTGGGTTTCAATATACTCTAAGGCTTTGCTACTCAAATGTATGCATAGATCAACAGCATAAGCATCATTTCAGAGTGTATTAAAAGTAATCTCAGGCCACACCCTAGTCCTTCCAAATCAGAATCTGCATTTTTACAAGATCTTCAAGTAATTCAAATAAGGTATCCTAAAAATGATAATGCCTTCTAAGGTTTCCATTACCCGGAACTAAATTTTCCATGGTTTGTGTAATTCCCTTATGCCCTATTTCTACTAGAGATAGGCCATCTTGTAAGAAGAGGGAGAAACAAGAGCACACTTGCCCCAAAAGAGAGCAGGAAGTGCAGAGCTTCTGGTAGGAAAAAATGTGGTCCAACTTCAGGGGTCTCATCATTCACATAATGGTTCTTGGAGTTGTGCCCAAGAACTCTAGGCACTTTATAGCCCATGCAGATGTTGATCCCTAGAGCAGAACAACAGTGTATTCCTGGTTGGAGTTAAACAGATCTGCATTGAACCCCCTGATGCTTAGCACATAGTTTAGAATATTTTCCCTTTCCCCCCTTTTTTTTTTTTTCATTTACAAAAGTCAATAAGTAGTTTAGTGGGTCAAACAATGAGGGTTGACCAATTTTATTTGCATCTTTATAATACACCAAACATTGGAATACATAAAACTGAGTTGCTACCTTAAGGATTTTATTGTCAGCATAAAATAAAATCAGGTGTCTAAATTTCAAGGTTTGTTTTGTCAACTATTGCTCACACAAAAAGTATTCTAGCAAAAAATGGTTTCCATGGTCCAATAAATTGGGGAAAGCATTGTTTGACCATCAAAAATCTGTGTGTGAGTGTGCACTTGTGTCTGTTTACAAGTCCTTATTCATATGCCAAGGGTATATTCCTGACACTTTCAGAATGTGCTTGCCTAGATCAGTCATTAGAAGCTCAGTCTTGCTCTTTTTTCTCTTTAACCAGTTCACTTTTCTCTTTATTTTGTGTACTTCCTTTGGTTTGGATATTCAACCTTTATTTGAATATGTCCAAGAAAAAATATGTCAAAGAAATTACTGTAAACAATAGTCTAAGAAATGTTTGGAGTTTCAAATATTTATTTGCTCAAGATCAAGACTCTGGGGTCTGGGGATATAGCTCAGTTGGCAGAGGCCATGCACAAGGCCCTGGGTTTGATCCCCAGCACCAGCAAAAAAAAGAAAAAAAGAAAAAAGAAAAAAAAAGAAAAAGAAAGAAAAGAAAGAAAGAAAATCGAGACTCTGTGTCCTTAATGACTATTTGCTCTCCGATTTCCTGGTTCTATAATCCATTTCTAAAAGTTGGTCTAAAGTTCTCTTTTGATGTCTACACTGACTTACCAGTTTCTACTGCCACCATTCATAAATCCATGATTTCTTAATTTTTATAACAGTGACTGTAGGAAACAGAGATTCTAACAAGAATCCATTGATAAGCTTAGTCTTCTCACAAAAAAAGGAAAACAGTAACATAACAAAATCATTTACATTAAACTCTACATTTGATATTTTTACATAAATAAAATAGTTCTGTACAAAATAAGTTGTAAGAAATCATACTGCAATGTGTCAGCCCTTATGGAACTGAACAAGCCTGGAGGTAGAATTTTAAGCCACAATAGTCAAATACTATATAGAAACATATTTTAACGAAAATGACATGATGTTTTCCTCTTCCTTTCTTCATTAAAAAAACAAAGTTTTCTTTGCATTGAGAGTATAAAAATATTTTAATCTCAGGTCCTACTTTGATCTACTCATTTGCATTACAAATTCCAAAAAAATAAAATGGGTTTATTTAAGATTAACTGTATTAAATAAGTATATGTAAGATAAACATATTATATAATATACATACATATGTATATCTATCTACATCTATCTACATATATATGGTTGTCAATGGACCTTTATCTTATTTATATGCAGTGCTGAGAATTGAACCCAGTGCCTCACACATGCTTGGCAAGCACTCTACCACTGGGCCACAAGCCCAGCCCATTGTTTGCAGTGTCTTTAAACAAATGAATACAAGCAAAAGTTAAGATTTTGGTCAATTTTATAAATAAACTCCATATAAACTGGATATCCTCATATTGAGCTAAATTTGTTTCAAAGTTATTTCAATTAATACTTAGATTGGTGGAAAATGCAAAGCATTTTGTATACAGATTAGGCACAGCTGCCGTAGTTTTTAAAATTGCTTTAGATAAATCTCTCAAGGTAATTTAGGGCTGCAGTTGTGGCTCAGTGGTAGAGCAATTGCCTAGTATGTGTGAAGCATGGGGTTTGATTCTCAGCCCTGCATATAAATAAATTAATAAAATAAAAGTCCATCAACATCTAAAAAAAATAGAAAAAACCTAAGGTAATTGAGATTGGAGAAGGGACTGAAATTATTTTCTCATGTTTCATTGGCACAGATACTCAAAAGCAAAGCCCCAACCTACCTTGAGATTTTATCACAACCCAACATTAGAGAGCAGATGAAGTTATCAATCCTTCCCATTTCACTACCACCCTTTTTTTCCCTAATGTTTCTACCACACTTGAAGACAGACATTTTAATTTTCAATTAGAATTGTTTATTGTCAGAAATCAATAAAAATGGCCTTATTAAAAATAAATGGTAATATTTTGATCAGTGACATCCTTGGTATGACCCATTCTGTATATATTTACTACTCAACAAATTTTTAAAAAATCAAATTTCCCACTTCTTTTCCTGAAGCAATAGAGTACACAATCTTAAGACTCAATTTTTCTAGTAAGGCATTGTATTTTACAGTCCACAAAATTTACATCTTCCTTGAACCCTATGACAAAATGGATTACTCCCAAATATTTTTTAACTATGTTCTTTTTGCTTGTCTTTGTCATCGAATGGTTTTCCTAATGTCCATTCTGTTGGAGGGACTTGTGAAAAATATTAATGAATATATGATATTTGATAATATTTGTACTTATGAGGAATAAATAAAAATTCACACACAGGAATAATTCACTGAGTATTATTAGAACTCTACTTTTTGCCACGAAATAAACCCTGTGCTCCTTGGCTTGGCATTTAAGACCTTCAACGATCTTGCCCACTCACTTTCCCTCCTTGCACCCTTCTAATTGAAATGAGGTCTCCTATCTGATCAAACTGACCTGCTGGTGGTTCCTGAGGTACACCTTCAATGCTTCTGACTTTCTGTGTTTTGTGAACTGAGTGCCACATCCTCTGCAGGAAACAGCTTCCTCAAAGCTTCCCCCGCCTCTATTCTGTACACACATCCCTGAAAGCTGAGCTGAAATCGCATTCTTCCTGAGAGACCTTCCTTTATTTCTCCCAACCTTCTTCACTATCTTTCATTTAACATATTAAAAAGCCTGACTTACATTGTTATTTATTATTTTATGTTTCCATTCTGAGATCTTTCAAAAACAAACTCTATGTCAGAAATCAGAAAAATTGGTGTGGTTATTTTTGGATTTTTTTTTTTTGTAAAGAAGCAAATAGTAAATATGTAAGGCTTTATGAGCTAAGAGTAAAAATCTAAGATTACATAAGCATTCATAAAACAAGAGATAAAACAAATTTCCATAATTTTATGAAAATTAAACACTAAAAATAATAATTGATTAGAGTGTTTTGTTACACAAATATACTAATGAGAAGAATAGAATTATTTGGAGAGTCAAAGTTAAATACATCGAAAAGTTAAATTCATCTCTCATGCTAATTTATAAAGCAATTTTATGTATTTCATCTTGAAAACACATTTTCACATAGATAGGTATTAACTAATACCAACAAATATGATTTTGACTGAAAGTATTTATCACTTGGAAAGTATTTTTAGAATTATTTTAAATTGTTTTTTTTTTTTTTTTTGGTATTCGCTTTTTATAATGTCATTACATTGCAGATTATCCTTCCAGTTGAAGACCAGTTTGAAGCTTCTTCATTGAAAACTTGGATTTTGAAATACATATCTTTTTGTACTTGCATCAAATTTTGAGCAATATTATATGCTCAAATTTTAAGTGCAAATGCATCTGAGATATGAATAAAGATATTGCTTCATGTTTAATTTCTGATAGCAAAATGACATTACTTGCAATTTTAAAATGTTAGTAGTCAATAATGATTTCAACTATAGTGTGAGTTTAAGCACTATTTTGCCTTAAAGTTTAGGTTAAATTTATTATGAATCATTATGAAGTATGTACCAAAGCCATTCAATATTGAATAATAGGGTTTGGTGGTGGTTCTTTCTAGGAAATTTTTAATTGCATCCTTCAGCTAAAACCATCAGAGAAAATTAAAAAGAAAATCTTTTCTAAGTCATCAGTTTGCTCTTTGATGAAGAAACAGGATATTCAAGTTCACAAGAACAAATTAAGTTCAACATTGCCAAATTTTGACATTTTCAATACTTTCTTCTGATAAGTAATACAATGGATATTCTCTAAAAGTCTTAGCAAATTCAGTTCATACTGAATTTTGGTTTTCTAAACTGAAAATATTATCACAGACTAGTGTTTTAGTCACTTAAAACTCAGCACTGAGATCTTGAAAAAGCAATAACAGAGCAATATTTGTAACATCAGTCAATTCATTAGAAAATCAAAGAAATCACTAAAAGTGATTTACTCTGTTTTCCTTTTGATTTTCCTCTCAACGTTCTCAACAATTTAAAAAGCTATTCTTACTGAAAAGCTAATAAGCTTAGACAAGTTTTTTTTTTCCTATGGACAAATTCCTTCAGCTCCTGAAATGAAACATGATTTACATAACTTACTAATTTATATAATAATTTTACTAATTAGTGATTTTAATAATTTATGTAACTTACTAATGACAACTAGAATTTTTTACTTGAATAATATGTGAGATACTGAAAAAGTTAGTTATAGCTTTATTTGCAATTTATTCTTCTTGAGAAAAGAAAACTCTTTGCTCTGATAAGGTATTCCATTTTAGATAAGACCACAATGCTGACCACTGGTTTCCTATGAATTGATAATATTATTTACTTGGTCTGTTAATGTAATTTTGATCCAGTTATATATGTGCATTAGGAAAAATAAAAAGTTTTACTACTGTGGGTCAGTTGAGTCAATTGAAAACAAGGTAATCTGAGATTATCTTCATCTATATCCACCTATTTGGAAAGAATTATACTAGTAAATATTGGGCCATTACAAAACTTATAATCAAAAATTTCATTGGTCATGTATCTAAACTAAAAAAAAAATGGTTTCATTCAATTTTTGCCTCTGAAGGAAAAACAATTACAACAATTTAAATTCATATAAATTTTACTTATTTGACTGTAATTTATATTTTAGATTTGTGTCTTTGGAAAGAAGTACAAAGTAAATAATTTATTTCTGAACATTAGAACATTGAGTTCTATTATAACCACCAGGAATTTCATTCTGGCCTAAAAAATCATTTGGGAACATATAGGCAGCTTGGAACATCTTCTCTTTTTGTCTCTGTGAAAAATAAAACCTTATTCAATAAATTTTCCCCACAGAAGTGAACAGAACTTATAACATACTTCCAGATTGCAATTTTTTACAATCTACCTTTAATGAGACAGATTTTGAAATATTCTAAAAATATTTAGGAAAAAAACAGAAGAACATATGTTTAATTTGTATTTATGTATAGACATTTATTAATTCAGTATACATTTAAACTTTTCATGCTGCCAACTGATCATCTAATTATTTTGGTAATCAACATTATTTAAAATAGTAGAGATCACAATAATGATTACTCTGTGACAAAGACCACTAGAAAACCTAATGCTCAAGTAAAATTTGCTTTATTAAACCATCAAGGGGAAGTCAGGGAAAGATGTTTAGAGTTTTAGGGCCTGAACTGTTTGCAAAGTAATTCTTGCAAGATAGAAGACAGGCAGGTTGGGCAGTTATGATGCAGTAGCTTTGAACTCATGGGCAATGATGAAGCAAGAACCTCAGCACAAATATTTATTAGAAAAGAGTTAAATTTGATGAATATGTTAATATTTAATTTGTGTATTAATTTCTTATTGCAACATAACAAATCACTACAAATATTCTCTTTTTATACTTTTATAATTAAGTTCTATACATTATTCTTAGCTTTTCTGCCTTCCAGCAGTAGGAATTCATAATAACTTTATGTGCAGCTGAGAAGTCCCTCCAACTTTCACACATTAGACTTTCCTTGTGTTTCTCCACTACATCAGTGGTACTCAGCAAGAGCCATCTGTTGTCCTTGTCCATCTAATCACTGCACACTCTGTGTGTCTCAAAACCTGAGACACTGTGATAGCAGTTGCATTCCTGACCTCTGGTATTCTATTCCCATCAATTTTGTTATTGCACCTCGATAGCATGCTAGAGGTAGCAGTTTTCCATCTACCTCCAGTAACAGGGTTCCTTCAGTTAGCTGGCTAGCTAGTTGTTGAACTTCAAAATCTATTTTGGAATTCGTTTACTTTAGATGACACCTAAATCTAAGATCAGATTTCCCCAGAAATACTCTGGGGCAGAAATGTACATATAGACCACAACTTAGGGGGAAAGTCTTGGGAATCAAGACCTTCAAGAGAATAAAAAGAAAAGGATTGGCCAGAGGGAGGATCTGAAGTTCAACACAGCCATAACTGCGGCCTGAGTTGATCCCAGTGGAGCATCAAAATCAGACTGTTTGCTCTGTGTTGTTCCACCTGGAATTGAGGAGCCTAGACCAACACAACTTTGCTTCAATCAATCATTGGATACTAGTGTCCACTATGAAAGGGATAGGACTTTCACAAATCAACGCTCCTTGGCTGAGAGCAATTAAAAAAAAAAAAAAAAAGAAACTCAGCTCAGATACACCAGCAGTTATATATCAGTTCTGAAGGAGAGATCAGGGAAGCTCCTCACAGAATTCACAATTATAAAATATTGTATAAAGTATGAAATTTGATCTTGTAAGTATTTTACGTTTATTAATAGCATTTATATGATAATAACCTCATGACAATGACATTTATCTTTTGGAAGTACATAGTCATAATACATGTTTATCAATCCATATAAAAAATCAGCTAATTAATAAATGACATGTTCATTCATAAAACTATTATATATATGAGAATAATACTTTCTTGTTTCTTCATTTGAAATTTTAGGAAAGAGAACCCCTATCAGGATGACTTGTCTTTATTTTAAAATCAATTATAAACAAATTTGCTATTGCCACAGTTGGCTTTTCTATTTATTTATGTTCTCTAATTGTCATTTATCATATGACTATGGATAACTGAGTTGCTTTGTCCACCATGGGTAACTGTATTGGAAATATTCTTTACTAAATTTTTAATTGCATGATAGAAATATATTATTAAGCCAAGCATGGTGGTGCATTCCTGTAATCCCAGAAGCTCAGGAGGCTGAGGCAGGAAGATCAAGAGTTCAAAGCCAGCCTCAGCAAAAGTGAGGCACTAAGCAACTCAGTGAGACCCTGTCTCTAAATAAAAATACAAAATAGGACTGGGGATGTGGCTTAGTGTTTGAGACCCCTGAGTTCAATCCCCAGTACTTGTAGGTATTCTGACCATGGAAATGTACAGGGAAGCATTCCTTTGGTGAGCAAACTCCCCGGGGTGGGGGGTGGGGTCAGGGGTAACAGGCATTCTGTTTTCCACTTTTGGAATGCCCATCAGTTTCTCCTTGAAGATAACTAATACAGGTGCAGTATCTAGTTACTATGGTAATGTCCTTAGAGAAAAAAAGCTCTGTGTCTTATCAGCCTGGACTTTGATCTGAGATATTCAGCGCCTGGGATTAAAGTAATACTAAATAATGATGTAGTCATGGCCCTAATGACCTAATGTAACCTACTGATATAAATAAAGCATGGCAGTTTGACCTCTCTGCTATTCTGCCACTTCTTTTCCTTGTCTGTGCCTCATGTCTCTGTGTCTCCTTTTATTTCCCTTACAGCTACCCAAAAAACTAAAAAGAAATATATTATTAAATGTCTACTAGAAGGTTAGTAATATCAAGTTTTGGTATTCAAGAATTCAAAGAAAGATGAACTTACGCAAAATATATATTTGTTATAACAATTATAACAAGTATCAGTTGTTCATAGATGTAATTTTTGATACTTAACAAAGTATAATGATTCTAACATGTTCAAAAACATTTATAATAAAACTCATTTCCTATTTAAGAATGCTGATAGCAGCAAGTAGAACGTATAGCAGAAATTTGAATATGAAAATCAGAATAAATATACCAATTAATCTTTTATCAAGCATTCACAAGTCCTTGTTTAAAGGACAATATACAAATCAGAGAAAAAGCAGGCTTTAGTAATTACTTTGGTGTGATTAACCACATCATTTGCACATTGAATCAGATCATCATGAAACAGACATATATTGTCAATGTCCGCCTGCTTACAAAGCTTTCACACATTTTATGGGGGTGTTAAAACCTTATGTTTTATGAAGATAATTGCAGCCCAGGGATACTTTTTAAGTAAGTAAGTTTTTTTTTTGAATAGGCTTATGTAGTACAAAATAATTAATGGAGGAGTGATAACATGAACAACTCCAAGAGTTTTTCATAAGTATTTTGACTCATTTGGTTTTTTGTTCGTTCATTCATTCATTCATTCATTCATTATTTCTTGAGTACTGTTCTCTTGCCAGGAGCTGTTCTAGGCATGAGGATACATCCCAAACCAAAAAGCACAAAGATCCCAATCTCATAGGGTTGACAGATTCAGAAACTAGTAGTACAATTTCCCTTCAGTTACTTATGGATGGTTTAGTAAAATAATATTATTTTTAAAAAGAAAAACTTAAGCATAGTAATCTTATTCCTAAAGATCCTACATTCTAAATAAACTGTAGAGGTAAAAAGGGACTGATAATTTCTATGCATTTGGACTTCAACCCACCCTCTTACCATGCAATACCACTAAATCTAGTTAATGCCCACAGACCTTTGCCTTTTGGTTCAGAGTCTTCTCAACAATTGACTAACTCTTTAGACCAGATGAAGTCTCCATGTAAAATACCTTCCCAGCATGCCATGCTAATCATAGCATCTTGCTAAAGCCTGCATTTATGTACTTGCGTGTTTATTGAAGTATTATCTCTTTCCCACGGTGGGATTCAGGCTCCAAGAAGTCTCAGATATTACATGATGAGTCAGTCCACTGCTTAGTCTCAGGACCTGGTACACTACCAAGCCCATTGTTGAACTTTAACAAATATTTATTGATTGAGATAATGAATGAATGAATGAATGAATGAATGAATGAATTAACAAACTTACTAGACTCACCTTTAATATATAATATGAGGCTGGTCTTAGTAATGTGAAATTTAAGAAAGGTTAAGTTGGCCTTCAAGATTTCACATTTTTATTTCTCTTTCTCTTCCACTGCCTTTACTCCCAAGATACCAAGCATGTCCCATCATTCTAATATTTCTCTAGATTTCAATGAATTGTTACTTAATTGAAATATAGTCTCAAAAGAGTCCTTAAAAATCACTAAATTATTAATTTATGTATAAGCCTTAATTTTTACAATTAGCAAGAGCAAAAATTATTTGGTTTATATAAAAGGAATTTCTTTCAGTGCTAAATCATAGGTTTAGTATTGGAGAACTTCAGGGTTTCATATTTTGATTTTATTTTGTAAGAAAATAGAGGAGGGTCACTGTAGTAAAAGCTTACAATTTAAATATGATTAAGGCCATCTCAGGAAATGAGGACCTCGTCTTTACTATCTGTAGTGTCATATGCTTCCTCTTCTTTTACTGTCTTATACATAATTTCCCAACACAATGATAATCATAAAATTTTCATAGCATGAAATAAAAAAAGCTTGCTTCTACAATCATGCTGAAAGATATTTTTCCTTCTTATAAAAAATTATAAAATATATGTACTTCCGAGGTAATTGTGTTCAGACGGGAAGCAGGATTAGTGGTTAAGTGCACATATTAAGGAGTCAGATGCCAGTTTTACTTCCTAATTTGACCACACCCTGGCTGTGCTACATTGCTTAACCTGTGGGCATCACATTTTTTCATTTGTTATATGGGAAAAGAATGTCTTGTGGTGCTTCTATGAGAATTAACGGTATTATTATACACAAAATAGCTTGTTAAAAAATCTGAGCATGAAATATCAAAGAGAATATTCAATAAAAGGAATACACCAAGGCCTCACAATTCCTGTGAAGTGAGTGTCAACCAGTTGTGACACTTATTAAGTGTCCATTGTGATTAGATAATGTAAAAAGGAAATCACAGCTGAAGCAAAAGGAAAGTGTCTCTGAATTGTTGAATCTAATGAGAGTGGGAGAGATTGTAATCCAAGTTGCATTCACCTGCATAACAGAACTATCAACATAAATATGCAGTGGGGATATTTTTACATGTTATGTATAATTTATACATCATAAAACTTAATGACTTTTGGAAAAATTACAGAGTTGTATAATCATCACCACAAACAATATATAAAACATTTCCATTGTTCCAGAAATACCTAGTCAATCCACATTCCCAATTCTTTGTGAGCCAATAATTTGGCTTCTGTTTTTCTAGATTTGCTTTTTCTAAATTATTCATATAAATGGAATCATAGTATGCAGCCTGTGGGAGCTGATCTATTTTACATTGAATAATATTTTTAAGGTAATTTGCCTTATAGCATGTATTAGCATACTCTATACTACTGAATAGTATTCCAAAATATACCATATATTCTTCATCCATTCACAAGTTGACAAATACTTGAATTGTTTTAACTCTTTGGCTAAAAGAAAAATGGGCTAAGGATAAAGCTCAGAGGTAGAGCACCTCTGAGTTTAATCCCAGTACCAAAAAAAAAAAAAAAAAAAAAAAGCAAACCAATAATCCATAAAAGGCAAATGTTGGCAAATTGAATTTCACAATATTTTTAAATATTTACTTCCAAATTTTAAATGTTTACTTCCAAAGACACCATTAAGAAAATGAAAAACAAGCCAGGTGTGGCCGGCTTCAGCAACTTCGAGAAGCCCCTAAGCAACTCAGTGAGACCCTATCTCCAAATATGATATAGAAAAGGGATGAGGATTCGCTCAGTGGTTAAGTACCCCTGAGTTCTGAATTGTCCATTACCTAATACAAATGTAATGTATTCTTTTTTTGAAGTGTACTGGGATTTATCACTAAGCTATATCTTCAGTCCTTTTAATTTAAAAAAAATTAAAGATGGACACAATATCTTTATTTATTTACATGAGGTTCTGAGGATCGAATCCAGTGCCTCACATATGCTCTACCACTTAGCTATAACCCCAGCCCCTGATTTTTTGAGACAGGGTTTTGTTAAACTGCTGAGGCTGGCCACAAACTTGTGATCCTCCCACCTCAGCTTCTCAAGTAGCTAGAAATACAGGGTATGTACAACTGTTTTTGGCCAATTTATTTCTATATTGACATGTAATCTGTGACTTTGTTGAAATTATTAATTTTATGCAGTTTTATTTTGAATTATTTAGGATTTCTACGTATGGAATTATGCCCTTTGTACATGAGACAGTTTTATTTCTTTATTTTCAATCTGGATCCCTTGCAGTTTTTTTTTTCCCCTGACTGACTACACTGACTAGGACTCACTGAACACTGTAGAATAGAAATGGCAGGAATGGATGCCATAGACTTGTTCCTGATCTTAAGGGAAAGATGCTTAGTCCTTTATTATTCATTAGGATGTTACCTATACATTTCTGCCAATGCCCTTTATCTGGTTGGGAAATCTCCATTGTTTCCATGTCACTTCATTATGAGTTTTTATCAAGGAAAGACTCATAAAGTCAGATATTAAGAGTCCTAAAAATGATTTTTTCAGCAAAGGTTAAAAGAGGAGAAATGGTTTTTCTAATCGGTAGGTTCAAGAAAGGGTTAGAAATGACCTATTGATAAAGCAGAAAAATAATGTGAAAGTCATCGATCTGATGAACTTAACTGTTTATGATATCAAGAACTCAGGATTGGAGCAGTTGTGTAACTGCTCCCGAAAGAAGTCTGAGGACAAGAAGGAAAATACTCAGTCAGGACCCAAGAGGAAACTAAGATGCATTCTCCTTTGTGTCTGTGGCTAATTTCACTACAGTTCAGATTCTACATATTGGTTGAGGAAAACAGTGGGTTTTTTTAAAAGTGTTATGAGACACAAAAGACAATAAATAGCACACGTGTGCATGACTACACTCCTTATTAGCCTACCATAATCTGTATTATTTGGAGGTTTTGTTTTATATTATGAAATATAATCTCGTTTCAATTCAAGTCTATTTTTCTTCTCTCCCAATGTCAGAAATTTGGAATATGGTTGCAGTGTACAAATGAAACCCTGGCAGAGGTTTGCTTATTAAAAAAAAAAAAGTTACTGTTTTTTAAATTGCTTTTATTAATAGAAAAATCGCAAAAGAAAAATCAACAAGATTGATACTTAGCCTGCAAATCAGATGTACATAAAATAAACCATAATAATATTAAATGGTCAAAAAGAGAGTAGAAAACATCTACAGTAAACACTATAAGAGTTAATAGCCTAAATGTGTACAGTTATCTTGAAAATTTAAGAAAAAAATCACAAATATAAAAATGAGGAAAACGAATTTAATTACCAAAAGTAAAGTCTTGGGGAAAAAAATCTTGAAACAAAGTTCAACTTCTGTAACAACAAAAACAGTACAAATTTATAATTTTATCTATCAAACTGGCACGATTTTTTAAATGAATGATGTAATGAGAAAAGCAATGAGCATAAGAGGAGTGTTAGTTCTGATAACCTTTCAGAAAACAAGGTATATATATGTATGTGTACATGTGTGAATACACAAACATACACCTTCAAGCTCAGTATATGTATAAATAGCCTAAAGAGATTTTAAAAAATAGAAATTGTTTTTATCATTTAAAAAATTAATTTTACTTACAATAAATCAACCAAAATAAATTTTTAAGATGTTCGGTCAAAATTTATGGACAGATTTTTTTTCTTATTTTTTTAATGATTTCAAAAAAGAAAAAGAACATCATATTTTTTGGAAAAAGTGGTACTTTCAAATAATCAAATATTTTATAAAATATAAAATCTAGAGTATGTATAAGTTAATTTTATAATTAAAAATCAATAGATATTTCTAAAAACTATGGACGGAGTTGAGGCAGAAGGAGATGCTATTGAAAAACTGAGAAGCAAGCCTAAGGGTGGAAACCTTAGCTTGTGGGATAAAAGGTGATGGATAAAAGAAAGAAGAATTTAGTAGGGTCACCTAGCCAACAGGAATTTGGGAGAAAATTAACTGTGGCTATAGAAAGCCACCTTCACTATTAGGCTGTTTTAAGCCCAGGTAGTAGTAGGAGGAGAAATTCCTGTGCCCTAGTTGTTACCGAACATTCTTCTTTAAATACTGTCTGAGCCAGAATGTGTGAGTTTTAGCATTAGTTACTTCCACCAGTGCACACTTGAAAACATTTTTTAATTATTACCCATTTCCTCTTCTTCCTTCACAGCTAAATTTAAATGGCTTTCAACAAAAGTACATACAATTAAATAATCACAAAGGAAAAAATACAGAATAAGAACCAGGAAAAATTTTCAAGAAGGCAATAAAACTAGTTTGGGATCCTTCAACATTCTATGTAACTCTGCCTTGCAAATACAAAACAATCAGCCATCGTGTTTACAAAATGCAGCTCTACAATGAATCCCAATTTTAATTTTGAGAAAGATGGTGTGTCATTTGAAACAAGATGAATATGAAAGTTTCAACTTTGACTCCCAGTCTTTAAAGCAAGCTTTAAAACAAGCTCCCTATCACCATGCGAAGCTTTCTGTGGCACCTCTTCTAATGCAGACAAAAAGTAACCATTGACACAGGATGGGGTGGCCAGAAAGGTACCCCTGCAGTCATTCCAGTGCTTCAGTGAAGGCTCACTCTTTGAGTTAAAAAATAAAATTTTTGAATATGTCCATTTTGTTAATTTTATATATCTGAAAGCAAATCTATCTATTCCTCATTTTCCTGTAACAGGAGAAATCAGAGAGATATGAAAACAGGATAATTGGAGAAGAGGTCAAGGAAATCTGTGCAATATAGTTGGCAAATAAAGACAAATATCACCTACTCAATGTTTTTTCAAGCCAAATTTGACCTCTCAAAGCTATTTAACAACATAAATAAATCACTTCAAAGTAATTTCTTTAGAAGATTACTGAATTTGAAGGTCTGATGCAATCATTTCCAGAACTACCTTATGCCTAGGGAGTCATAAGAACACCTGCTGACTCATGGCAATGAGGCATCACCACACAAAGTTTAAAAAGACTGATTCTTTTTATGCCAGTCTTTTGAAAAAGGCACAACTTTCAAAGGAGTGTTTTCATAATGTTGACAGGTGTGCTGCGATTACTCATCAGGCTGTAAGCCTCATACTAAAAAGGCTCTTTTTTCCGTGGTTAATACCTGTAACCATAAAGATTTTCATTCCACCATAAAATAGATGCTAATTAGCAGAACTCATTTATTAAAAGAGTTCACGAGAGTGGGAGAGAGATGAGCAGGACTATGAAGTTCAACTGTTTAGGTTGACTTGCCCAGTCAAGTCAATAAAATTAAATGGTTCAAGACCCAGCATGGTGGCATGGAAAAGCATGGGTCTTTGAATAAAAGCATTGAGGGTTTGAATCTTCTTTTGTAAGACATTACTTTTGTAGTTTTCAATAAGCTGCTTATCCTCTCTATGACCCATTTTTATATGTTAACTCTGAATAAATTAATAATATATATAAATTGTGGAAATATTAGAGTGTATTGTGTGCATGTATATAGAGATGGATTGTGTGTATGTGTGTGTGTGTGTGTGTGTGTCTGTGTCTGTGTCTGTGTGTGTGCGTAAGTCTGTGTCCAACCAACAACTAGTATTCAAAGTGGAATGAGGGCATTTATTTTGTGGTATCATTTTGTTGTCTTCTAACTTCTAATGTCCTTTATAGAGAAATATATAAAATTGAAAGCATGAGTCTCTTTTTATAGCTACTACAAGAGCTGTAATCCTTTAGTGGAGAGATTAAAAAAATTAAATGAAAGCTGATGGTCATTTGGAAGATGGATTAAATGGGTTGGATAATTGATCTACTACCTGGGCAAAGCCAGTACCTGAAATAGGCCATAAAGCAGAGCCTTGATGAAGTGAATAAAAGAAAGATCAGAAGAGAAAATTGGCAGATTTGGAACAGCAGGGTGGGATGTACCACAGCCACAAATCACAAAATTTTTGTACTGACTGGGGAGTCTGTTGTTATTTACCTAGATCCCACATGAAAGGAAGAAAATCCTAGGTAATTAAATTGCAGGAGACTTTAGGAATAGGTGCTCTATCAACTGTTATTCAAGCTTGTGCCTGAATCCTAGGCCAAAACAGAAAGCCAAGACTTCTACGGTCATCTCTTCTAAGCTGATGTGAAACCCATACTTGTTCCATCTGGCAAATTTCTAAGATTTCTTAATTTCCTAAAAATCGTGACTAACAACTAGAATTAGAAAGCCAAAAATTACATTTTTAAGTGTGTGTGTGTGTGTGTGTGTGTGTGTGTAGTCAGGTGTGGTGGCCCACGGCTGTAATCCCAGTGGCTCGGGAGGCTGAGGCAGGAGGATCAAGAATTCAAAGCCAGCCTCCGCAATTTAGCAAGGCTGTAAGCAACTCAGCAAGATCCTGTCTTGAATAAAATATGTTTTTAAAAAGGGGGTTGGGGCCATGGCTCAGTGGTTAAGGGCCCCTGGGTTCAATCCCCTGGTACCAAAAAACAAAACAAAAAAAAACATTAAAAAGTGTGTGAGTGTGTGTGTGTGTGTGTGTGTGTGAAATTTTTCTGTACCTGCCTCATTGAGAAAAGACTTAGTCAAAAATTTTCAACCTCCTGAGTGTGAATAATAAATGAGGTCAAGGAATTTCTTTAGAAATTCACTCCAAAGATCACTTCAAAAACTAAAAAAGGAGTCAGTGTAAGTTTACTTCCTGTAATTTTATACGGAATAAATATAAAGTAAAAGGATTTTCTTTGTCTGTCAGTTTATGTAACTTTGATCTTTAGTTTTCATGACTATCCACAGCCACCAAGGAAGTTCATTTAAACAAGGTTATCAGGTAACATAAGAAGCTTTCTATACATACTGAATTTTTCTTCTTCTGAACATTCTCAGAAGCTCTAATTGTCCCAATTGGTAAAAAGGAAAAAAAATATTAACTCAAAAGAACACTGAGAAAATATTTAAAAGAACTGACTTTTCCCCTTAGGATCTATAAATAAATGTGTTGATGACATTAAAGCAGAGCATAGTTTAAATTATAAAGCTGTATTAAACATGTTTCCTCTTACAACTGTAGAGAATAGGGAGGGTCTTTTCTATAAATCAAATAGAAAATACTTATTTTAAGATTCAATACCAAGAATACTTAAATAAATTTGGGCTCTTTGCTTGTCATATTTGTGAGAAAATATTAAGTGCTAAAATATAAACTTCAAAAATAGTACATATTTCATATTCACAATAGCTACATGAGACTTATCCTAGTCCAGCTCAGATGCATGTATGTATGACTGGGGATAATTTAATGTATTTTATACTCATCCTCTGTCTTTTCCATCATGTACTTTTTTCCTTAGACAATATAAATTGGGATAATCATTCAGAGAGTATTTTACCTATTTATTATATTAAAATCATTAAGATAACAACCTTCAACATTTGCAAAGAAACTTCTGTGTGAGTTGATACTTAGGTTGAGTTTTTTCTCCTATTTTTAATAAATAATTACTACTTCTTATTTGTTCTAACAATGTTTAAGAAATAATGGCTATTAGATTTTATTAAAAGGCAGGTATAACAAAGCACCACAGACAGTAGTTTAAACGACAGACACTTATTTTCCTACAGTTCAGGAGACTGGATGTCCCAGATCAAGATTTCTGCAGGGGTGGTGTCTCTTCTTGGCCTGCTATGGCTACCTTCTCTCTTTGTCTTTTGCTTGACTTCCTTTGTGCACTACATTTTGGGGGTCCATGTATTCATATATACTCTTCATATGAGAATATTAATTAGATTCTTTCTCTAGTTAGATTGAATTAGGGCCCAAACTAAGGGCCTCATTTTAACTTAATTACCTTTCAAAAGGCCCAACTAGAGTCACATTCTAAGGTACTAGGGAGCAGGGCTCTAGTTTTCAGAAGGTGGTAGAGGGACATCATCCATCCCATAACACAGATATTTAGGAATAAATAAATTTTCAAATAGAATTACTTTGCAAAATTTTACCCAAAGGTAAGCCAATAATAGACAAAAGGGGTCAAATATTTATGTTGCCTCCTAACCTGAAATGTGAGCATTGTTTAATGTATGTTATAGCAGGAGAAGGGGTTGTCATCATGCTAGTGAATGAAAACAAGTAGTTCAAACCTTTTTTCTTCTATCTCTTTTGTGTTCTCTCATCATATGATGCCTTCTAGCATGTTATGGATCGAAACGCTCTTAACAGCTGGACCCCCTCTACCTTAAACTTCCCACCCTCCAGAAGCCTGAGCCAGATAAACTTCTATTGTTTATAATTTACATGGTCTGTAGTATTCTGCTATAGCAAGAGAAAATGGACTAAGATATCAAATTCTTCATTTATCAGAATATAATCATCCTCAAATTATGGCTGAATGGATTGGAGGCATCTCTATCATGTTATTCAATCACAGGAAGCAAGTAATAGTAGTTTGTGGTTTTTTGTTTGGTTTGGGTTGGGTTTTGGTGCTGGGGTTGAAATCCAGGGACTGACACACAGCAAGCAAGTGATCTATCACTGAGCTACACGCCTAGTACCCCAAAGCAAAATTTTATCGTAATTTACCATATATTAAATTTCATTTATTATTTTATTTATTATTTATTAAATTTTATTAAAATTTATTGTCATATATTATTATGTGTTTCTTTTTTCCTTCTTCATATCCACACTGTTAATTGTCCTTCCCTTTCCAAGAGAATCGTGACCATCCTCATCAGTCTTTTATACCTTTCCATTTGAGAACAAATTTTTCACTAAATATTGTATTTAAAAAAGCATTATGATTTTTTAACCACTTTCAATGAAATTATTTTTTACAATGCTAAAACATTATAGAATTATATGTGTTAAGAGACTACAAATATAATGTAAATGTAAAAAGCAAAGGAGTCAAAGAAGTTAATGCCATCAGCTATTATCAGTTAATATCTTTTCATTCTAGAAGAATTTTTGGTAGATTCTTTTTCCCCCTATGACAATAATAAACTGCATTAATGTCCATCAAAAAGAGGAGAAATCCACTGGTTAGAAAGAAGTCTAAAGGACAAAGAGAAAATGAAAAACATAATCAAACAGGAATTGGAAATAGATCCATAATAAATTTATTATTCCTTTATGCAATCATCCTAAATTCCATTCATTTTTTTCCTCTTTCTTAACAGTGTCAGAACAAGTGCTTCCTATAAAATAGTTTTGACAAGTAAAAATAAACTACACTAATATGACCCCCTTATTTTCAACATCAGCATTAAATTACTTTGCTGACTTATACCCTTTAAAATGTTCTTGTGGAAGCACATTTCAACTCAGTACACTGAAGTATAAATATAAAAAAATGTTATTTTGAAAAAAAATCACTCAACTATTTTGACAGCACTATATAAAAATGAGAGTCCTCAAGCCCTCATGCTGTTGCCTATGAAACTGTAAGAAGCCTCATGAACAACTGAATACTGCAGATGACAACAGGATGCTAGACATTTGCACATGGTAGACATTTTGAAGGAAATTGTCAAATATGTGTGCAATATCTTGAGAAATAATGTTGTTCTTGAGATATGCTGTGGCTAATTTCATATTTCAAAATATAATGCTGGTGCTTAATAATATAATTATTTTATATGGGGCCTAAGTTTCATACATGTACATAGAATTCCACTTGATAAGCAAAGCACTTGTTCTTCCATTGTATTATCATTGTGACACCAATGAAAACTAGAGGATTTATTCTGACTCAAAGTTCACCCTATTATTATAAAAATAATAAAAACTTCCATTTTCAAAAGTCTACAATTTCATAAATATAAATACAGCAAAATTTGCTAAGATTAAAATCCTCTTCAATTTTTCACAGTTAAGATACTTCCTAGTTCCAAGAAAAACAGATTTTATGAAGTCTTTTCAGCCAAGAAATGAAACAATGTCAGCAGTTGACTTCTAATGTTTATTTATTTCTGATAAACAAGGTAATTGTTCACAAAAGACAAAATATAACCAATGTAAAAACAATTTTGACAAACCAAACACAGAACAATAACAAAGCAAATAGCTAGACAAAGCCTAAAATTGAAAACAAGGAAAAAGATATTTAAAGCTTTATTTACTATTTGTATAAGTGTGTGTTAATTGAAGCCTTTAAAAAATATTTCCTATAGATATGAACACCATGAGTCATTTTAATTTGTTTCTTTGAATTCTCTTTAGTCTCCAAGTTTTCAATAACAAATGCATATTGATTTTATCATAAATATATACATAAAAGAAAATTCTTGAGGATGGGATTGGGGTTCAGTGGTAGAGCACTTGTCTCATAAGCAGGAGGCACTGGGTTCAATCCTCAGCACCACATAAAAATAAATAAAATAAAGATATTGTGTCCATCTACAACTAAAAAAAATTTAAAAAAGAAAATTCCTCTTATTTTTAACAATACAATGTAAAAATAAATTTTACATAAAATTCTGTATTACTTTGGAAAATTGAACTAAAGTTCTTCATTCTGTGATTCTTTTAATTTTAAACATAAAAAATAAAATATTAGTTGTTGATATTTGACCATCTTCAAAAGAGAGAACTTATGCAGAAGGTAAAACTACCTCAACCTAACCTATCCTTCAAAAACTGTGCACAGCTATATGTTGAAGCAAGTTTAATGAAGGGGAGGAGAAAGACAGATGGTGATTGATGCTGTACTTAGTACATAGATTAGAACAGTAGGTGAAGCCAAGTTTTCATTTGAAACGAGCATCCTTTCCAAAACATCACTGCTTTAAATCATTTGTAATTCTCTTTTCTGATTACTTAATACACTACAATTTACTGTGTATTAAATAGACAATAAATTCTTTGTGAAGCAATTTGCATTTTTAATATGAGAAGTATTTTATATGGCATGGGTCTATATAGATTTGATGCAGATACTGGGGATTACTCAATGAAATGTCAGTAATAATGATAACAAATCTGACCCAGGGAAAGGAAGGAAATCCAGATTCTATGTTCATAAAATATTTAGTTACTGGTTTGGGTGAATTAATTGCCTTTATATTTTTTTTTCTAAATGATATACCAAGAGATAGTCATGTGAATAAAATCAAGTTGTGTTTAAACAAAGGTCAATTAAGGTTTACTGTTGTTCCTAAATCCAACTAGCAAAGTGTGTAAGCTAAAGTTCAAGCTCAGGACTTTTGCCTTTAAACTGTATTCCCTTTTCCCTGTGTGGCGCTACCTCAGGCACAAAGAAAGGACAATATGGCCTCCAGGTAGAAGTAATAGATTAATAAAACAAGAAATTTGGTACAATGGATTATCAGGAAGATTAATAAAATAGAAAATCTGCCCGGTGTGTTGGCACAGTCCCAGCAACTCAGGAGACTGAGGTAAGAGGGTTGCAATCTAGCCTCAGCAATTTAGCAAGAACTTGTCTCAAAATAAATTTTAAAAAAGCTGGGGATGTTGCTAAGTGGCAAAGTATCCCTCGGTTTAATTCCTAGTATCAAAAATAAACAAACAAATAAATAGGAAATCTGCTACAAGATATTATCAGACATGTTAAGACAGGAAATCTGAAATTTTTAATAAAATAATAGAGAAGCCCAGTGATTTTAGAACTAAGTCTAAAGATTTAATTTCAGTAAAAATGCTATTGCCAATAATAATCCCCTTAATAAAAGTAATTGATAATTCTTACCAAAAAAAAATTGAAAGAATCCACCTTTTCAGAACTTTGGAAATTAACCAAAGAGTTGCAGCAATTTTGGGAGAGTTTTTTTTTTTTTTGAAAGAACACTGACACTTGATAGGAACAGTCTGTTCTCCATTATTCTTATCCCACATTCACCAATTCCACAATTGCCTTTAAATTCAATAACACATCATTGCCATGAAAACAAATAGTCTTCAGCTAGTGTAGGGGAAAGAATGGGGTTGAAGCTTCTTCAAAGCCCTGTTCTCAGAGAATAGTTTCAACTTGCCCTATCTGGGTAGTTTCCTAGAAGATCCACTATGTGAGACTGTCTTCATTTGACCTGACTCAGAATTTGCCCAATGCAAACAGTGTTCTCCTTGGGAGGATGTGTTGAAAACCATCCAGATGCAATTACTAAACATCTCTGTTGACTGAGTAGTCAATAAAAGGAATAAGCAATAGGCTTGGAAAGTGCTTTAAAGGTAAAGCTGGGTAATGTGATATGCACAGGGAGCTTTGAAAAGCTCTGACATATTTCTGAGAATCTGGAAGGCAAAGACACTGTTGTAGAACTGCCCAAAGAAGTGTGGAATATGTGCTTCATAAGCCACACAGGGGAGATAATGGAGATCAACAGGAGCAAAGATTTTGTATCCAGTCAAAATTAACTTCTTATTAATTAAAATTTAAGATGTGAATTGCAATCCTTATAGTAATAGTGGAGAAAGTTATGTTAAGAAATGAGAAGAGAATTAAAATAATATAGAAGAAAATATCTATTTAACATTGAAGAGGGCAGTAACAAGAATACTAGAACAAAAGAATGTAAAACATGCAGACAGCAAACAGCAAAATGGTAGGCTTATTAACTACCTTAAATGTAAAAATATTAGAACTTCCAATTAAAAGGTAGAGATTGGCAGAAAGATTTTAAAAATACAAATCTGGGTTGTCTACAAGAGATAAAATTTATAATCAAAGACATAAATAGGTCAAAGATAAAATTATGAAAATGTACTTCCCATTCCCAAAATAATACATAGCATTCTTACAGAATACCAGAATACAGTAATACAAAATATGCTGCAATGGATATACTCCAGTGTGATAATTTCTAATCCAAAATACTCCAAATTCATTTTTTTGAGTACTGACATAACACCACAAGTAGAAAATCCCAAACCATGTAAATTTGTTTCAAAAATAAAATTATTTAAAATATTGTATAAAATTACTTTCAGGATATATGAAAAAGATATATATGAAACATAAAACATGAATAAATTTCATGTTTAGAGTTGACCTCAGCCCAAAGGTATCTCGTTGTATATATACAAATATGGCCAAATCTAAAAATATCCCAAATCTGAAATACTTCTAGTCTCAAACATTTTGGATAAAGGATGGTCAACCTGTAGGATCAGAAAAAAAAAATTGACTATAAAAACAAAAATTGTTACTAGAGAAAAGGGTCATTTTATGACAAGAGACTCAATCCTATCTAGAAGATATTTCAATTATGTAGTTTTGGTCAATTGATATTTGACAAATATTCCAAGATAATTCAATGGGGAAAGATTAGTCTTTTCAAAAAATTATTCCAGAAGAATATAAGCAGGAGCCAGAAGATGGCGGCGAAGGGAGTGCATCACCCCAGTGCGCCGCATCACTGTGCCGGAGAAAGACGAGGTGAAACAGCTGAAGGCTGTCTTGTTGGGAATTTCCAGTGAAATTGAGGTGCTCCGGAATCTAGTGGAGGGATTTCCATTGCGCGAGGTTCGGCTGCGGGGGCTCGGACGCAGGAGATTTCTCCGCACGGAGGGTCGCATTGCCTGATCGGCAGATCGCCCCACAGCTGGAGTCTGCGGCGCACGCTGGGAAGCAGCGAGGTGCCGGAGCGGGGCTGCAGCGATGCGGATTCTGGGGGCTCCTGCCAGTGGTGCAATGGTCGTGCTTAGTGCTGAGTTCTGGCTTTGAGACGGAGGAGAGAAGCGGTCCAATTCTGTTCTCGACACCAGTCGGAACACGGAGGAGGACAGCGGCAGCCATCTTGGAGAGCTGATGTAATCATCCCTGTTTTCTACTGATCTTAGCTCATTCAGCTACGGAACAGGTGATTTCAGGCTGGTATTTGCCTGCATCTCGCAGACAGATCGCTCAGGCTCAGGGCTAGAGAACCTGTGGAGACTACTCCTTGGGGCTCGCTCCTAGTAAAGTGTGCACCGAGCTCTGAGCCACTGGGTTCTGGTTCCCAGAGCTGCTTTGGCCCAGGGCTGGGGAACCCACGGAGACTGCGTATTGGAGCCAGCTCCTGGTGGAGCGTGCACCGAGCTCGAAGCGGCTGGGTTCTGACTCCCAGAACAGTTTTGGCCCAGGGCTGGGGAACTCGCGGAGACTGCGTCTTTGAGCCTGCTCTCAGCAGAGCGTGCACCGAGCTCGGAGAGCTTGGAGGGGCCAGGCTCTGGCTCCCGGAGCTGCTTTGGCCCAGGGCTGGGGAACCCGCGGAGACCGCTCCTTGGAGCCTGCTCCTAGCAGAGCGTGCACCGGGCTCGGAGAGGCCACCCAACATCAAGGAGTTACACTTTTTTCTCAGCAGCACATGGATCCTTCTCAAAAATAGATCATATATTATGTCACAGGGCAACTCTTAGACAATATAAAGGAGTAGAGATAATACCATGCATCTTATCTGATCATAATGGAATGAAACTGAAAATCAACGACAAAAGAAGGAAGGAAAAATCATGCATCACTTGGAGAATGAACAATAGGTTACTGAATGATCAATGGGTTTTAGAAGACATCAAGGAGGAAATTAAAAACTTCTTAGAGTTAAATGAAAACACAGACACAACATATCGGAATCTATGGGACATATTGAAAACAGTTCTAAGAGGAAAATTCATTGCTTGGAGTTCATTCCTTAAAAAAAGAAAAAACCAACAAATAAATGATCTCATACTTCATCTCAAAATCCTAGAAAAAGAAGAGCAAAACAACAGCAAAAGAAGTAGAAGGCAAGAAATAATTAAAATCAGAGCTGAAATTAATGAAATCTAAACAAAAGAAACTATTGAAAAAATTGACAAAACTAAAAGTTGGTTCTTTGAAAAAATAAATAAAATCGACAGACCCTTAGCCATGCTAACGAAGAAAAGAAGAGAGAGAACTCAAATTACTAGCATACGGGATGAAAAAGGCAATATCACAACAGACACTTCAGAAATACAGAAGACAATCAGAAATTATTTTGAATCCTTATACTCCAATAAAATAGAAGATAGTGAAGGCATAGATAAATTTCTTAAGTCATATGATCTGCCCAGATTGAGTCAGGAGGATATAGACAACCTAAACAGACCAATAACAATAGAGGAAATAGAAGAAACCATAAAAAGACTACCAACTAAGAAAAGCCCAGGACCGGATGGGTATACAGCAGAGTTTTACAACACCTTTAAAGAGGAACTAACACCAATACTTTTCAAGCTATTTCAGGAAATAGAAAAAGAGGGAGAACTTCCAAATACATTCTACAAGGCCAACATCACCCTGATGCCTAAACCAAAGACACTTCAAAGAAAGAAAACTACAGACCAATATCTCTAATGAACCTAGATGTAAAAATCCTCAATAAAATTCTGGCGAATCGGATTCAAAAACATATCAAAAAAATTATACACCATGATCAAGTAGGATTCATCCCTGGGATGCAAGGCTGGTTCAATATACGGAAATCAATAAATGTTATTCACCACATCAATAGACTTAAAAATAAGAACCATGTGATCATCTCGATAGATGCAGAAAAAGCATTCGACAAAGTACAGCATCCCTTTATGTTCAAAACTCTAGAAAAATTAGGGATAATAGGATCATACCTCAACATTGTAAAAGCAATCTATGATAAGCCACAGGCCAGCATCATTCTGAATGGAGAAAAATTGAAGGCATTCCCTCTAAAATCTGGAACAAGACAGGGTTGCCCTCTCTCACCACTTCTGTTCAACATAGTCCTCGAAACACTGGCCAGAGCAATTAGACAGACGAAAGAAATTAAAGGCATAAAAATAGGAAAAGAAGAACTTAAATTATCACTATTTGCAGATGACATGATTCTATACCTAGCAGACCCAAAAGGGTCTACAAAGAAGCTATTAGAGCTAATAAATGAATTCAGCAAAGTGGCAGGATATAAAGTCAACACGCATAAATCAAATGCATTCCTGTATATCAGCGACAAATCCTCTGAAATGGAAATGAGGACAACTACTCCATTCACAATATCCCCCCAAAAAACAAAATACTTGGGAATCAACCTAACAAAAGAGGTGAAAGACTTATACAATGAAAAATACAGAACCCTAAAGAGAGATATAGAAGAAGATCTTAGAAGATGGAAAAATATACCCTGTTCATGGATAGGCATAACTAACATCATCAAAATGGCAATATTACCAAAAGTTCTCTATAAGTTCAATGCAATGCCAATCAAAATCCCAACAGTATTTCTTGTAGAAATAGATAAAACAATCAAGAAATTCATATGGAAAAATAAAAGACCCAGAATAGCAAAAACAATGCTAAGCAGGAAGTGTGAATCAGGGGGTATAGCGATACCAGACTTCAAACTATACTACAGAGCAATAGTAACAAAAACAGCATGGTACTGGTACCAAAACAGGCGGGTGGACCAATGGTACAGAATAGAGGACACAGTAACCAATCCACAAAACTACAACTATCTTATATTTGATAAAGGGGCTAAAAGCATGCAATGGAGGAAGGATAGCATCTTCAACAAATGGTGCTGGGAAAACTGGAAATCCATTTGCATCAAAATGAAACTGAATCCCTTTCTCTCGCCATGCACAAAAGTTAACTCAAAATGGATCAAGGAGCTGGATATTAAATCAGAGACACGGCATCTGATAGAAGAAGAAGTTGGCTATGATCTACATACTGTGGGGTCGGGCTCCAAATTCCTCAATAAGACACCCATAGCGCAAGAGTTAACAACTAGAATCAACAAATGGGACTTACTCAAACTAAAAAGTTTTTTTCTCAGCAAGAGAAACAATAAGAGAGGTAAACAGGGAGCCTACATCCTGGGAACAAATCTTTACTCCTCACACTTCAGATAGAACCCTAATATCCAGAGTATACAAAGAACTCAAAAAATTAGACAATAAGATAACAAATAACCCAATTAACAAATGGGCCAAGGACCTGAACAGACACTTCTCAGAGGAGGACATACAATCAATCAATAAGTACATGAAAAAATGCTCACCATCGCTAGCAGTCAGAGAAATGCAAATTCAAACCACCCTAAGATACCATCTCACTCCAGTAAGATTGGCAGCCATTATGAAGTCCAACAACAACAAGTGCTGGAGAGGATGTGGGGAAAAGGGTACACTTGTTCATTGTTTGTGGGACTGCAAATTGGTGCAGCCAGTTTGGAAAGCAGTATGGAGATTTCTTGGAAAGCTGGGAATGGAACCACCATTTGACCCAGCTATTCCCCTTCTCGGTCTATTCCCTAAAGACCTAATAAGAGCATGCTACAGGGACACTGCTACATCGATGTTCATAGCAGCACAATTCACGATAGCAAGATTGTGGAACCAACCTAGATGCCCTTCAATAGACGAATGGATTAAAAAAATGTGGCATTTATACACAATGGAGTATTACTCTGCATTAAAAAATGACAAAATCATAGAATTTGGAGGGAAATGGATGGCATTAGAGCAGATTATGCTAAGTGAAGCTAGCCAATCCTTAAAAAACAAATGCCAAATGACTTCTTTGATATAAAGGGAGTAACTAAGGACAGAGTAGGGACGAAGAGCTTGACAAGAAGATTAACATTAAACAGGGATGAGAGGTGGGAGGGAAAGGGAGAGAGAAGGGAAATTGCATGGAAATGGAAGGTGATCCTCAGGGTTATACAAAATTACATATAAGAGGAAAGGAGGGGTAAGAGAATAATAATACAAGTGGAAGAAATGATTTACAATAGAGGGGGTAGAGAGAGAAGAGGAGAGGGGAGGGGTGGGGAGGGGAGGGGGGATAGTAGAGAATGGGATAGACAGCAGAATACATCAGACACTAGAATGGCAATATGTAAATCAATGGAAGTGTAACTGATGTGATTCTGCAATCTGTATACGGGGTAAAAATGGGAGTTCATAACCCACTTGAATCAAACTGTGAAATATGATATATTAAGAACTATGTAATGTTTTGAACGACCAACAATAAAAAAAAATTATTTCAGAACAGCTGGATATCCACAAACAAAACAATGAATCACACTACATACAAAATTTAACTCAAATGAATCAAAGTCTCAAATGAAGAACAAAAAGTATAAAACTTCTAGAAGAAAACATTTGTAAATCTCTGTGATCCTCGATTTAGACATAAGGTACCAAAAACATAAGTAAGAAAAGAATAAAATACATAAGTTGGAATTAATGAAAATTTAGGATTTCATGGTTCAAAGGACACTATCAATAGAGTAAAAATACAATTCATAGAATGAAAAAAATATTTATAAATCACATATCTGGTAAGGATCTTCTACCCATTATACACTTTTTAAAAACTATTACAATTTGGTAATAAAAGGCAACCAACTGAACTAAAAATAGACAAAGAATTTTAATAGATATTTCTTCAAAGAAAACATACAAATGGCTGCCAAGCATATGAAATGATGTTCAACATCATTAGTTATTAAGAAATATAAACCAATATAAACCCCAGGGAGATATTACTTTAGATCTGTAATAAAATAGACAGATAAATGTTGATAGGATGTAGAGAAATTAGAACATTGGTCATAGCAGGTAAGAAGTGAAAACAATGCAATACCCATTAAATGATGAAAGTATAAACAAAACAGAGCATATGAATAACCGGACTATTATTCAGTTATATAAAGGAGTGATACAATAATTAATAATATGACATCATAAACTTTTAAATATCATGTTAAGAAGCCAGTCCCCAAAAGTCACATATGGTATGATGCCACCTATATGAAATGTCCAAAACAGGCAAATCCATAAAGACAAATCAGTGGTTGCCAGTGGATAGGGATAAGTGGGAATTCACAGTAACTGTGGGTTTGGGGGGTGAGAGCAGCCAAGTAAGTGCTAGATTAGACAGTAGTAATGGTTGCCCAATTGTAAATATGCCAAACAGCACTGAATTTTATAATTTTGAATTATATTACAATTTTCTAAAAAATAAAACTAAAGACTCTTTTAGCAATAAAATAACATTCCTTGCTATAACTTCCTAAGTAATGGGGGAGATTAACTGGTTTTCAATAACAGATTAAATGTCTCAAAACTCACAACAGTGTATGTCTATTTACTCATAACAAGAATAAAGCAATAATGTCAATAAAATACTTAAACAATATTGATAATAGCAACCCCATACTGAGAACTTCAGTGTATCATGAATCATAACAAGGACTTTTCATACATTACCTCATTTAGTCCCAACAGCAACAATAAAAGCTAAGTACCATTATAGTTGTTTACAAATTAAAAAAAGAGAGAGAGAGAGAGAGAGAGACTTAAAAGTTAAAAAGGGTTTGTTGTTGTTGTTGTTATATCATGAAAGAAATGGATTTCAAATCCTGCTGATTTTGATTTTCAAGTTCACACTTTGAACCTCCAAATTATGCTACATCATTCCATCAATCAGAACTTGTTTTTCAACATGACTTCATTTGATAAACTGTGTAAACTTTTAATAATCCCAGCAGGGCCCATATTGCATATTTGCCTCAGAAGGAAAACATCGAATTAAATGCCCACATTTTCTATGAATCGCCTAAGAGAGAGAAAATGTCCAGATTGAGGAGATAGGAAGGGCTAGCAATAGGTTTCAAAGAAGCAGGTGTTCCTCATTATTTAGCTCCTAGGGAAGTCAACGGGTTGAGAAGGGAATCACCAGCACCCACAGTAATTGTGAATTTGCAAGGCTTCTTCCTCATCCAGAATCATGAGCTGTCCGTCACTGGGGGAAGTGCCTTGATTTGAAAATATGCAGTGTGTTTCACGTTGTTTTCTGATGCAGTCTCCCCAAACATCTATTTCAAGTTCAGGCAAATGAATTAGGCAGTAAGAAATGAATAAATGAAGCAAAGTTATCACACATGTTATATAATTTCTCAGTTAAAGGGGCAGGAACTAGAAGAAATAAGACCGTCCTTTAGAGTTCAGAAAGTAATGGGAATATATCTCTGAAGTCTAAAGTTTCACAAACAGAGCTTGATGCTTCCAACAGAGGAGAAGGAGAGTCCAAAACCATGCAGGAATGAGAGGCAGTATATCCATGGGTAGTAAATTTTAAGCCTCATAGTAGAATGATTGGCAGCAATGGATCAGTAGATATCAACAGGGCCCAAAGAAGAGAATCTGAAATTAAAGTTGGGATTTTAAACAGAGTTTTTGAAATCAGGTGAGGAAGCTACCAAAAACAAATTGGAACCGATGATCAGGAACTGGGGAATCTGAGAACTTGGAGCAGCTGTAATTATCATAATAGAATCCTGTAGCAATGGTGAATTTCTTTAACACTTGTTTTTGTTTGCATTCCTTTTAATGTCTTTCTCTAATGAATGTAGTCTGTGTGAAATTATACCTACTGTTCTAGTCGTTCATAAAAAGCATTTGATACTTTTCTGGTATCCTTAGGATTTGTATGTTTCCATATTTGATACTAGTGTAGAAGCAATAAAAGTCTCATCTCTGATACCTGCATTATGAGGCCGAAATGTTCTACACTCACCGTGCCAAGCATAAAACTGTATGTATTGCTTATTGTCTAGAGTCTTGCCTGTTTTCCTACCAGAATAGAAGACATAACTCGAGCAAATGTGTGTGTGTGTGTGTGTGTGTACACGCGTGCGTGTGCCGCTAGTGCAGTGTGTATGCATGCTGTAGCGTGTGTATTATTCAAAGTTTCAACAGAAAATAGACAATATTCTCAAATTTCAAGGGGGTTTATTTACAAAGTGACAATTTACAAAACTGTGGGTGGAAGAGTATGATAACCTCACTTAGTAATAGAAAAGCCCTGCTATCACCTTTGAACAAAAGAGATTAAGAGAGGAAGAAATTAACACAGAGAACCAAAAAACACAGACGGTCCCATATAGAAGACTGCCTTGAGTTGAGTTATTGTCATCTGCCTCACCCACAGAAACATTATCAGAGAGAACCAGGAAAACAAATACACTAATCTCATTTCTAATATCTCATTGTGTTTTCCCACTGGCCCAAACATTTAGGAAGCTAGAACTCACAGAATCAGCCTCCTGGGAAAGAGATCATGATGGAAGAGGGTGAAAAGTGAGCGTGTACTGGCAAATGGAAGATAGTCAGCCCAGTGTGCATCCTGGGAGGCATTACATCTAACAAATATTGGTGTTCTGCTCTATTTAAAATTGAAAACTGGTACAGTCATGTACAGACGAAATATGATTTCTAAGAAACTAAACTGACATTTACATCATAGATATGTGGTAGTCAAGGCTGAAAAGCTCCAGCTCGATCAGTGGAGCTGAGCAATGCATCCCATAGAACAACAACCAAATAAATAAATAAAACACAACAAATACAGTGTTATGATTTAGATATGAGGTGTCCCCCAAAAGCTCATGTGTGAGAAAATGCAAGAAAGTTTAGAGGTGAAATGATGGGGTTATGAGATCCTTAACCTAATCCATGCATTAATTCCCTGATATGAATTAACTGACAGGTAACTATAGGCAGGTGGGGATTAGCTGGAGGACGTGGGTCACTGGGTGCCTTTGGGGTTTTGTTGCTGGTGAGCACAGTGCTCTATGCTTCCTGATGGTCATATCCTAAGCTTTCCTCCTCCACAGCTTTTCACCATGATATTCTGCTTCACCTCAGACCCAGAGTGATGGAGTCAGGTATCTACAAACTAAGATCACTGAAACCGTGAGTGCCAAATAAACTTTTCCTCCTCCAAAATTGCTCTTGTCAGGTCTTTTGTCATAGTAAGCAAAAGCTGAGTAACACACATAAAAGTTCAAGAGACTGACCCAAGAGAGGCAACTTAGTTGTGAGGTTATGGGAGCATATCATGGGGTTGAACCACCCAATGCCCTTCTCTGCTCTGTTGCTTACTATCTGGGCAAGTTTTTTCTTCATTCTCAGCTCCAGTTTCCTCCCCTATAAAATGCAGATAATAACTTCAGCTAACTCATAGGATTATCATGCTGTTAAAATCAATCAGTGTGATAATAGTTTTTAGAACAAGGCAGGGAGCATGATGTCACCTTTCTATTGATTGAGTAAAGAGAACAAGCAGATTCTAAAGTAACTAGGCAGCTGAAAAGTTGTAAACAAGTTTGTAACCACCTGCAGTGATGAAAAGACAGTGAAGGTCTACATCTAGAAGTGCATCCTAGGAAGTTGCCCACAGCCATCTCTGTCTGGTAGAAGAGCATCCAGCAGACAGGGAGGCCTCTGCCTCTTTGTTTATAAACATGGTGATAATATTAGGGGGAGAATTGTACTATTCCACCTGGACATGTGGTTGGGGCAGGGCTGGTGAAGGAATTAATTCAAGCTTAAGAGTGAGATTTATTGAGGGATTTAAAAACACACAATGTATCACCTGATGGCAAAAATCACACCATATTATGCAAGGAAATTACATAGAGCATGATTTCCAAAACCAGCATTCAGGGGAAGGAACCGAAAGTCAGTACTAGACTCTTTTCCATTCCTCACTGAGATTGTAATACGTCAAACTACACTCAGATACACACATTCCTACCAATGAAATGAAAGGCTATGTTCCTATATCTTGGCAAGGTGGTATGTCATTCCTCAAAAGGTCATTGTGTGTCAAATTATTTCCATTACCTGCTAACTGATCTTTCTACCTGCATTTCAATCAGCCACCAAAATAGTTTTCCCACTGTTCCCAATGTGAGCTGGAGACTCCTTCTGTTCAAATTCAAATTAATTTAACTCTCTGTAAGCTCTAAGTGTAGCAAGTGAGTCCATTCATCCTTTGGCCCTAGTTTCTCAGCTTTCCAGAGTCATCTCTGATCTTCCTTCCTGAATATCATCCTTTAACCTGGCCACACTGAACAACTTCATCTCATATGTAAGGGTGAAACCATCCTGTTCTCCATGCTCTTCTCTTCTTCTTCTGATGTACTTACCGTTCGTTGTTGATTATGGCCAAGCTGAAATTGAAAAGATAACTAACTCAAAGCACAAAATCATGATGTATTGAAACAGCATTTTGTTTTCAGCTAGTTAAACATAAATTAAGATGAATTTATATTGTAATAAGTACAATCTACTTCCCCCATACTTGGGAAGGCAAATATTATAAATAAAGTGATACAGGTTGATAGCTCCAGTTGTACCGAAAAGTTTATTGAATGTGGGATGTTGGTATTTTACTTTTACAACATCAGTTGAAAGTTTCATGGGGACACCGATCAATCCCCATCTTTAAACAATGTATATTGATTTACCTTGTGCTGCTAGAGCTGTGGCTGGTCTCCTTCTCCAATCAAGCCTACTGAAGTCCTCTTTTATTTTTCATGAAGTATATATTAGTTTGCCACATGCACATCTGAAATTCAAACAGCTATTCTTGTTGTTTAATAAGTAATGTTAGGTCATTACTTAGCAGAGTTCAGCCCTTGAAAACACAAGTTTGCTCACATTCATCATCCCCACATGATACTGATCAGTCAAATCTCTATTTTACAGTTGTCCCAACTACAGAAAGAACATTGAACTTTTAACCAAATGCATGCTTTTTGTTTATTTGATGACAAACATGGGTCTAGATGAAGAATTATCCTTACTGTGCGCACACACACAAAAAAAACCCTCATAAATGCCACCATTATATATCACTTACCTCACTATATTAAAATGATTTTTTATGAGTCTGAATTCAAGGCTTAACTATGCAGAGCAGGTGTAGTAGTTAAAATGTTGTTATTGTTGTTGTGGGTTTATAGTACTAGCAGTAGTTCTGAGCACAATAAATAAAAAATAGTATCTCTTACATGAAACTAAATCATAAATTTCACAAATATGGTTGAATATCCAGAACAAATACTTCAGGTTTTTTTGTTCTATGTTTTTTGTGGGTTTGTTTGTTTGTTTTGATGGTTGGGTTTTTGTTTTGGGGTATGGGAGATTGAACCCAGGGGCACTTACTAACCCCAGCCATTTATTATTATTATTATTATTATTATTATTATTTACTTTTAGACAAAGCATCTCTAAATTTTCTAGGGCCTTGTAAGGCTGGCTTTGAACTTGTAAACGTACTGCCTCACCCCCCTGAGCAGCTGGGATTCAGGCATGTGCCACTGCACCCAGCAACAAATAGTTCTTGACAGGAATAAATTCTTCAATTGTCATTGGATTCACCACTTCATGCACTCATATTTAGAAGAAAGACAGTTTCATGAAGAATATCTTAAATGAAGAAGAGATATTATTAATATTATTCTTGACCCTTGAATATACATTTTTAGTGTTGTTGTAAAAGTCTGTGTGTCCAAATAGGAAGCACTCATAAATCGTTCCCCTCCGTAACAAAGTACAATAGTTTTCTCAAATAATAGCAGTTATGTGATTCTTAATCTATGAGCTAAACAAGCCAGTGTTCTGGAACACCACTGTTATCTGAAATAAAGAATGACAAACTACATATATCCATATCTGGGTACTTACCAATTTTTTTCCCAAAAGTCAATAGTGAGCCTCTCAAAGAAAATAACTGATTTTAAAGTATTCATCATTTTTGCCAATGATAAAATTTGAGCTTTTTAAGCAAAAAGTTAGAATTTTGGGAATCTCTTAATGGCCACCTATGACTTTGGCAGATTCTCAATTTATTTCTAGTGAATCAATTAAATAACCAGTGGTAATATTAATGTTATATTGTTGCTATTGTTTAATGAGATATGTCAGTATTTGAAAGACACGTAACTCAGTAAATCGATGTTTTCCAGGCAATATTACAAAATCTCATGTAGGGAAGAGATCTTTTTAAGATGTGACATAAACTGGTGGATTTAATGTAATGAAATAAGAAAAGTTTATTGGTAACATTTCAGATTCCACATTGCATCTATTCCTTCAAAAAATAACCACTTATTGATAATGTAAAATAATATATAAAATGTTCACAAAAGGTTGTTAAACCCTTTTCCAACAACTTCTTTGTGTGTATCTGAATATTCATAAAATATACCAACCAAAACAATCTAGTACAACAGATTGAATGCAAAAGTAAATATGAGGAGATGGGGTTGTGGCTCAGTGGTAAAGCACTTCCCTGACACGTATGAGGCACTGGCTTTAATCCTGAGCACTATGTAAAAAGAAAGAAAAAAAAGGTGGTTAGGTAGGTAGGTATTGTGGTCATCTAGAATTAAAAAATATTTTTTTTAAAAAAAGCAGATATGGGCCAGGTGAATTGGAATATGCTTGTAATCCTTGTGGCTTGGGAGGCTGAGGCAGGAGGATTGCAAATTCAAAGCCAACCTCAGCAATGGTAAGGCACTAAGCAACTCAGTGAGACCCTGTCTTTAAATAAAATACAAAATAGGGCTGGGATGTGGCTCAATGGTCAAGTGCCCCTGAGTTGAATCCCCAGTACCACCACCCCCCATAAAAAGCAGATATGAGAATCTGCTGTCTTCTTAAGACAGGTGTTGTTTTAACCGCATAAAGGTAAATACTTTGTCACTCTATTTTTTGTTTGTTATGCACAGTATAGCTATTTTTAATAAAATATAAGTACATTAATATTTAATAAACATTGTTTAAGTAGATTAATAAACAAATATTTTAAAATATCTCATTTTTAATTTCTAGTACACTAAATACTAATTAATACATTCCATAAAATGAAGCTTTTTGGCATTCTCAATATTTTTTAAGAGTGCAAGGGTCATAAGTCCAAAAAGGTTAATGACTGCTATCCTAGTAACTTTCTGTCATGTCACCTTTGCTGCTGTTCCTGCTATAACATGTTAACCTAGTCCCAGTGGAATGGAGATTGACCTTCCCCACAAGAAAGCCCCTTCTGGGTCACATATCTCTGTGATGGTGCCGTGGAGTGGTTCAACTACAGCTGGGCAACCCTCTCACTGTACTACCAGGTAAAAGACCTTGGCCTCTCTGAGACTTAGTTATGCTTTGCAAATGAGTTGAGTGCCCTGAGTTGGGTTATAGTAAAGACTCACTAGATTAATATATGTGAAGCACATTGAGTGGTACCTAATTGTTATGATTTAGGTATAAGGGGTCCCCCAAAAGCTTGTGTGTGAGAAAAATCAAGAATATTCAAAGGTGAAATGATTAGATTATGACATCCCTAACCTAATCAGTGAACGAATCATTCCACTATTTTGGATTAGGCAGGTAGGGTATAGCTGGAGGAAGTTAAGTCACTAGGGATAGGCCTTTGGGGTTTATCTTTTGTCCCTGGTGAGCAGGGCTCTACTTCTGCTTCTTAGTTTCCATATCCTGAGCTGCTTTCCTTCCCCAAACCCTTCCACCATGATGTTCTGCTTCACCTCTGGCTCTAAGTTATGAAATTGGCCAACCATAGATGGAAACCCTGAAACTCTGGGCCAAAAGAAACTTTTACTCCACTAGATTGTTCTTGTCAGATCTTTTGGGCCCAGCAACACAAAGCTGACTAGACACTAGTGTACAAAAAAATATTCAATACTTGCGGCCAGGTGCAGTGACACACCTGTAATCCCAGTGGCTCAGGGGGATGAGGCAAGAGGATCCCGAGTTCAAAGCCGGTCTCAGCAAAAGTAAGGCACTAAGCAATTCAGTGAGATCCTATCTCTAAATAAAATACAAAATAGGGCTGGGGATGAGGCTTAGTGGTAGAGTGTCCATGAGTTCAATACCTGGTACCCCATCCCTCCCAAAAATGCAATACTTATTAGTTGTTGTCTTTGTTTTGCTTCTTGCTAAGAAAAGAAGCAGTAAAGACTACTGATTTAAAATGTGTCTTTTGTTTTCCAGGCTGTCTGGATGCAAATCCTCTTTTCTCTACTTATTATTTCTCTAACACCAAGAAAATTATTGAGCCTCCCTATGTGTCAACTTTCTCATCTTAATAATTGCTAAAATAGAATCCACCTCATGCAGGTAGATAAGGGATATGTGAGACAATAATTATAAAGCACTTGGAATTGTATCCGGTGCCTCTAAGTATTCAATAAATTGTGACTCAAAGGTAATGATTTCTTTGCTTCTGTGCCCTTGCCTAAAGATTTCTCTCTCACCCTATTTTCTATGTGTCTGGAATCTGAGCCCAGGATCTGACACTAATTTTGTGGCTGTTTTAATGCTGTTAGGGTCTCTGTAACTCTCAGTCTGAGGGCTTATCTAGCTCTTGTTTACTAATGTCTACCAGTTATTATACTCAGTATTCCTGGACTTTCACCGTTACTTCTGTCAAGAATTTCCTCAACACCTGTGCTCTGCTCTATTACTCTATTTTCATTTGCTGGCCATGAGACTCTTTGGTCTCTCACTATATGAAGCAGGGTCCTTGTATAACCAGATGAGGGCTAACTGAATCCAATTCTGCTGTGACTAAATTATTCTACTAGGAGACAATATTCACGTCTATTAATATGTGTTCACGTGTGTGTGCGTGAGTGCTTAACAGAGTAAACATGTGCTCTAGTCATCCAAAAAGCAACTCATTTCACAAATAATACACTACTTTATTAATTTTTAAAGTATTTATTTTTAGTTATAGGTGGACACAATATCTTTATTTTATTTTTTATGTGGTGCTGAGGATTGAACCCAGTGCTTCAGACATGCTAGGCTAGCGCTCTACCGCTGAGCCACAACCCCAGCCCATATTTCATTAATTTTTTAAAACCCATTGCACTGTGTTTTAATTTATGACAGGAAACAATCTCTTTAGCCTTCTTTATTTTAAAAAGAAATGGGTCCTAATCTATAGAAATGAAAAGTCATTTACTCTGATTCATACTTTTAAACACATCCTATAAAAATTGGAAAATCATTTTTCTCATCGTGTCTTTATATGTCTTCAGAAATAAAAAATCAAGCTATTAGTTTTTATTTTCTGGTTATTTCTAACTAAAATAAACATTCTAGACTTTGAAAATGTCAAAAAAATCAACTACTCTTAATGTTCTCAAATACCAGTAAGGTAACTAATAACCAAAAGTGCAATTTAAGAATAATACTGAAAAGGTCAGGTGTGGTGGTGCAAGCTGATAATCCCAGCGACTCCACAGGATGAGGCAGGAAGACCCCAAGTTCAAAGCCAGCTTTAGCAACTTAGAGAGACCCTGTCTCAATTTTAAAAATGAAAAAGGGCTAGGAGTGTTCTTAGTGGTTAAGTACCTCTGGGGTCAATCCCCATTACTAAAAAAAAAAAAGTAATTCACAAAATGTATATTATATAACTTTATTATCTCAAAGTCAAGCTGAGATTTGCCTTATTCAATTTTTAGACATAAATAGAATGAAATAATGCTCATTTATCATGTTATCACTTAACCTTAATACCTTAATGTTCAAAGCTAATGGTAATTTCATTTGCTGAACGATTTATATGCATTATTTCAATTTTTAATCGTTTATAAATATCCATTGAAAAATTTTCTGTGCACCAGGGATATAACAATAAGCAAGATAGAAAAGGTCTCTGTATTCCAGGAGGGGAAGCTGAAAAGAACATGGTATTATAATTCAGGTTCAGAAAGAAAATAAGTACAATAAAGAAAGGAAGTAAATAGGGAGAGAATGGATGCTTTTGTAGAATTAATGAGACGAGACGAGAAAGAAATAAGGGATAGGGACATGCAAAGACTGATGAAATAGTAGACACACAGAAGGAACCACATGCACACACATGTGTGCCAAAGAGAACAAACAAGCTCAGTTTTGCTTTGAGCCTCATGTATACAGTTTCTCAACACTGGGAAATAGATTTCTTTTCTTCTTTTTTTTTTTTTTTTCCAGTACCAGAGGTTGAACCCAGGGTCTTCTTAACCTCTGATCCACATCTCCAACCTTTTAAAAAAAAAAATTTACTTAGAGACAAGGTTTCACTAAGTTGCATAGGGCCTTGCTAAATTTTTGAGCAGGCTTTGAACTTGCAATCCTCCTGTCTCAGCCTCCTGAGTCACTGGGATTATAGGCATGAGCCACCACACCCAGCTGGGAAGTAGATACTTCTGTCATTCTTTTTTTACCAAGAGGAAAGTAGAATTAGATAGACTAAATTATTCATAAAGAGCTAATGGCCTTTTTTGAGGAGCATTTATGAAAGGGTGTGTGTATGTGTGAGGAGGTTTGGGCCTGGTGGTGTGCTGGACAGGGAAGGAATATATATGGGACATGGGTGGGATGCTAGTGTAATGGTTCAGTAAAGAGGTACTAAAGTCCTAAGTGGGATGGTAGCAGGATAGGTATGGATATGACATAACTTAGATACTGTTCTTAAACTGATAAACGTTGAGCAAGTCCTCAAAATAATATGTATATTCATTGACAATAAGAAATATAAAATAAATGATCTGTAAATGGGAAAAAAAAAGAGCTAATGGCTTGAAAGTATTAAAACAAAGATTTGCACAGAGATAATCTTGTTACAGAAATTGAAATCTTAACTATGAGAGTGCCTATCAATAAATGATGTAACTTACATGAATCTATGACTCTGATCTACAATCAAGTGGCTATGCTTCATTTTGAACTACAAAACCTACTAAACCATGCATCATAAAAGATAATTTATTTCTTATGATCTGCAAACAATTTTAGAGTTGTAAACCAGATTTGAATGCAAATTATTTTAAGCCAATATGTGTAAAATTTGCAAGTCATGCTTAAAATGTCTTTATGCTGTTCTGTGAAAAATAAAATAAAACAACAGACTGATAATCCAATTCCCAACCCTTACTTTGAAGAAGTGATTCACTGAAGAGTCTTCATAAAGCCAATAAAAGAATTTCAGAATATACATTGTCATTTATACCATGGGTGGATGAAGAGATTCTAGAAATAAAATTTAGAAAAATGCAGGAAACCAAGCAATAGAGCATGAATACCTACCTGCATGTTATGCAGGGAAAGCAAAGGAAGTAAGAAAGAGATTGTTTCAGAATTTAGGATTTAAGCATGCCCTGCCTTCCTCTCCACACATCTGCCTTTCTCATTCCTCTCCATCTCTGTCTCTTCAATTTCTCAAATTGTTGTTCTTTTTCTAAGTCCATAGTTTATTATTTCCTCCCATCCATTGGTTGGATTTTCTTTTAGTCTCTCCATTCCTCTTCTTTCATTAACCTCACACTTTGCTAATAGTTAGGGTAGCTACTGTGGCCCAAAATAATAAGTAGAATGTACTTTCATGGGAATGTTTTTGTCTCTGTTAATTTGTATGTTAATTATCTTTGTCTATGTTAATTTGTAACCCATGTATGTGTAATTAAGCAAGCCCACAGTTTAGCTCCTGCATTTACAAATAATATTCATTGTATCTACCAAGAGGAAAATTGGACAGGTAGGTCATATTCATTCAATAAGACATAAGGTTAGAAATACTTCAATCGATCAAGTCCATAAACTTATATGAACTTCTACTAATGTAAATCCTCAAGGGGCAATAATAAGCCAATAAAACAGGAATTGCTGTAAAGAACTCAGTGAAATAGTGTGACATGTTGTAACAATTAACTAAAAAAGAACAAATACCTTTAATTTGCAAGGCGACTGCAAAGGAAAGGCAAAGGGAAAAATAATTCTTTTTTTGCTATTGTTTTTGTTTGTTTATTGTTTGGGTGGCACGGGTATTAAAAATAATTTTAAAAATAGAAAAGTTGTCCTGTCTAGATAACATTACAACATTTTGTCTTGATTTTCTTTATCTTTAGTTTTCTTTAGCAGATAATTTACTAAATCTTTACAGAAAGGTTTACTGATGTTCTTCAGATGCAGAATTTGAGAGTTTGCTAATTAGACAGAAAGAAATAAAATCAAGGAAATATTTTAGGTCAGTTACGTGCATGTGGACAATCAAGGGAATCCTTTCCAAGAGCCAGGAACAAGCTTAGCACAGTGGTGAAGGCTTTGCAAGTATACAGAATTCCCACTGGGGTGATTTCCAGTCATTAAGCTAAAACAGACCACCAGGGGGCACTGGTAAGTGCTTGGTGGGGGAGGGGAGTCTATCAAAAACTCTCACAGGAAAATTAATTGAATAACAGCAAATTATTCTTTAATTTTGATTGATTGGGTTACACTTGCATTCCACAGCCTGGAGTTAGGGTTTTCTTTATGATCATTCTTCCTCTCAGACTTTATTCTCTCTAAATATCAACTGTCCTCGTCCCGTTTAATACCACTGTCACGTATTTTTTCTTCTTTTAAGTCATTTTAGATCCGGCTTTCACTTTTGTAGAGGTCCACAGGACTATCCATGTGTCAAATTTGACATGGTTTCATGATTCTTTCACATTTTCAATGCCATAAGTCCAACATATTCACCATTTAACAAATATTAGGTCCATTTCCCTTCTTTTTAAAACTGATGTGTCGTCTGCTCATTAAAAGAATAAAATGAAGATCAAGAAGTCTCATTCTTCCTTAATTTGCCCAAAACATCTATTACTACACTGTACTAAAGGTGTTATCTGAAAAATCTTTGCTGAATTTGGTGTCATTCTTTTTCAAATGATGACTGAAATGCAGCTCAAATAGCATATCCATATGTAAGATCTCAAAAACATGATGCTCATAGCTACTTGTCTAGGGAAGGAAGACAGCTACTAATGTATTTTTTCTTTCTTAACATTTGATTATCCCTTGCTACAAAGAATATCTCTCTTGACTAGTTTCATCATAGAGAAATAAGATGCATTTAAAAAAAAAAAAAAAAAGAAAAGAAAATGCTGTCTGCCATCACTGTCATCACACGGCAGTACCTGGTGCTAGATGCTGCTATTCATTGCTGTCACTGGAAAACACACTAGAGACCAGGCTTGGTTTATGTTCTAAGTGTGTTAGCTATTTTCTAAGCAAACGTTCAATGTCTTTTTATTCTGTGTTCTATGTTTGTATTTTATGCTTTGTTGAAGCCAAAATCAACTATTTTCTCTGGCCAACAACTCCTCCATCTTAAATCAAAATGATGAGATATTTATTCTTCCCAGAATTTCAATAATAGAAAATTTGGCATGGTGTGACTGGCCTTAAACAAAACCATCAAGCTAAACATTGAGTAATGAAACAAAGAAAAATAGGGTGGTAAAAAGGTGATACTTAGTCATCCATAAAAACACAAACCAGCCATATAATCAATAGAAGATGAAAGGCCAGTGTCATATTGTTTTCTTTCTTTCCTTTTTATTTTTTTTAAGTCATATACATCTAAAAATAAGTCTAGAGAAGTAAGGCATAGGATGCAGGGATCAGTGCAAGTGAAGTTGAAGCAATACTAAGGACAATACTGGGCTGTCGGAGGAACAGCAGAACAATTGATTTTTCTAAATGGTACTCACTGGGAAGAGAATATTCAATAATCCTGTGACACATGACGAAGAGAATAATAGAAAGTTTCCATTTCCAAGTCTTTAAAACTAAAATAAGTCATTGCAATAATTTAGCAGATGCACTGTACTTTCTCTTTTATATTTTTAAGTTAAAAAATTTTAAAGTCATGCAAAATGAATCAAGTGGGTTAGGCCCAATCTGTGTTGAGGTGTTGAAGGGCAAGGAGAAACCACATTGACAGTCACTGACATGCTATCCACTGGTTCATCTGGAAGATCAGCATGTCCTGGAAGTTATACAAGACATGCCCAGATCTTAAGTGTGGTAATGAATGATGTCATCCAATCCTCTGTATAATTCTGATTTCTCTGAAGTCTCACTTTTCAGATGAAAATAGCAATACGTAGTTCTACTCTGCTTCAAGGGAGAGAGATTCCACCTTTTCACAACTAAGCTACTCGCTGTCTTGAATTTGATTTTGTCATTGCTTCAAATGCTTTGCATATATGCCCCCCACCTCCTCTCTCTCTTATTTTTCTGGGTTACATGGAGATACACTGAACACCATGGTTCCTTCTAAAGATTCAGTTCTTTCTTTCCTTCACGGGCCATCTCCTCCCTGCTACTGCAGTGGTTAATAATTTATTTACAAGCAAAAGTTACTTTCTGTTCCATGGATAATATGGCACTAATAACAATTTGGGTGTTAGCCAACTATCACATTTGTAATAATCACATGGGAGTTAGTCATTCATATCAAAGAGATAATAAATCTTTTGAATTGAAGTATGAGACGGGAGTCTTTGATGGCTTGCAAATTCTAGCATATTTGCTTCATGAAATCTGGTTTGGGGTAAAGGAATCAGAGAAAGTATTATTTAGTGATAAAAGCTATTACAAATATTTAGAGATACAAATTCTCCTCTAATCTTTAAATCCAAAGTAATCTCCAAAAGATTCTGAGGAAGTCCCCAAAGATGATGCTTAATTATATATAAAGAGCAAAGACACAAATATAATCAAGATGCTCATTGAAGAAGAAAAACAAGGCAGTGGAGTTGCCCTACCAACATCACGACCTATCATAAAGACATAGAACCAGAACTAGAACAGGTGGTTGCAGGTCACAGAAAGCAAAAGAGACAAGTGGAACATAATTGAGTTCAGAAACTCAATTGACAAGAGAGAGCTTATTGAAGATCAAGTGTTGGCAAGGTCTAGGGGCACTGAAAATATCCACTGTGAATTGGTACGCTTGCCTTGAAAAAAAAATCAGCATTACTTAGTCAAGTTAAATGCATATATGCCCACAGGTCAGAAATGGCACTTCTATTTGTGGACCCAAAATAAATGCACGTGTGTATGAACCAGGCACATGTACGAATTTTCAGGGTGTCATCACATTAATTTTAAACCAAAGCTATTAAAAACCTAGAATTGTTCACCAGGAGGATCATAAATATATGGCATAACTCTTTTTCTCTCTGACACACACACCTGTATAATGTGTGTGTGTGTGTATACAAACATACACATGTATAAATGAATGAAGCATATCTACAAGCAATAATATACATGAATCATAGAAAGAGACTACTGAGTAAAAAGAGTACGTTTTCAGAAGTCTTTTGCCATGACAACATTATTAGAATTTCAGACCTCCAAAACAAAATATCATTGTATGGTACTATTTAAACATGTGAGAAAATTAATTTTCAAATGCAGAAATATAGATAACACAAAATTCAGAATAGTGGCTAAATGGAACAAAACTAGCAGTAAGATGACATGATATTTACAGTCAATGATACTAGTAGTATTCTAATTATTCAGATATGAACTTTAAATATATTTTATAGAATAGTAAAATAATATGGTGCTTTATAATTTACCAAATATTTAAATGCATTAATTTGTATTACATATTATTGTATTTAAATATTATGTTAAATAAGACAAAAATCCTGTAGTAAAACATTGTGTTCATCATGGTCATTTAAATTTAAAAATTAAATTATAGCGGGGCTTGGTGGTACATACCTGTAATCCCAGTGGCTTGGGAGGCTGAGGCAGGAGGATCTCAAGTTCAAAGCCAGCCTTAGCAATGGTGAGATGCTAAGCAACTCAGTGAGACCCCGTCTCTAAATAAAATACAAAAAAATAAAGCTGGGAATGTGGCTCAGTGGTTGACTGCCCCTGAGTTCAATCCCTGGCACAAAAAATAAATTAAATTATACACTTAAGGGCATAATAAAAAATTTGAAAGTTTGACACCGAAGTTATAATGTATTTTGCCTATGAACAATTTATGAATATCTTATTTTGACATAAGTCAAAATTGGAGCACTATACATTTTTCCTATATCCCATAACACAAATAATCTGTATGGATTTATGTTAAGAAGTTTTTCAAGTTAATAATTTGTTACTAATATTTAAAAATAAATAATCCAGAAGTATATGAGTGCCTTCTTACTGAGAAATATAAGTTCAAAAAGCTGGTCACAGTGGCTCATCCTGTAATCCTAGTGAATCAGGAGGCTAAGGCAGGAGGACCACAAGTTTGAGGCCAGCCTCCACATCTTAGTGAGGCCCTCATCAACTTAGCAAGACCCTGTTTCAAAGTAATACATGCAAGAGGCTGGGGAGGTAGCTCCATGGTGAAGTGGCCCTAGGTTTGATCCCTAGTATCAATAAGAAGAAGAAGAGGAAGAGTCACTTTTCCTAAATCTTAAGAAGGAAAATGCTCACCCAACATTCCCATGTTTGTCCATTAGGTTAGTCACTCCACCACCAGAAGGACTTAAGGAGTTAAAAAGAGAAAAACAAGAAATGTTACATAAATAATTCTTTTTTTTTCCTTTTATGAGAAGGTAGCATCTCTTTTTGCCCGAAATAGTCCACACAAAACAATACTCCAGCCAATCATTCTCCAGGGTTGTTTGGAAGCAGCAGCATGATCTGAGAACTTGTTGGAAACTGCAGATGTTGGCCTCCACCCAGACTTATAAATCAGATTCTCTGGGTGGGTCCCTGCAGTCTGTGCTTTAACAATTTCTCATCACAACCCTTGATTCATACTAAATTTGAGAATGACTGCTCTGCTTTATTACATTTCCTTATGTACAAAAACTTGAACTCTCTTTGTTTCAACACCACAACAAACGTGACACTATATCTAAAATGGTGTCAATATTTCAGTAAGATTTGACCAAATGAAAACAGTTCAGTGGGCACTAAAATATTCTTCCCACTTGTTGTTTCAACTAGGCCAAATACTCTAAGATGCCAATTCTCATGATCACCATGATGATGTTGGACCAAAAGATTTCTACAACCTCTTTCAGTTAAGAATTTTTAATGGTTCTAAAAGTGTAAAAATTATTATATTCAAATGTGGCTCTAAACTCTTTAGCCATTTCTCTAGGTCTGTAGTGTATGCTCTGGCCCCTTTGGTCACTCCTGTATTAAGCAAACACATACGGGATACCTACTTGGTTCAAGGCCTTGTGGAGTGAGATCTGAAACACAGATGAACAGGACCCAGCCTCTGCCCTTACAGGATGTAGAAATCTATAAAATGGATTCCAAACACAAATATCTGTATTCCAAATAACAGGGAGGGAAAGAAAGTGCCATTATGACACAGAGAGGAGTTAGCATAGATATTTAGTCAAAAAATCAGAACACAGATATGTAACAGGGCCTTAAAGGTGACCTTTGTAAAAGTACTGACTCTTCCCTTGGACCAGCAAGTGCCTGATGGATAACTAAAAATGGGATAAAAGCTTGGCATTGCCTCCATATTGCCTTGGTGTCCTCTTGCTTCCTCAAGCTTTGGTTCACATACCTGCTCAAGCCTACATGTGGGCATGTTAATCATTTCAGGACACTTTGTCTGAAAACTGGTAATGCAAGGTTGATTAGCCTTGTGTTTACCTAAATTTACCCAATTTCTCTCTTCTCTCTTTAAGTCGGAAGACACCAAAATGAGAGTAACTAACATATTTTAAAGATTTACAGGACATCATAATTAACAGATTATGATAGACACATCAGTTCTCATCTCCAGCTTCTCTCAGGCTCCAGGAACAGCAAGACTTGTAGGTGATAATCTTCCCTGGTCTCAACGGGACCTCAAAGAATCAGACTTGAGAAAATAATCACCCAGACCATACTTCAAACAAGACTACTTGACTACACATACTTCTTTCTCCCTCCCCACTTTTGTTCTTTCTCTCTGTAAACCTGGAGCTATCATCAGGGCCCCAAAGACAGGGCTTAGGACATTGGACCTCCAATTCTTCCCAATATAGCCATATTGAATGAATTCTTAATTCACTACTGTTCATCATTCTGATTGGACTCTTGAGGTAGCAGGTGATAGAATCTGGTCTGTTTGGACAACCCAGAGTAAGGCCTCTATAGAGTCTGTTAACAGATATAATGACAACTACAAACAAAACCTTCAGCCTGTTCACTGGTTAGTGCATTTTTAGCAATTCAGTAGCAAAGAATTAATATTTTCATTATAAAAGTTGTTGATCTTTTTTCAGAATTATTATACTTTTTTTAGTTTTTTTTTTAGTTGTAAATGGACACAATGCCTTTTTTTATTTTTATGTGGTGCTGAGGATTGAACCCAGTGCTTCACATGTACAAGGCATGCGCTCTAGCACTGAGCCACAATCCTCCCCCCAGAATTATTATTCTTTTTGAAAAATTATTGTAGAGTGTAAAGGCTTTCTTGTTATGAAAAACAAATTTCAATTTTCTTCTGCTTATGATAAATGCTTGCCTACAGAGAGAAAGCCTGTGACCTTATATCCTCTCTGTTATTTTGGTGAGAATTATTTTAAACTGGAGTTTGCCCTAAGACAGAAACCAGTCTCCCTGTACTGTCCTGAAACATCAATGATAAACTCCTTCATCCAGGGTTCATTAGTTGAGGTTACTCAATCTCAGAGTTCCACCTTTAAAGTTCTAATTAGGTAACCTACACTCTACTCAAGTTCATCTTAGCCTGAAGGTGACTATTATAAATGTCATTTCTCATTATGAATTATGCAATGAATTCCTTAATATGCATAATAAATTAAGTCCAAATTTTTATAAGAAATGTATTTCAAAACACATTGCTTTGCTGAATTTACCTACATTTCTGTGGGGAAAGATGGTCCAAGGAAAAGTGATGCTAAAACAGACCAGTAATATTTTGTTTTCAATGTCCTAGTGACTAACAGCTATAAGTTGGCCTGCGTATTGAGATCTCAATTCTGTTTTAACTTTGAGCACTGTCCTAAAGAGGAATTGTTAGACCCTTACTTAAAGACACAGCTTAAATTCATTCATAATGAATTTTTCATTAGTATTCTTTCTCAGTAGGATAATAAATTCAGCCCCAAAGATAGTTCAAGAGACTGATGCTTCCTCACTCAGCACCTCATCCCTTCATACGCTGTCAAAATCTACAACTATTTTTACTTGATCAAGATGCTAAAGAAATCCACTCATTCATTCTTTAATATATTCACTTGTTTCATTTACATTATAAATCTATTGTGTGCCACACATGCTATTAAATGCTCCAGGGAATATAACAATATATGTGGTACACTTTTTTCCAACACCTTACAATTTGGAGAAATACGTGCAGTGGAAAGTGGTTTAAATATCTATGGAAAGTCTCATAAAGCAATCCTCTTTACAAACCTTCTTTAAAATAAGATTAAATGAACAAACTAGTAAATCAAAACAAAAAAAAAATCTGAACTTTTCAAAAATATCTTTTTTTAAGAGAGAGAGAGAGAGAGAGAGAGAGAGAGAATTTTTTAATATTTATTTTTTAGTTTTCTGCAGACCCAACATCTTTGTTTGTATGTGGTGCTGAGGATCGAACCCGGGCCACATGCATTGCCAGGCGAGCGCGCTACCGCTTGAGCCACATCCCCAGCCCTCAAAAATATCTTTTGATCTCTAAAGATATATCAGGTTAGGCACACAGGAGGTACTTTATTATGGTTATTAGAATAATTCTTTATAAAATTAATGATCCAAAGTCAAACAACCAATTAATTTCTTTCCCACCCAAAACCATATTTTAAATGAATGAAGTAATTATAATAAAGAGCTTTAGCTTAGATGAGATGTCATAATACCCTATCATTTTCAGTTTGGTGATATTCTAGGCATGTGATCTTGAAAAGTATCACTTCTCTGAATTTTAGTTTCTTTATCTATATCAAAGAATATATGAATACCTGTCTATCTTCCAAGGTAGATAGATTTGTGACTATAATAAAATTTAAAGTTAATTGTAACCTATAAAACACAGGAAATCATTTTTATTTATAATTAATAAGGTAAAAAAGTAATGAGTCATTTAATTTAACAGTTGAATAGGTATTTTCCTTAATAAAATTTTATGAAGTATACTACTCCCATTTTCTCTACCTTCTGTAATAAGTTACATTGAATGATCAAAAATAATAAAATCTTATTTCTGCCTTTCTTCTTTTCTCTTTCTGGCCATTATTAACAAGTAAAAACACTTCCTGGAGCATCTACTTTTCTTGCTCTCTGTTTCTCTAGGACAGGTGCTAATGAGTAACAAAATGAGAAAAACCAGAGCTTCAGGAGAGCAAGGACTTTTATATTTCAAATGGAAGATAATCAGATACTAAATAATTGCTCGTTGCTATCAAAAGAACAAGAATGTCTGAGTTTCCATAATTACTTTTTCTAAAATAGAAGTAGCATTCCAACTCTTGTGATATTTAACATTTCAGGTCAGAGTCTTTCTTTCGGGAACAAATATTTACTGGTATTTCTGAATTGCAGACTTTTTCAAAGGGCATCTTTTTACATAAATCAACATCTATATATGTTAGAAATACTTTAACCATTTTAAAACCAGTTTTACTCTCCTTTCCTCAACTAATTACTTGGTATCATCTTAGCATCAGTAGGGCATATTGTCAAGTAATTTCCCATTATGACTACAGGTAAAATTCTTCTCATTTAAGTCTGAAGCACAAGAAACTGGGATGCCTAGTCCTGCCACTAAATCTATGACAACAAGTAATTCTTCATATCTCTATTTCCTCACCTATTAAATAAGAAATTGGCTGTAATTAATCCCTATGTTTACATTTACCACTGACAGAGTTTTATTTCTTTTCTTTTTATAATTATTGATCACATACAGATTAGAAAATTACCATCAAAGATAAAGGTGATGACCCCGGGCACAGTGGAGCATGCCTAGAATCCCAGAGCTTGGGAGGTTGAGGCAGGAAGATTGCAAGTTCAAAGCCAACCTCAGCAAAAGCAAGGCGCTAAGCAACTCAGTGAGACCCTGTCCCTAATAAAAATACAAAATAGAGATAGGAATGTGGCTCAGTAGTTCAGTGTCCCTGAATTCAACCCCTGGTGCCTACTGCAAAAAGATAAATGTAACGAATAATTTCTCTCTGAAGATAGTAGTCATATTTGGAGAGATGAGCTTTACCTAGAACTTTAGAAGTAAAACGTTCTAAATATTGTAACTTATTAATTGTATTATTGCAATACCAAAAGCAAAAGAGATGGGCAGGATTTCTAAGAATCAGCTATTTACACTCTGAGATGGATAATTTTTCAGGGACAGGCAGGTATAGGCTGTGCTATGCACTGTAGAAAGTTTAGCAGCATTCCTGACATCTACCCACTAGCTACGAGCAGCACCCTAACAAATACGTCAATCAATGTTTATTCATATATTGACCAATGTCCATTAAGGAAAGAGGACAGAATTGCCCCTAATTGAGAACCACTGAGATAGGGAAAGAGTTAAATTTTGGATCATTAAGATCTGTTAATCCAAATACATCCTTTTTACTATATTTATTATCCTTGAACACCGAAAGTTACTCTTTCTTCAATTCTGTATTCAGCAATATTATATAATTATTATGTAATATTTCTGACCATACAATAACTTCCCTTAGAATTAGTGAAAATTTGCAGGTGGTATCAATAGAATAAAATGTTTTTGCTTCTACAGTTATCTATGAGATTGTTAATTTCCAAAACCAAATCCCAAAACAACTAAATTGTTATGGGATTTTATTGCTAGTAAATGAGATTTTTAAAAGATGCCTAATAAAAGAAACAATTTTTTTACTGTAACAGTTCAATATGGGAAAAAAAAACAGTTTAAGTCTCTGGAAAATCAGATAATTGTCACATCATATTCTGTAAGAATAATTTCTAATAAACCAAACATTTTCTGGTTTTAAAAGAATATGACATAAAAGGGGTTATCCAGTAAGACTAGCATATATAGGCCACATGCTGGACTTTATAGCACAACAGTGCATAGTACTCCACAATGGCTACTCTACACTGTAAGGATTTTCCCCATATAGACTTTCTGCAGGCCCACCCTCATTCCAAGGAAATCCACTTGAAATAAGCCAGTTAATACAACATGATTTTCACTGATCATGTTTAAACAAATTGTGTTCTAGGTAGCATATAGGTTCTATGAAAAAGCAAGGCCTGGGGCTGAAGTTGTGGCTCAGTGGTAGAGCACTGGCCTAGCATGTGTGAGGCTGTGGGTACAATTCTCCACACTGCATATAAATAAATAAAATAAAGGTTCATCAACAACTAAAAAAAAATGCTTATAAATCACACCTTCTCTCACTCTTAAAAAAAAAAAAAGAAAGCAATGCCTAAGTAGGAGACATAGAAAATGAAGACTTTCCTATACATTGCAGATGCTGTGAAACTAAAAAAAAAAAAAAAAAAAAAAAAATAGTGTATTAAGTGCTTTGAACCACAAGCAATATAAGTAGATGCGTGTTATTTTGTCTTTCCCTATTAACACTGTTCCAGTGAAGATATTCCTGGTTTTTCTAGGTAAATTAGTTCAGATTAGCTTCCCTCTTTGATTGTCTTCTATTGACGTCAAGTTCAGCTCAAATTTCCAGTCATTTAGAGTAACTTTATAAATACAAAATTCTGATCTACATATCATTGGCATTAATTGGTGCATCTTTTATTTAATTGTCTTGGCTTTACACACAAGTAACATTGCCAATCCGGAAGTAGCTTTGTATTGGTATAACACCAGTGACTAAGTAGATATGTATCTATGTTTAATTGAATGGGCTCATTTCTGAGCTTCTGCTTAAGATCATCTGTTCAGCTTATGTGACTCATTGCTAAACTGTGCTCAACTTTAAGCATACAGAGATTAAAGCTTAATGTAAATAACAATGTCCTTGCTAACTGATATCTTCTCTATTTCCTTGCCAGACAATAACATTATCCACCCAATATCACTCCATTGTCAGCTTCTGATCCTGTATGGGTAAAATGATGTGGCTTTCTTACATTAATTATTTACATACAATGTCACAGAAGGTAGCTATTGAAGTAGTTTCCCCAATAGATTCAGAAAAAAGAAAAATATTTGAGAAAGTGAAGACATATTCTACAGATATTTTCCTTGATTTGTAACATGATTAACTCCAAACTATTGAGTAAATAATAAAGTAATGATACTGATTTGCCTAGGTGTCTTTAAAATTCATCCACACTTCCTAAGGTGCACACCACATATGTTTATCCTAAAATTGGAGACAAATAGTCCTTGGACAGCACTTTACCTATCAATACAAGTCATAATTATCCTTCATCTTATCCAGTAATTGGGTTTCTAAATCTAGGTTCCTCCCATAGGGTGATTTGGGGGAGGTACTATATATACTTAGTTTTCTGATGGATTTTGTAAAGCATTCCTTTTTAAGGTAAAACTGATAAATATGAAACAAACTGCTCTTGATTTAATATTTTAGAAGGATGTTGGGAAAGTTCCACTTAATGTAAAGCAATCTTTTGGATTAATGAATTATACAACTTTATGCTAATCATCATTTCAAGGAAGAATATAGCACATTCATTATATTAGATTGTCTTGCTTCCTGATAATACCAAATCATTAAGTAGCTAACCCCTTATATCCAACATGTAACCTATTAGAGATATCAAAAGTACACCAAGGAGTTCTAAAATTTGTGAGCCAAGCACTTGTAGCTAGCCATGTATACTAAGTCAATATGGTATCTCACACATATTCGAGCATATGAAGCTAGTAAGCTTTGGAATTGAATAGATGTATATTTGAATCTCAAATTCAATATTACTTAGAATATAACTAGCTATTTTAAATGATTCTTTTAAATGAGTTTTTTTCAGGTTTTATAAATAATATGCATAAAAATCATTTCTGACATAAAGTACCAAAAAATAAATAAAACTACCAAATGTTACTTATTAATATTGTTCAGTTAAAAGAAATTCTACTCCAAAAATAGTTTTTTAAATTGTATTTCAGAATATAGAGAAGATGTAAATCACTTTTATTTCAAAGGTAAACTATTGATTTATATTAAGTGTGCAGCTATTATCATATGAGGTTCACATAATTTTTGGTTAAAAAAAGAACTTGCTATAAAATTTCAGGTGTGATGCTGTAATAAAATGATTTTCTTAAGAAAATGTAGTATATATACAGAAAATTATAATCACAGGGTCTAGCTTTGAGCCCAGAATTCACCACTGTCTGGTTGTGTGGCCTTGGGTGAGTCATTTACTTTTGCAATCACTTTCGTAATCTAAACCATGGGAAATGCCCCCTTTGGCCTTTCTAGTGAATAAGTTAATATAAGAAACAAATTAGAATACAGGGAAGTATTTTAAAACTTCAAAGCATTAAATAATCATTTTCAAAAAATAGAAATATTTCTAACTTGAACAAAAGGGCGACCTTCAATGATTGAGTTCCTGATAAGTGAGAAAACTTCAAGAGAAGAGAAGAAAACAATCAAAATTAAGCTCTGCCTATTTATACTATTATAGAAATGGGCATTGCTGTTTTATCTAATCAGAATTCATTTCCATCTTTACTATTTCCTAGGTTTGTGAACACCTGGAAAATTACTTAAATTTTCTGTGATATATTTTCTCATCTGTTAAATTAAGTGGCAGAAGTCAGTTAACCGCTGCTTTTCTCCCTTCCTTTTTTCTTACTATTAAAAACCCATTCTTGGAATGGAACATCTCAGCTAAAGGAAAAAAACAAATCTCAAAAATACCCTTTTATTCTTTCAACTGAGGGTGTTTCCCCATCCACCCTTTTTCCAATAAATAAATCGAGGATGAAATCATAGGGGGTACCATGAAAGTTCTTGTGAAAGCAATAGACCCAGCCAGCTTAATTGTTTTCTTTGTCATTTGCCCCACCCCTTGCCTAGGCTGCATATATGGTCCAAGAGTTGGAGGAAACATCTTTCTGTTACAAAGTGGAAGGCATACAACTAAGCCATTTACTCCGAATAACTGAGAATATAGATAGAAGGACTAAGATAGTTGAGGCTAATTTTATTCAGCCATAAAGAAAAATAAAATTATATCATTTTCAGGAAAATGGATAAAACTTGAGAATATCATGTTAAGCAAAATTAGCCAAACTCAGAAGGTCAAGGGTCATATGTTTTTCTCTCACATGTAGAAACAAGAGAGGAAAAAGGAAAAGAAAAGTAGGAGTGATTGCATGAAAAGCAAAGGGAGATCAACAAAATAGGGGAAGGGGACCACATGGAGAAAGGAGGGGAGAGGGGCAAGTGCTGGAGTGGGATATTAGCCAAATCATATTGTTATATTGTTTGATGTTCTAATAAGTAACAACAAATTCCACCATATGTACAACTATAATGCACCATAAAAAAAGGATAGTTCAGAGACTATGTTAACCATGAACTAGTTGCCTCCAATTTTCCTCTTACATAAGATTTGTTTAATCCACTATTTGATTTGTTTAATCCATATTTGATTTGTTTAATCCACTATTTTAGCTTTCAGTTACTATGCTCAAATACAATCTCTAATATTTCATTTTACAAAGTTGGCTCAAGGGTTATAGATAGTACAATATAGCAAAAGAGAAAATGCTGAAATATTTAGGTACAAAAAGCAATGTTTTAAGTATTAACAAGTTTTACCCTCTCTTCTTTACCATGTATTCCTTACTTCTCCAAATACAGAAATAAAGACAGTCTTCTATAACTGCAGAAAAATAAGCTAAAGGAGAAAGAAAACTTTATAAATTTTAAAATTTTAGGCACTAGTTATAAACTATATTTAAAGGCATATATAGTACTTAAGATGAAGATTTTTAGAGCTGGGATTGTGGCTCTGTGGCAAAGTGCTTGCCTTGTATGCATGAGTCACTGGGTTCAATCCTCAACACCACATATAAATAGATAGATAGATAGATAGATAGATAGATAGAAGTATTGTGTCCAACTACACCAAAAAATAGATGAATAGATGAATATTTTTAAGAAAAAACTTCATTTTTGGCATTTCTTTTTTGGAAAGAAAAATGGAAGCCATGAATACATAAACAAGTGAATTTCTGAGATTGTATAAGCCCTACCCTTTGTGACTTATGCAAAACTCCCTCAACTCATTTATACTAATGCTCTTTAAGTTCCCTGATAATTGAGAGAAATAAGAGCAAAGAAAATCTGTGATTCTACAAAAAGCATTGAGAAGTCAACAAATTCCTGGGAACAGGTGAGACTGGGAGGAAACAGGTCAAGGGTGTATGAATGTAGATAGAACATGAGAAAATCCCAGTTTCCTATGGCCTAATATGGCAAGAAGACAGATAAAATTATTCCCCCTGAGATTGTCTCAAAGGAGATAGAGAGAGCCTTGATGATGAGAGTTAGAATCAATCCACTCACCACCATCCTGTGTACCCTAGGGACAGCAGGCTCAATGGAAAAGAAGATGCCCCGGTGGATGGTATCATTGACTAAGAACGTCTCCAAGGACCAGATAACATCCAATGCCTTGGCACAATGAGACCTTTCTAAGGATTTAGAACCAATTTCACTCAGAAAAAAAGGGATAGGGTTGGAAGTAAGACACTGAATTGACTAATGTCAATCATTAACTATCAAAGTGGTAGAAAATAAACATATCTATAAATCAAAATTGGACTGAGTTTTGGAAAGATATTGATTCATGCCTTTATGGATTAAGAGATCATTTCATTTGCTACTTAATGTAAGCATAAATGAAGGAGACAGACCTCACAAATCAACAGTGCCGTTTGTTAATTTAGCTGCAGAGTCAGTCAGGCAATGTGTTGGAGAGACTCACCAGTGTATACAAGGTTCGAACTAGTGTATACTTGAAAGATGATGGCAGTAACAGCACAGCCATATGGACATAACTCCAAGCTCCAATCCCTTACTGTAGTCTAGTTTATCCATGCTTTTATTTAATGTTTAAATGTTTCCTTTAAAACCATGATAAAGTGAAGGAAATAGAAAAAAATGCAAATACAACATAAAAAAGTAGAAGACTGGCCAATAAAATAATAACAAGATAGAAAAAAAAGTACAAGTGATAAAAATAACAAAGAAAAAATGGACAACTTCCCAAATGATGCTAAAACAAATCTTCACAATCAACTTCTTCATTTACACAGGATTAAATTAAAAGCATATAACACCAAAAAAATAAATAAATAAATAACCCAATCAATAAATGGGCAAAGGAACTGAACAGACTCTTCTCAAAAGAAGAAATACAAATGGGCAACACATATATACAAAAAAAAATTCAACATTTCTAGCAATTAGAGAAATGCAAATTAAAACTACACTGAGATTTTATCTCCAGTCAGAATAGCAATTATCAAGAATTCAAGTAACAAGTGTTGGTGAAGATATGGGGAAAAGGATACACTCATACATTGCTGGTGGAACTGCAAATTGGTGCAGCCACTCTGGAAAGCAGTATGGAGATTCCTCAAAAAACTAGGAATGAAACCACCATTTGACCCTATTATCCCACTCCTTAGCATATATACAAAAGATTTTAAATCAGCATAGTACAATGACACAGCCCGATCAATGTTTATAACAGGACAATTCATAATAGCTATGCTATGGAACCAACCTAGATGCCCACCAACAGATGAGTGGATTGTGGTATACATACCCCAAGAAATTGTGATACACATATACACAATGGAATATGACCCAGCTATAAAAAAGAATGACTTTATGACCTCTATCAGTAAATGAGTGGATCTGGAGAATACCATGATAAATGAAATATGCCATTCCCAAAAACCCAAATGTCAAATATTTTCATTGACATGAGGAAGCTAAACCACAATAAGGGGTGGAGGGAGAAGTTCAGTATATTAGACAAAGGGGAATGAAAAGAAGGGAGGTTGGAATAGGAATAAGAAAGACAGTAGAATAAATCTAACATAATTTTCCTATGTACATATATGTAAATACTAAGTGAATTGCACCATCATGCCTACCCACAAGAATGTGGTCCTAATTTGAATATAGTCCATGCTTGTCTGATTTTATCAAAATGGATTCTACTATCATGTATAACTAAGAAGAACCAGTAAAAATAAATAAAAATAATTAATAGCTGACATCCTATATGCCTGGATTAAACTCGCAAATTCACCCCTTACATGTTGGTCAGTTGATTCAACTCTTCTATGTTTCAGTCCTCTCTTGTATAAAATAAATTGTTCCTCATAAAGTTGTTATAAGAAAACCATGATGTAATGTATTTATATAACTAGAACATTAGAATAACTGGATGATATCTATTATTATTATTACTGTTATGAATCACAAATTTCTATGGTAGGAACTCAAAGAAAAATGTACATGTACTCTGCCTATCACTTACTTCCTCATTGAAATGAAAGTTCTCCATTGAAATTAGTAATTTCAGATTGATGGTAATTACTCTCCCAAAGCAGCTAACTTTTATTTATTGCTTTAATAATGTGAACGTTTCATTTTGGCATTCAGTAAAGATGTAAAACTCAGAGAAGAAACTGTCCCTTGTCTTACAAAGTTTACAATATAGTAAGAGAACATCACCAGAATTAATACTGGGAGTGGATTAGAAAATAAAAGAATAAGAGAAAGCAATAAAAGCCTACAAACATGCTACCTAGGCAACTTTAAGTAGAAACGATTCCTAAATAAAAATTTGAAAGGTACTAAATAACCAAAGATTGCATGACTCTATCATTAGAATGTTTATAAATTTTAGATTTGCTTAAGGGAAAATGTCTCCCTCTGATAAGGTAGACCCATAAGCAGTAAGTGAAGCCAAGTGTCCCAGCCTGGGTATAATCACATAAGATTTTAACATCTAGTTTTAGATTTTTAAAAAAGGCAGAAAATGAGATACTTTATGAAACACAAAGGTGAAAATAAAATAACAGAGGAAAGAGGCCTTTAAAAACAGACAGGCTGAGAAATGGTGAATATCAGAAAAGAAGCTAAAAATGGATGATATGTGGAAACAGTCAGCAAAAGAAAAAGGTCTGGGACAGCCTCTGAGCAGAGGCCCCGCCCACGACTGAGCAGCCAGGTGTTATCTCATCATTACATGGAGCTGGTCTGACAAATGAGAAGGAGGGTTTGGCTGGGAGGGAAAAAAAAAAATAGAGCCCTGGTAAGGTCAGAGAAAATTAAATCAGGGGGAGGAAAATGCTACCCAGGTTCTAGCTAAAGTAATCAAAGCATTCTAACCAAAAAACAATGCCAGTCATCAGAAGTAAAATGTAAGGCAGTCACAAATATAAAATGATTCTCTGATTCCCCATCAGAGCCAAGGCCATGACAAGTTGGCCTGCACCCTGGACCTCAGAGCCAAGACTCTGCACATGTCCAGGCTCCAGTCCTCAGCTCAACTGCCACAGAGAGTGAGGCTCCACCTGAACCCCAGAGTCACTACAGTTCTGTTCATGCCTGTGCTGCCATTCTCGGATCACCAGCTGCTTCACAACCACCTGCATCCTTCATACTATCATTAACCAGCAGCAGGGAGGAAAATATTTTTAAGAGGATGCAGTAAATGAAAGTGAGAGTGTATTTTTAATGTGCTATTTCCTAGTTTATCATTGAACATGTCTATAGCCACCTGGATTCTAGAATTCTCCAAACTATTCAGGTGTGGAGATTTCTTTTTTGAGAGGGCTTTAATTTCCAGTTCAGTGTCTTTCATAAAAATTATGGGACTATTCAAATGATTGATTTCACATTGAATAAGTTATGATAGTTTGTGCTTTTCAAGAAAGTGGTCCATACATAGAACATTCCCTAATTTGTTCTTATGTCCTCAAGATCTACAGTCATCCCATTTCATTCCTGATGTTGAAAATTTGTGTCTTCTCTTTTTTCTTTGTTAAGTCTTGCTAGAAGTGAGTCAATTTTATTGACGTTTTCAAAGAACAAACTTTTTCTTTCATCTTTTTTCTTGTTTTCAGATGCATTGATTTCTGCTCTATATTTATTTCTTTCCTTTGCTTCCTTTAATTTGTCCCTCTTTTTCTAGATTTCTAATGTAAAAAACTCAGTCCACTGAGTTAAGACTTTGAAGGTAAACATTTTAGCACTATAAATTTCCCTCCCAACCCTAGTATAACTGCGTTCCACAATTTTTAATGCTTTGAATTTTCATTCCTATTCAGTTCAATTTATTTCATTCCCTCTAGACTTCCATGATTCATGGTTTGTGTAAAACAGTGCTATTTGATTTCCAAATGTTTCAAGGATTTTCTTTTGTGTATGTGTTATGGATTTGTGATTGGATTCTTTGTAGTCAGAAATTATATTCTATATAATTTTAGTATTTTTATACTGAATTTGTTTTATAATCCATGAAAAGTTTTATGTTAGAATGAATTTTGTGGGCAATTGAAAAACTTTATACTCCACTAGCATTGTACAGACTGCTCTATAAATGTTGGTAATATTCTATTGGTTCATGACGTTTTAAGTTGTTCAATAACCTTGTTGACATTTTTCTGTTTTTTCTATGCATTATTAAGGAATAGTAAAGTCTCCAGTTACAGTCTTATTTGATGTTTGAGTAGGCTGCTGTTGTAAGTAAAATAGTATTCCCATTAAATTTTTTGTGAACAGTTTATTTCTTTTGTTCCAGGATGTTACTGAATTTTTAAAATATTTGTTTTATGTTCAGAGAACGTCTGTGCACTCTTAATAGTTCTGATAGTTGTTTTAGTGTGATCAAAGTATAATTGTGTTAACCTTTTCCAATTTCTTTATGTCGCATTTTCTTTTATTATCAACATTGATTAAAACATCTGGGAAATAAATTGAACAAAACAGAGGTAGAATATATCCTTGTTCTTTGTTTATTAAATTATTTTTCCAGCAATTGAAATGTTAAAATGCAAAGTGTCCTAGATAGGTTGGAAAATATAGCCCTATATCAGAATTCCAAACTGAACTCGCCTTTTATGTCGAGGGACATGGAGAAGAGGCAGGGGAATTTGGTGACTTGGAGTAATTTTCTTATGCAGTTGCAGTAGGGCCAGAGGGGTGCTGCAAAGGGTTGTAGATTATTCTTTCGTTGATGGTACACACTGCAGTTTCTTATTGAGTCAAAGGATTGATTGATCTACTGATCTTAAACCTACTCTTTTTCTTCACACCCTGTCTTTATATTTATATTTGCCATTTGTTATAATGAATATATTTTTATCAGGATTGAATATTATAAAGGGTAATGATTCATGTATGGCATTAACAGGAAAGTAAATAATGAAGAGTACAAAATGTTCTGAGCTTATATAATGGAGACTAAAAGATGTTTATATTTTTGAAAAATAAATTCATTTTCTATTTTCAAACCTTTATGCAACAAACTCACACCATGTTGGAAACTATTTTCAAGTCTATCAGTATAGACTGATAACATACTTATAACAGAAAGCCAAAAGATAGAGACACAATTATGATGATATTATTTTATAGCTTTTGCATTTACTATACAATGTATAGACTTAGACGAACTAGAAACAGACAAGAAAGAGAGAGATTCTGGCACCAGGGATTGAACTCAGGGGCACTCAATCACTGAGCCATATCCCCATCTCTATTTTTAATTTTATTTAGAGACAGAGTCTCACTGAATTGCTTAGTGCCTTGCTCTTACTGAGGCTGGCTTCGAACTCACAATCCTCCTGCCTCAACCTCCAGAGATACTGGGATTACAGGCAAAGTGCTACTGTGCCTGAAAAGAGAGAGAGATTCTATTAGGAGATATCAAACCTGAATGAATACCTAACCTACTGGCATTAGAATAATTACATATATTTTAACTAGCCTATAATAAATGTCGACTTTTTAAAATAGTTTGACCTAAGAATTTTAATCATAGTTACAAAAATAAGAAATTCTTTATCACAGTGTTCATAATTGGGTACTCTATTGGCCATGACTATGCTATCCAAAGAAATATTGCATTATAGAAACAATGCAGCATTGTTTTTAATTAAGTATGTGCAGTACCAGGACTCTTAAAGACAATCATAACCCATTATGCAATATTCATTCAATGAGATATTTCTAGAACTTTATTATTATTTCCATGAAAGAATATTTAAATCAATGTAGCTAATACTATATTTGGGTATACACTTCCAACTCACCTTTTCTTCCTGAAATGATTCTGATTGGATATCTGTTTAAAGAGATCAAATTTTTTAGGAAAATGAAAATACCACTTAAAAATGTCTTTTACAAAATTAGCTGTTCCCCAACGCAATTGTCTTTTGAAATGTAAAGAGAAAACCAAGTGACTCTTACTAAATAATAGCATTAGTGCCCTCTCTATCTTCAAAACAAATTTAAGGTCATGGCACAGGGCAGCTGAGGACAACTGTTACATTATATGTAAGAATATCTCCAAGCTCAAATGGCATCCACTCAAGGGTGACAAAAGAACTCAAAGAAGAAATATGACTCCTGCTGCTAAAAACAACTATGTTGTTAGAAGAACAAAGCATGACTTTATTATCCCTACACATACAAAAGATTCCCAGGAAGATGGTGAAAATGAACTCATCTCAATGTGGGCAGGATGACAAATGCCACAGTAAAATATCATTCAGACCATCATAAATTATTGGGTTTGATGGAGGCCAGGGAGTGTGGGGGACCTAGTGGTTCACAGAAAAAGAAAATAAGAATGCAAAAAAATAACCCCAGTATTTATTATATATTTAGTTTAATTTTTATTTATAATATTTTTCAAAATGAAATGATGTGTCTTTAAGAATAATTATTTCCTGGCTTAGAGTAAGGAAGCAGGAAAAGGTTAAGAGGAAGGTCCTCCTGGGTCTGTGTAAACAACAGGATGTCCTGGGGGATGATACTTGGACTAGATTATCTAGTATTTATAAATAACTCTAATTCTTCCAAATCCGATTAAACTTGCCAGGTAATCAACTGTCACACTAATGAGCATAGAGATCGATTAATATAAAGAATTCTGAGTGGGGGAAAAAGTAAAAGTAGGTTTTCCAACTGTTTGTAATATGTAAAGTTTATTTCACAATCTAGTTATAACAAGTGGGTTCAAAAGAAGGAGGTAAGCCAAGGAACAAAATTTAAAAGTTAGTGTCAAGACTACAACTATCAGAGCTAAGAGAGCTAATGAGATGCTTATTGATGGAAAACCAGTAATTCCAACCAGCGTAAAGAAGTTTTTTTTAGCAGAAAAACAATACTGCAAAAGTACCATTTTACAGAACCAGTATGTACTCATACCTGGAAATATTTATATTGTTCAGGCCACTTGATCCTTGGTAAAGCTAAAACTTTTAAAGGAACAGGTCAGTTTCTTTTAATTCTGTGTCACTGTGGTCTACTCATTTGTCCCTGAAAGAAAGAATGCAGCATAGCTCAGAGACAAAGCAAGCACATATTGTACCATGTAACTGGAAGGAGGGAGTTTCACTTAGTCAAAGCAAAAAGTTAATGTTATAAAAAGAAAGCTTGTTTGTAATTGTTATTATTGCTATTATTATGATTGTTGGTGGTGTTATCTGGTTGGGATTGGATTAGTTTGCCTGTTTTAATTCATCCTTTTCTGGATCCTGCAACCCATACAGGTGATATGAAAAGCAATCTTTAAACCATTGGTGAAATAATTTTGAGTCATCCTTTGCTTAGAAACGATTTCTTGTTCCCTGAATTATTTCATCCTGTGCTCATAAGAATCTGTTAGTGACAGATATGACGTTAGATACACATTCATTTTCTTTTCTCTCATACACTATCACTTCAGTTGATTTCTATTTGGCTCTTCTGATGGTTAAATCAAGTATATATTAAGGTATTACAGTGCAAGTATGGATGAAAAAACCATGGAACTCTGATCCTGTATTTCAGATAGGATTAAGACTTGGAATGAAGAGAAAAACCAGTTGACCACACAGCATCTTGAAGCTAAGTCTCTGGCTGGTAAATCAGTAATTTCCCTGGTTTTGTCTTCTATTCACACCTCAACTTCCAGGATGCTGAGGCAGCTCTAAGCAGCTGGTTGAAGAATTCTAAGTATCAGGATTTCTACTCATCATAAATATAGCTTCATTTCTTTAGGACTAAGAAGGAAAATAACTTTTATGCTTAGAAAGAAAGAAAGAAAGGGAGGAAGTAAGAAATAAAATAATCTAAAATTAGATAACAGAAGACTATAAAATTACTCTGGTTTTGATATATTGATATAGAATGCTAAAAGAAAAAAATTAACTTCCATATTTAAAAAGCCATGTATCTTTAAGCAATTGCAAATGTTATGTCCACGTCGGTCAATTTTATTCCATTCCAAATCAGAATCTGATGATGTAACTATAAAGAAAGTGAGCACCTATCTCATGGAATGGTATTAGTAACTGAAGTTCACTTGGTTAGTTATCTAAACTGTCATTTGATGTCATAATTAAGATCCTGGTCGGTAGTGGTAGGACTGGAAATGATCCGGTTTAAAATGAACTCAATAGAGAAATCCACTTTGGCTTTCAAATGTCATTAAATCAATCAATATCACCTCACTCATAATCATATCTCTTATTACTAGATACTCTCATAACTCTGAGGTAAAAATCAATTTTATAATTTGGAGACAATTTTATAAAGTAGAGACACTGGACATTTTTTGATGATTCCTGAACTCAGTAAGTTACAACTCCAATGAGAAGACAAAAATCAACACTCATGAAATAATAACAAACAAAATACAAAACAATTTTGTTCTGAGATTGAGTGGTGATTTCCAAATGTCAGTTGACCAGTCAAAATTACTGCAGACAAAGATATCCCCAGATTTTTTTTACTTCTTTTTTTTTTAGGAAATAGTTTTATTTCAAAAAGTATTGAAGGCATCTTAAAACCTTAGACAGAATTCTCAACATTCATAAGCCTAGAGAATAGAAAAAAATAAATAGCAAATTTTTCCCACCCCACCAGATCCTTAATAAAACAGCAGAAGAGGAAAATAATGCAGATTTATTTCAATTCAATGAAAGTATCAGATATAAAATATAGAACATCTCACCCAATTATAGCTTGTATTATTCAGGACTCTTTCCATACTTTCTATGTGAAAAGAAGGCATTATCAAAAGGATATCATTGTTCTCCACATAACTAAAAAAAAAAAAAAAAAAAAAGATCAAACCATCAAACCATGAGAATTGCAAGGGTTTTCATTTTAGGATGAAGGAAAATAGAAATCCAATAAATGCCACCAAAAAGCATTTCCTCCCCCCAAGCCCACCCCTATTTTAGCACTAATTAGTAAAAGTAATTTAGGGACAACTTCTAATTTCTCTATTTTAGGTGACATGCCTAACCTGATTTGGGTCAGATTAGGAGGACATTAAAAATGGTAGCTGCTCACATAGACCAGCATGATAGAATAGAAGACAAAGAGACAACCCCACAGACATATAGTCATCTGATCTTTGATAAAGTGCTAAAAACATACATTGGAGAAAAGACAGCCTTTAATAATAAATGCTAGTTGGAAAACTGAATGTCCATATACAAGAATGAAACTATATTACTCTCTCTCACCCAGCACAAAAGTTAACTCAAAATATCAAAGACCTGGGAATTAGACCAGAAACTTTACAAATGCTAAAAGAAAACACAGAATCAACCCTCCAACACACAGGCATATGCAACAACTTCCTCAGTTGGTCTATTAAAGTTCAGAAAACAATACCAAGATTTAACAAACGGAATGGAATTAAATTGAAAAAAACTTCTGCACAGCAAAGAAAGTAATTAAGAATGTGAAGAAAAAAAAAAAACCTACAGAATGGAAGAAAATCTTTGCCAACTATTCTTCTCACAGAGGATTAAGGTCCAGAAGAATTCAAAGAACTTACCACCAGAACATCAAAAAACCCAATCAATAAATGGGCAAATGAACTAGCCAGACATGTTTTAGTCAGTTTTTTTCTTCATTGTGACCAAAAGGCCTGACAAGAATAATTTTAGAGAGAAAAGTTTATTTGAGGGCTCATAGTTTCAGAGGTCTTGATCAATAGACGGCTGATTCCACTGCTCTAGACAGAAGATGAGGTAGAATATCATGGCAGAAGAGGTGGCAGAGGAAAAATAGATGACAACATGGAAACAGGAAGTTCAGAAATAGCTCTGCTCAATAAGGACAAAATATATATTCCAAAAGCATGCCCCCCCAGACATGCTTTCATAATTTCACACCCTCCAGCCACACCCTACCTGCCTACCATTACCACCCAGTTAACCCCTATCAGGGGATTTATTCACCTATTAAGTTAAAGCTCTCATAACTCAATTTACACCTCTAGACTTGCATTTTCTCATGTCTAAGCTTTTGGAAGGCATCTCATACCAAAACCACAACAAGACCCTTCTTAAAAAAAAAAAAAAAACATGAAAAGTGTTCATTAACTTTAGCTATTAGGGAAATACAAATCAAAACTGCAGAGATTTCATCTCACCCAGTTAGAATTACAATCATTTAATACTAATAACAGTTAAGTATTGAAGATGTGGGGGGAGGAACATTTGTTTCTACACTTTGGTGGGACATAAATTAGTACAACCACTATGGAAATCAGTATGAAAATTCCTCAAAAGACTGGGAATGGAAGCACCATATGACCCAGTTATTCCACTCCTTGTTATTTCTTCAAAAGAATTAAAGTCGTTATGCTATAGTAATACATGCATATCTATGTTTATAGCAGCACAATTCACAATAGCCAGATTGTGGAACCAACCTTTGTATCTGCCAGAAGATAAATGGATTAAGAAAATATGGTATTAATACACACTGGAGCTTTACTCAGACAGAAAGAAGGATGAAATTGTGTCATTGCAGGAAAGCATGTAAAACTTAGAGTACAATGTTAAGTGAAATAAACCAAACAGAAAAGTCAAGGGTCATATGTTTTATCTCAATTGTGGAAGGTTAGCGAGAAAAGAGGAAAATGGGAGTGGGGGGCATCGGGAATCTCATGCAAATAAAAAGGACTCCAGTAGAGCAGAGCAAGGGTATCAAGGAGAGGGAGGAAAGAGAAATTGACCAAATTATGTTATGTAAATGGGTGAATATACAACAAGGAAGCCTGATATTATGTACAATTACAATGTGCCATTTAAAAATGGTCTTTAAAAATAAAATAAAAATGGTAGCCCATATTGTTGAGAAGACAAATCAAATGCTCTCCTGGAATCAGACTTTGTGAGAAAGAGAGTTGTTCATGAGGAAATTAAGGATTATTAGCAAATAAAATAACACAAAACCCAGCTTGAGAAATAACAAAATCTACCAAAATAAACATTCAAATCAATTTTAGAACATGTTTCAGATGTTCTACAATTATATGTTGAAAACATTTCATCCTAGATTTTAAATATATATTCACCCAAAAGTTGGAGAAACACTCAGAGTATTGAGGAGGAAAAAAAAATGAAAAAATAAGACTTGGAGTCTCAGCCAGAAAGGATAGTAGACTTTCCTAGTTTCCTAGTTAGGCAGTCAGGAAGGGGGTGGAGGGAAAGCTGAAGTATATTTGGTTCAAGAGGAACTAAAGGAACTTTGTAGACTAAAGCTTTTGCTCCATGATTTTCCTTTAATGTGCTTCTTAGCTAAGAGTAATTTCCAAGAGTATATTTAAATAGACAGTATTCTGACTCCTGTATTTACTTGTTTTGTAATCTGATTATTTAGCTAATTTCTTGAGTCATCAAAAATGATTACTGAAAAAGTGCTATTATAGAAATAAGATTGCAATAAAAACTGATACAATTAATGATGTGAATTAGAATAATAATATTGAGAGATTAAAATGTACTTTAGAAAGAGGACTGTAAGAAAATAGAATGAATGGTCAAAAATAGAGAGTAGTCATATACTGAGTTGTCTTTTCCTCCTATGTGTTAGAAATTTTAAATCTCTTCCAATGTAGCACTTTCTTAGGTGAGAATTTTCCAAGAAATATTCAGTTTGTTAGTGTAAAATCAGTGCAGATGTCAAACATCTGATGGTGGAAAAGCAAGATTATATTTAGCTTTAACTCAGAATTTTTTTGGAGAATTGGATTTATGTTTACTTACAAAGGCATATGTTCACTTTGAATTTTAGTATGTTGATGAGAAAAGAAGAGAAATATTTTAAGGTGACAATCACAAAGGCGACAAAAATTCAAAACAAATAACATTTGTTGCTGAAATCCAAAAGATTACTCAATCCTTATAAGTTAATATATATGAAACTATATATTCCAGTAAATTCAATAACTCCAGAAAATTAAAAATAAAAACACACTTCTTCCTTCTACTATAACAGCCTCACTCAAATAATTTAGAGTTTAACTAAACTGAGTTCAATTCATAAAGAGACTGTATTTTTTTCTGCATTATGTGTATAATATATGCACCTTTCAATCTCTCACAAAAATTCTTTATATTGCTCTCTGGTTTGTACTTAGCCAGTGAGTAAACTATATGAGCATGTCAAGGCTGATATTTTAAAAAAATGTCCTTATCATAATGAAAGCCTGAATTTATGTCAGGCTGGAAACAAAAATTACTTTCTTGTTGCAATTTCAAGGCTTCCAGAAAGATTGCCATGTCCACAAATAAATCTCTACATGTTTTCTGATGCCCAAATTTCCTGTTTGGAAGTTTATAATCCTTCCGTTTATTCCTTTGATCCCATTAAAATTAAACTCTTCCTAGAAAAGATAATACTCTTGAGAAACTATATGCCAAATCTCCTTCAAGACTAGATAGTTCACATTCTCATTACGAATATAACTTGACAGAAAAGAGACCAATAGAGTAAAATAAAGGTGGGTAGGGAGGAAAGGAGAGGTACTGGGGGATAAAATTAACCAAATTACATCATGTGCCTGTACAAATAAGCCATGAGTTCCATTATTATGTATAATTATAATGCATCAATAAAAAAATAATCAAGACAAAAAATTTTAAATGTCTTTATCAAAGAAAAAAGAAGATAACTTGAATGGAAAAATAGCATGAGGACTCTGGGATCTAATATGGGAAACAGCATAACTGGAGTAGGAATGAGGAGTAACTCCAAGAGGTTGTCCAAAGCCTTGTTCAGTTTCTATATGGGACCTTAAAGAATTGTGGGAAATGAGTTGAGAAAAACAAAGCAAACTGCTGAAGACTACAAGGCAAATCACAGGCTCTAAAACACTCAAAATATCTAGCCTAAATAATATGTCATTTACAACTAACACCTGTGCTTAAACTATTTTTAAAATGAAAGGGAATAATAAAGTAAAATGTAGTTTTGCGCTTCCTGAGGAATGCTAACAAAGCCTACAGGTAGTGTCAATGCTATTATCAATGAAATTAATCTTACATTGGATGGTGGGTTCCAGGTCTATAGTTAATTCATGCTTTATTGTTTGCATATGTTTCAATACCCTTTGGTATGAATGAGAACACAAGCTATAGACTCAGAGAAAATATTTGCAAAACATATCTGATTAGAGGACTAGTATCCAAAATATGCAAAGAACTCTTAAAATTCAACAATAAGAAAATAACCCAATTTAAAAATGGGCAAAAGACCTGAAGAGACTCCACACTAAAGAAGATATACAAATGGCAAATAAACATATGAAAAGATGCTCAACATCATGTGGCATTAGAGAAATTGAAATTAAAACAGCAATAAAATACTACTACAAACTTATCAAAATAAAGAAAATCTACAACACTGGTAACACCAAATGTTGGTGAAGATAAAGAATAATACAAAGTGTCTTTCATCACTGGGGGAATGCAAAATGAGACAGCTACCTTAGAACACAGTTTGCCAGATCCTTGCAAAACTAAACATGCAATCCAATGAATGGCATTCTGATTTTTACCCAAATGAGTTAAAAACATGTCCACACAGAAACCTGCACATGGATGTTTATGAAAGCTTTATCCATTGCTACCAAAACTTTGAAGCAACTAAAATGTCCTTGGAATATGGATAAATACACTATAGTATATAGTGGACCATGGAACATTATTTACAGATGAAATATAGCAGCTAACAAGCCATGAAAAGAAATGGAGGAAACTTAGCTATATTATGTAACACTAAGTGAAACAAGCCAATCTGTCTGCAAAGGCTACACACTATATGTTTCCCATGACATGACATTCTGGAAAAGATAAAACTATGGTTGCCAAGAGTTAAGGAGCAGACTGGGATGAAAAGGCAGAGCACAGAGGATTTTTAGACAGTGAAATTACTGTAAAATGCAATGGTGCATACATGTTATTACACATTTTTTGTAGAATGTGCAACATCAGGGGTAAACCTGAATGTAAACTATGGACTTTGAGTGATAATTATGAGACAATACAGTTAAGTAATTATAACAAACGTCCCATTCTGGTGGGCTATGTTGATTAGGGGGTGGGGCAGCGCTGCACGTGAAGGGCAGAGGAATGAACTCACTGTACTTTCTACTCCATTTTGATGTGAACCTAAAACTTCCCTAAAAAAATTAAGGCTACTTTTAAAAAATCATTCTTATAGCCCTAAAGAATTGTGAAATTAAACAAAAAAAAAAAAAAAAATGAGAGGCTGGGGTTGTGGCTCAGCGCTAGAATGCTTGCCTAGCATGTACAAACAAGGCCCTGGATTGGATACTCAGCACCTCAAAAAAATAAATAAAATAAAGGTATTGTGTCCAACTACAACTAAAAAAACAAATATTTAAGAGGCTTTTCTCGTTGCAGAGCACTTGCCTAGCATGTATGAGGCATCGGGTTCGATCCTCAGCATCACATACAAATATAATAAATGCATGCTGTTCATATACAATACAAATAAATAAATAAATAGAAAGATAAATAAATATTTTTTAAAAAATGAAAAAATCTAGAACAGGAGTATGTTTGGCATTAGGTACATAGATAAGCAATCTGCACAAAAGACTCAGGCAAAGGTAGACTTTAATACTTTAATATCAACATTCTATCTAGCAGAGAAACAAATTTTACTCTCTAAAAGGCCAGTCTTAAAGATAAGAGTGTCTATATGGAAGTATGTGGACCATATTTAAAACAAATTTGATAATTAATTATACTCATGAAATATATGAAGGCATAGACAATGGTAGGCACAGGTCCAAGGATCATTTTCCATATAAAAGCATCCAGTCTTAAGACTTAAGTAGGATTTTGTGGAACAGCACTCAGAATTTCAGAGATCTGAATGCCCAGGATGAATGAACCTTCTAAGTTCGCCTTTATAGCAAGCATTCAAAAGGGGGCTTCTATTATTCTGCACACCTCTGTCCAAGGAGTTAGGAAGATATAGGCCAATCCCCTTCCAGATCATTTCTTGTGATTCTGTTTGCCCCCAAAATCTTAACTGCTACAAGATTGCTTGGAAAGAAAGTGGATCTTCCAACATAAAATTTTGGATATATTGTATAAAATATAAAGAACAGATTCGCTATACCATGATTAAGGAAGAATATCAGAAAAGATTTTTTCTCAAATTGCATCCAAATATCAAATCATGGAATATGTGTTAAGTTCCTGTCAAATACATGAAATGATCAACTTTGAAAGAGAAAAGGTTTACTTCAGCTCATAGTTTTAGAGGTTTCAGGCCACTATCCACTGGTCCTGTTGTTTTGAGGACTTGGGCAAAGCAGCACATAGTGGCATAGTGACATCAGCACAAAACCACTCCCCTCATGACCAGTAAGCAAAAGAAAGAAAGGAAAAAAACAGAGTCCCACAACAACCCAAAGACCTCCTGCTAGGCTCCACCTATTGAGGTTTCCACTCCTTTCCAAAAGTGCCAAGCTGAGACCAAGCAAGCCTTTAGCAAATGTGCCTTTGGAGACACTCCAGATCCAAACTATAGCAGGATGCCACTTGTTTTATAGTTTTAACCTCCTCAGTGCCAGATCAAGAAAGGCTTTAGAGATAACACCCTCCCTTTTAAAATAATTCACACAGAAGCAAGACATTATTTTTTCAGAAATTTGCTTTGTGGTCCCACACCTACTTTCTGAGCATGACCCCTCAAGTTTCTCAGCTGCATACTGCCTTTGGCTTCTGTTTGCAAAGCTGACTCTGAAATTGCACTAATTTGACTCCTATCATCATCTTTTCTGACATCTAAAACTGATACCAATTTAAAGCCTCGAACACATGCTTCAGTTAAGAGATACATATGTAGATAGAGATATATGAAAAAAAGAAATTAGTAATGATCACTTTGGCATTTCCTAGAATAGAAATCATCCAGGAACTAATAAAACAAGGAATCTAATCAATAAATGATGAGCAAATGAGCTGAACAGATACTTCTCTAAAGAAGAAATATAAATGACCAATAAATGCATGGGAAAATGTTCACTATCTTTAGCCGTCCAGGAAAGGCAAATCAAAACAATGCTAAGATTCCATCTCAACCCAGTTATAATGGCCCAAAGAGGATTTATTGTTTTAAGCCACTAATTTTAGGATTTTTTGTTAAGCAGCAATGGCTATGCAGAGTAATGTATCATAGGTTATCATCTCTCTGGTATAAAATTCTGAATGTGTTCACACCGTCAACATTCATCTTGCCTCCTCGTCATTTTTCATTCTCTTCTTTCCCTTCTCTCCTTCCTCTCTCTCTCTCTGCCTTACCTGCAACATCATCACTGTTACATGGGACCATTTTCCTGATTAAATCCATTTTGTTACCAGGAACTTTCCCTTTTGCCTGAGGAAAAATAATATTTTTTTTATTTGTTCTAATTAGTTATACATGAAAATAGAATGCATTTTGGCACATCAGACATAAATGGAGTATAACTTCTCATTTTTCTGGTTGTACGTGATGTACGATTACACTGGTCATGTAATCTTATTTGCATATAGAGTCATAATGTCCAATTCATTCTGTCATCCTTCCCACCCACTTCACTCCCCTCTGTCTAATCCAAAATACATTAATTCTTCTCTAGCCTCCCCCAAGAATAATACATTTTTAATAAATAAATATCTTTGTTCTTTCTGCAAAGTTAGAAACAATGTAAAATATGAGGTGTAGGAAAAATATTTGGAAGATGTAATTGCAACATTGTAGAAAAAAATACTGTTCTGTATCCAGAGTTGGTCATTATGTTGTGCATGAATTTTAAAACCATTTTTACTTAGACCAATAGCAAGCTTGATTGGACTCTCTTTAAAAAATATTTAATTAGAATCAGTGTGGCTGACACCTGTAACCTGTGCAGAATTCTACAGTCAAGAACTAAGAATGAAGGCGGGTGATTTAGAAGGCACATTTTAGTCTTTAGCCTGGACGAAAATGTACATAGCAGGGTGAGAATTCAATTTAAATTGGGTCACATAAAACAAGAAGCATGGTGACAGAGTTTCATGAATTTGCTAGTAGCAGATTAAATTGTTCTTACTGATTTAACCAGAGTACCTCCCATGCATCTGTTGGTTTTTTAACAAATATTTTATCTGAATAAGCAAAATTCATACAAAGATCTTTGTATCTTAAGAGTTTGGAGAGTGGAAAGGAGAGACGACAAGTAATAGTCAATGTAAGTGAACAATTTCTTGAGTTTCCTCATGCATGCTTGTTGATTATAGAATGAATCAGAAAAAATTTAAAAACCAAGTACAGAAAATGGATTACAGATGACTTTATGTTCTCCTTTATAATACTTATACAATATCATACTTCTATTATATAGAATACTTTTCTCCTAAGCACTTACATTCTTACATTGGACAAGAGCCAGCATGGTATCTAATGCTACAGAGCTGGGGTGGGGTTGTGGCCAGTGGAAATAGGAGCAAACGCCTGATAGTGTAGGTTGCCAGGATGGGAACTCTCTCAGGTATAGTCCTTGCTTGTTTTTTCCTTGATTTTTGACTACTCTCCCCTCACTAGAGCAGAACGAATAGATGACAAAATGCTGGAAACATTTGCTTGTTTGAAACTGTCAAACTGTTCTTAATTAATAAACAGAATCCATAGACTAGACCTTTATATAGAAAATATTATGCATGATTCATCTTTTAAGTCTAAAATGTAAAAGAAGAGTTTGAAAGAATGAAAATAATCTTGTTTCTAGAATTCTCAGCTATGTGGTTTAAAAAATCTGGTATTCACATACTAGCAATCTCTGTGGTAAAATGTGATAGGCCTAAATAGTTAAAGTCCCAAAAATAGAACTTCAGCAATTTTAAGAATAAAATCAGGCAAATTACAACCAAAACATTAGTTCACAAAATATCAAATAAAATTTTAGCCAGACTTTTGTCATAATTACAGAACTTCTGGTCAAAATTAGGGTCAAATTTATTTTTAGTCATCTTGATGTTTTTAAGCCCATCAAATTCCAAAATTGAGAATTTTCTTATTCTTCTAAATATAAAATATTAGGATTCATTAGTGTTTCCTAATCCATTTCAATCCATAAATCACCTGTGAATCTGCTAAAACCTGCCATTAAAAGTTTTAGGATTCATTAGTGTTTCCTAATCCATTTCAATCCATAAATCACCTGTGAATCTGCTAAAACCTGCCATTAAGCCATCTAGTAATATAATTACCTGGTCATTTCTCTCCCTGTTTGATATCTCTATTGTTATTTTTTAATGTAAGGTACTAAGGTCTATTAGATTGCCATAGTCTAGAGCAATAATATTCATGACACCAGTCCTAGGATTCTTTCTAAGCCACCCAAGAGACAGAAAATTATGTTTTCATTAGTTTTAATGGTATGTGTGTTTTTACTTAACAGGAAAAATTACATTATCATACATTTGTGAGCTCCTTATAAATTGAAATTAATATTGACATTCCTTTTCATCCTTACTTTATTAGTATTATCTCACTAATAGTCAATGCTCCTTAAATCCATATATAATAGATCACCAGCTAAAAAAAGAAAACTAAACTGTCCACATTGATCACTTACCTTTTTTCTTCATCTTAAGTCACAAGGATACTATTGAAAGATAATCACAAAATATCTAAAAATACCCAGAAACCCCCAAAAAGTTAAAGGAACAATTTTTATACTACCTTAAAATATACAAAGCATTGACTGATATTTCATTTATTTTCAAATGGGACTGGTTATTGATATGAATATTCATAGCAATACAAATCTGTATAATGTAAAGGGTTTCTTCCAAGAGCTGTACACTTCAGTTAGAAGAGTCCACATCTGTGACCCAAAGTTGTTAAAAATCAGTGTAAAATGAGAAACTAGTCATTCTCATAATAACACATCCTTAGAGAAAATTAGTAAACATGGTGCCGCTGATTGAAATGAAGTCTGTCTTAGTCTCCATCAGGAAAATCATATTGTACTTACAAGACACTAAAAACATAACAGGTTAATGCAAACACTAATTATTCAATTATATTACAAACAAACTGACTCAAAGATGATCCCAAGAGCAAGTGTGGGCTAGAGTCTCTTCAACTTAGAAGTCATTTTGCCCTGTGAAAAGGATCATCATAGGCTCTTTTCTGAAAGGAAATGGGATAGAAGCTGGCATAACTAGAAAATACCATCCCCAGGTTCCCTATCTACGGAGCCACCTTTCTGCATTTGCATGTGAATCTTCTTTCTTCTTTCTGGGAGAGAATGTGCTGACCAGCTGTGTTTCCTTTTCCTTGGCAGATCTATTTCCAATTATGAATTAATGAACTAGCCTTCTGGCTTATCGTGAGTCTCTTATGAGTTTCATTAGCATGAGTCAGTTCTCCTGAGTCAGATCAAGTCTGTGTTTAATGATGGGATTGAGTTTCTGGCCCTACAAAGCTGAAAATCCAGTCTCTAGGGACCACCAGCCCACTAAAGCATCACATGTCTAGGGATCATGCTTGAATTTCCCATTGGCTTTTTTCACATTTCTCTTCAAATTAAAAAAAATAATAATAATAAGTATTTTTAAAACAGACAATGTCTTTAAATTTTTTTTGTCTTTTCCAAACAGGATAGGTAGACAAATCCTACGCAAGAGGTTTTCTATGTTCTATTTTAGTCCTCTCACTTGGCCTGTCTGAAAGTACAAAGTGAAGAGCAAATCTAAGCATTTATTCATTGAATCTGTTCAAATTAGATATTTAGTTTTTCAGTCAAATCAGGCTGGAAAACCTGCACATTTGCAACTCTAAGGGGGTTAGAGTGGTCATGGCTTACCTTATCAGACAATTACCTATCAAGTGTGTATTTTATCTGCCTAGATAGACAAAAATTTCTTCTTTGGTAATTAAAGCTAAATGTTTTAAAGATACAAAATAACATTTTTTAAAAGACTATCTGCTCATTCTAATCCAGATCAAATGGAGATTCCTCAATTGTTTGAGGCAGAGAATTTCCACAATTATATAAACCATTATTTACAATATATACTGTCACATTCCATATTTAAAGACAGTGCAAGCTGGGGTGGTATGCATATGTAGTTGAAGCCACTGAAGATACTGAAGTGGAAGCATCCCTTGATTCCAGAGTTTGGGGTCAGCCAGGGCAACATAGAGAGGCCCCATTTCCAAAATATACATAATAAAATAAAAATAGTGCATTCTATACACATGGAAATATATGAAGGGAATCTCATTAAAGACAAACTTATTTGAGGGAAAATTAGCAATTTTTTTCTTATTGCTAGATAGGAAAACAGTATTTCCATAACAGCAGTATATAGAGTAAAAAGTGGTTTAATAAAGGAAAAAACTCTAAGCTACATATCTACCTCTTGATCAGCATAATTTGATAATGATCTGAACAAAGCATCATCCCTTCAAGCAGAAAATCTATTCCTCTCTTTTCCTATTTTCCCCTGCAGTATGCTCTTGATCAACATTCTCTGAGAGCAGATCCAAGGACCAGTTTTCTTCTTGCCCCCTGAAATCTATCACAGTCAACATTCAGATGGTGTTGCTACCAACGGACTATCTCAAGACAGCAAAGAAACAGTGTAGCTGTTTTTATAGAGACCATTGCAACACACACACCATGTTGTCAGCAACCACAGAGACATGGGGACCAACCAGACATACTGAAAGTCATGTACTGCTCTGAATGTCAAAGACAATGCTATCGCATGAGTTGACTAGAGCCTACTCTCTGAAATGCTGACTGGAAAATATACTGACTAGCCATAACTATATGGAAAATAAGACTGAGATACTTTATGTGAAGCTTACAGAGATTTTTGAATTAGCTCAAAGATACAGTGTTAAAATATGTTGAAATAATCAGTTAAAATTCTCTTCTCTGATTAACATGACACATTTTTCTGAGCCTTAGAATAGTCCATGCTAAATCTGACTCTCCTTTGTTCATGGGAATGAGATTGAATCAGGTCAAGTGGGATAAGAGGATTATTTTTTTTCCTGATATCTTTATGGATATAGCAATCTAGCCTCAATAAATTTTGATTGCATAAATCAAATTAAGAATTTGGGGGGAGGGAGTGGGCAAGACATCATGATCCAAGACAGCATGAACAAAAATAGCATGTTAGTGTTAGTATATGATTAATTATACAAATGCATATAGTTGCTCTGAGTATAAGCTATTCCAAGTTCATGAAGAACTAATCAGTCAAGATTTAAGTTGACTAGAAGTTGAAAATTCTTTATTAAGCATGTAAAAGGCAATGCAACTATGTATGATTACTTTAATGACAGTCATTTTGTAAGTAATCCAAGTAGCAAGAATAGATATGTAGGCGAGGAGAAAAAATTAACCATTCTTTCAAAAAAACATTACAAAAAATGAAGGTGACCTAAAATACTGCCTTTATTGTGTAAAGTGTCTGAACTGATTGACTCCTCTCTAAATAAAAAATGATAGTCAGTAGTTCCTATTATCTTCCACTTGTGATTGTGATTGTAAAAAATTTTTAATGAAACGAATTAATTCCCTGAATTTGAATTGTAAATAGTGAAGATTTACTGCCCCCAGGTGTTGATACTAAGATTTATTAGCTTAAGAAAAACATTACTTTCATTTCCTAGAAGCAAATAATTCCTTAAGAAAAAGATATTTGCAATTTTTGTAATCATATTTTGCAGCATTATTAGAGCTTTGTGTTCTTTTTTCAGTTCTATCACAAAAGATTTAATAGCAACACTGAAATAGCATGATCCTCTTCGAAGAAGCAATTATAAATTTGTGTATATTTCAGTGAAAATAGCTTATTTTAATCTCTTTACCATATAAATATTATATAGCACCAATCAACATTGCACTTTTCTAAAGTTCTAATCAAAAATGATGAATTGTTGGGGCTGGGGATGTGGCTCAAGCATTAACGCACCTGCCTGGCATGCGCAGGATGCTGGGTTCGATCCTCAGCACCACATAAAATAAATAAATAAATAAATACAGATGTTGTGTCCACCGAAAACTAAAAAATAAATATTAAAAAATAAATATTAAAAAATTCTTTCTCGGATTTTAACTATTGAAGATGGCGGCGGGAAGTGAGTAAGCCGCTCCGTGCTCCGCGCCACCGCGCCCGCAGCGTATGTTGCCGCGTCTTAAAAGATGAAGTAAAGATCATTAAAGGAGATCTGTCAACAAAGACTCAGCAGCCTGTCAAGAAAGGGGCCTAGGTGGAGTGAATCCGCCATGACTCCAGCCAAGGTGGAGTGAGTCCATCACGACTTCAGCACGAGAAGTAAGGCTGCAGCCCCCGAGCTGCCCGGCTCCCTTGGCCCCTTCTCCTTCTCCTCTCCGACTTTCCGCTTTGCTTCTCCCCCGCCGTCTCTCCTCCCACGCTCACTCCCTAAATCTAGATCTCAATTTCTTTCCCCCACCCCGCCCGCTCTCCTGCGTGTCCAGTACCCGGCCTGCGCGGGCCCCGAGGCGCTGCCTCCCCTCTCCCAGCCCGCACCCCCTCCCCGGGGATCCTGAAGGCCACAGCTGAGCCGCCACCGAGCCGCAGCCGCCGCCGCCGCCACTTCCTGCGGAGCACCATAGAGCAGACTCTTAACCGTGCGAGTGAGCTGCCGAGTTAAATGGAACAGCTGATAAGATGAGTGACAATTTAAAATCTAAGTGATCCAACATGGTGGCGGACGCAGAGAGATCAAGTCTCTAACCCCTTCAGCTGCGCGAGCATAGGGAGAAGTAAACTGTCAAAATACTGTTCGCTCAGGACCACTAGGCACTGTTGAGCTGAAGGGGATCCCGGGCGAACAGTCTGCCCCTCTCAGAACACACCGAGCCTGGATTGGGCTGCATTCTAGTTCTGGTTCGCCTGCTTCTCGTGACTCAGCACTAATGATCCCACTGAAATAACTAGTCGGCCCACCTGAACTCACAGAGGTAAAAGCCAACTGAGCACGATAGTCAGACCCAGGGTATCCCTCTGCTGACAACAGAGGTCCCTTGCACCAGCTACCAGGGGAGTTGCTACCTGAGGGCAAACAAATTCGCTGGGGGTCCTCAGCCCCAAGCCTTACAAACTTAGGGTCTGAGGGAGGCAAACAGAAAGGGTGTGCCCAGGCATCCATGGAAACAGGGCTCCCAGGAGCAGCAGACCCGGCGTGTAGCCAGTATTGTGGTGGGCATCATAGGTGAGTGGGGCCTGGCTTGAGGAACCACAAGAGAAGGCCCTAGGCACTCAGGATTGGAGACCCGCACAGTCTGGGAAGAAGAGCTGAGGCAAAGTTATTGGTTCCCACCCATCAAGAAGAGAAGCCTGGCCCAGTTCCCACCTACTGGAAGAGAAGTTAATTGAGCTCTATGACTGCATTTATTTTTATTATTATTTTTTTAATGATTATTATTGGTATTTTTTTAAATTTTATTTTCACTTTTTGTTCTTGATGTTGTTGTTGTTCTTCAACTTTCTTATTAATGGTTTCAATTTTTTTTAATTCTTTTGATTCTATTATTATTACTATTATTTTTTAAACTTCAATTTCCATTTTTTTATTATCATTATAATTTTTCTTTTTTGGTTTTAAATTTTTATTTTTTCATTTTTTCTTTCTTTCTTTTCACTTTTTTTCTTTTGTCTTTTCATTTCTTTTCAATTTTCTTATTCCTCCTTTCTTGAATTCTACCTGCCTACACTCACTCTCTTTAGTGACTTCTTCCCCTCCCTTCTAATACCTCTCCTCCCAAGCATCAAATAAATTTATAAGAGTAAACAGTAACTCAGCAGTCAAACAGAACAAGAAGTATCATGAGCATAAAAAAGCAAAGAAGAAAAGGAGTACAAACAATGAAGGACAGCCTAAATATTCAGGAGGACCTGGAGTCATCAGAAAAATGGCCATATAAAGAACTCAAGGAACATCTTAGACAGATGGAAAGGAACCCTAAAGATCACATTGAAAATGAATTACATAAACAGATAAAAGAAGAAGTTAAGCATCTTTATCAGGAGATAGAGATTATAAAAAAAATCAAACAATAATTCTAGAAATGAAGGAAATGATAAACCAAATTAAAAACTCAATCGAGAGTATCACTAACAGAGTGGAGCAAGTAGAAGCCAGAACGTCAGATAATGAAGACAAAATATATCATGTTGAAAAGAGTCTAGCCAACTCAGATAGGCTGGTAAAAAATCACGAGAAAAACATCCAAGAGATTTGGGATAACTTAAAAAAAACAAACTTACGAGTCATTGGGATAGAGGAAGGCGCAGAGATTCATGCCAAGGGAATGAGTACCTTGCTGAATGAAATAATTACAGAAAACTTTCCAGAAATAAAAAAGGAAACAGATATACAAATTGTAGATGCATACAGGACACCGAGCACACAAAATCACAGTAGACCAACGCCAAGACACATTGTTATGAGATATCCAATATACAGAACAAAGAGAAAATATTAAAAGCTACAAGAGAAAAGAGGCAGATTACATTTAGGGGTAAACCAATAACGTTAACAACGGATTTTTCATCACAGACGCTGAAAGCGAGAAGATCCTGGAACAACGTATTTCAAACACTGAAAGACAATGGATGCCAACCAAGAATTCTGTATCCAGCAAAATTAAGCTTCAGATACGACAACGAAATAAAAATCTTTCATGATAAACAAAAGCTAAAAGAATTTGTAGCCAGAAAACCATCATTGCAAAGCGTCTTGAGCAAAACACTACACGAGGAAGAAATGAAAAACAATAACCAAAACCATCAGCGGGAAGTGCCTCGGTAAAGACAGAGGATGGGGGGAAGCTCATCATGGAGAAACAAACTAAATTAGAAAAAAATATAAGAGATAAATAATCAAACATGGCAGGAAGTACAAACCATATATCAATACTAACTCTAAACGTTAATGGCTTAAACTCTCCAATAAAGCGATATAGGCTGGTAACATGGATTAAAAAAACAAATCCAACAATATGCTGCCTCCAGGAGACACATCTGATTGGAAAAGACATACACAGGCTCAAGGTAAAAGGTTGGGAAAAAATATACCATGCACACGGTCCTCGTAAGCAAGCAGGGGTGGCCATTCTCATATCGAATAAAATCTACTTCAAGACTAAGTTAATCAAAAGGGATAAGGAAGGACATTATATACTGTTAAAAGGAACCATTCACCAACAAGACATAACAATTATCAATATCTATGCACCAAATAATGGTGCTGTGACATTCATAAAACAAATTCTCCTCATGTTCAAGAATCAAATAGACCACAACACAATAATCATGGGAGACTTCAACACACCTCTCTCACCATTGGACAGATCCTCCAAACAAAAGTTGAATAAAGAAACTATTGACCTCAATATCACAATCAATAACCTAGACTTAAATGACATATATAGAATATATCAACCATCATCAAGTGGATATACTTTTTTCTCAGCAGCAAATGGATCCTTCTCAAAAATAGACCATATATTATGCCATAGGGCAACCCTCAGTAAATATAAAGGGGTGGAGATAATATCATGCACTTTATCAGATCATAATGGAATGAAAATGGAAATCAATGATAAAAGAAGGAAGGAAAAATCCTACATCACATGGACAATGAACAATAGGTTACTGAAAGATCAATGGGTTACAGAAGACATAAAGGAGGAAATCAAAAAATTGTTAGAGATAAATGAAAATACAGACACAACATATCGGAATCTATGGGACACAATGAAAGCAGTTTTAAGAGGGAAATTCATCGCCTGGAGGTCATTCCTCAAAAAAAGGAAAAACCAACAAATGAATGAGCTCACACTTCATCTCAAAGCCCTAGAAAAGGAAGAGCAAAACAACAGCAAATGTAGCAGAAGGCAAGAATTAATTAAAATCAGAGCAAGAATCAACGAAATTGAAACAAAAGAAACTATTGAAAAAATTAACAAAACAAAAAGTTGGTTCTTTGAAAAAATAAATAAGATCAACAGACCCCTAGCCATACTAACGAAGAGAAGAAGAGAGAGAACTCAAATTACTAACATACGGGATGAAAAAGGCAATATTACAACAGACGCTACAGAAATACAGAAGACAATTAGAAATTATTTTGAAAACCTATATTTTAATAAAATACAAGATAGTGAAGACATCGATAAATTCCTTAAGTCATATGATTTGCCCAGACTGAGTCAGGAGGATACTCACAACTTAAACAGACCAATATCAATAGATGAAATAGAAGAAGCAATCAAAAGACTTCCAACCAAGAAAAGCCCAGGACCAGATGGGTATACAGTGGAGTTCTACAAAACCTTTAAAGAAGAATTAATACCAATACTTTTCAAGTTATTTCAGGAAATAGAAAAAGAGGGAGCTCTGCCAAATTCATTCTATGAGGCCAACATCACCCTGATTCCGAAACCAGACAAAGACACCTCAAAGAAAGAAAACTACAGACCAATATCTCTGATGAACCTAGATGCAAAAATCCTCAATAAAATTCTGGCAAATCGGATACAAAGGCACATCAAAAAAATTGTGCACCATGATCAAGTAGGATTCATCCCTGGGATGCAAGAATGGTTCAGTATACGGAAATCAATAAATGTTATTCACCACATCAATAGACTTAAAGATAAGAACCATAGGATCATCTCGATAGACGCAGAAAAAGCATTTGACAAAGTACAGCATCCCTTTATGTTCAAAACATTAGAAAAACTAGGGATAACAGGAACATACCTTGACATTGTAAAAGCTATCTATGCTAAACCTCAGGCTAGCATCATTCTGAATGGAGAAAAATTGAAGGCATTCCCTCTAAAATCTAGAACAAGACAGGGATGCCCCCTATCACCACTTCTATTCAATATAGTTCTTGAAACACTGGCCAGAGCAATTAGACAGACAAAAGAAATTAAAGGCATAAAAATAGGAAAAGAAGAACTTAAATTATCACTATTTGCGGATGACATGATTCTATACCTAGAAGACCCAAAAGGGTCTACAAAAAAACTACTAGAACTAATAAATGAATTCAGCAAAGTGGCAGGATATAAAATCAACACACATAAATCAAAGGCATTTCTGTATATCAGCGACAAAACTTCTGAAACGGAAATGAGGAAAAACACTCCATTCACAATATCCTCAAAAAAAATAAAATACTTGGGAATCAACCTAACAAAAGAGGTGAAAGACTTACACAATGAAAACTACAGAACCCTAAAGAGAGAAATAGAAGAGGATCTTAGAAGATGGAAAAATATACCTTGTTCATGGATAGGCAGAACTAACATCATCAAAATGGCGATATTACCAAAAGTTCTCTATAGGTTTAATGCAATGCCAATCAAAATCCCAATGGCATTTCTTGTAGAAATAGATAAAGCAATCGTGAAATTCATATGGAAAAATAAAAGACCCAGAATAGCAAAAACAATTCTAAGCAGGAAGTGTGAATCGGGTGGTATAGCGATACCAGACTTCAAACTATACTACAGAGCAATAGTGACAAAAACAGCATGGTACTGGTACCAAAACAGGCGGGTGGACCAATGGTACAGAATAGAGGACACAGAGACTAATCCACAAAGCTACAACTATCTTATATTTGATAAAGGAGCTAAAAGCATGCAATGGAGAAAGGATAGCATCTTCAACAAATGGTGGTGGGAAAACTGGAAATCCATATGCACCAAAATGAAACTGAATCCCCTCCTCTCGCCATGCACAAAAGTCAACTCAAAGTGGATCAAGGAGCTAGATATCAAATCAGAGACTCTGCGTCCGATAGAAGAAAAAGTTGGCTCAGATCTACATATTGTGGGGTCGGGCTCAAAATTCCTTAATAGGACACCCATAGCACAAGAGTTAATAACAAGAATCAACAAATGGGACTTTCTTAAACTGAAAAGTTTTTTCTCAGCAAGAGAAACAATAAGAGAGGTAAATAGGGAGCCTACATCCTGGGAACAAATTTTTACTCCTCACACTTCAGATAGAGCCCTAATATCCAGAGTATACATAGAACTCAAAAAATTAGACAATAAGAAAACAAATAACCCAATCAACAAATGGGCCAAGGACATGAACAAACACTTCACAGAGGAGGACATACAATCAATCAACAAGTACATGAAAAAATGCTCACCATCTCTAGCAGTCAGAGAAATGCAAATCAAAACCACCCTAAGATACCATCTCACTCCAGTAAGATTGGCAGCCATTATGAAGTCAAACAACAATGAGTGCTGGCGAGGTTGTGGGGAAAAGGGTACTCTTGTACACTGCTGGTGGGACTGCAAACGGGTGCGGCCAATTTGGAAAGCAGTATGGAGATTCCTGGGAAAGCTGGGAATGGAACCACCATTTGACCCAGCTATTGCCTTTCTTGGACTATTTCCTGAATACCTTAAAAGAGCACACTACAGGGATACTGCCACATCGATGTTCATAGCAGCACAATTCACAATTGTCAGACTGTGGAATCAACCCAGATGCCCTTCAATAGATGAATGGATAAAAAAAATGTGGCATTTATACACCATGGAGTATTATGCAGCACTAAAAAATGACAAAATCATAGAATTTGCAGGGAAATGGATGGCACTAGAGCAGATTATGCTTAGTGAAGCTAGCCAATCCCTAAAAAATAAATACCAAATGTCTTCTTTGATATAATGAGAGCAACTAAGAACAGAACAGGGAGGAAGAGCAGGAAGAAAAGATTAACATTAAACAGAGACATGAGGTGGGAGGGAAAGGGAGAAAAAAAGGGAAATCACATGGAAATGGAGGGAGACCCTCATTGTTATACAAAATTACATATAAGAGGTTGTGAGTGGAATGGGATAACAAACATGGACGAAAATGAATTACAGTAGATGGGGTAGAGAGAGAAGATGGGAGGGGAGGGGATGGGGATAGTAGAGGATAGGAAAGGTAGCAGAATACAACAGTCACTAATATGGCAGTATGTAAAAATGTGATGTGTAACGGATGTGATTCTGCAATCTGTATTTGGGGTAAAAATGGGAGTTCATAACCCACTTGATTCTAATGTATGAAATATGATATGTCAAGAGCTTTGTAATGTTGTGAACAACCAATAAAAAAAACATAAAAAAATAAAGGTGACGGCAAGATAAAAAAAAAAGATTTTAACTATTTGGTGGGCTTTACAGTCACAAAGAAAGATGATTATTACCGCAATGCTTTTATTATTTGCTATTATTTATCTCAAACATTTATGACAATATTCCCCCTTTAGAATATACCTTCTTGTTTTAAGTCCAAATAGTACAACTTAGGTAGCTATGAAACCCTGTGAGTCTTGATCAAGAAAATAATTGTATGAATTTACTTTTGTATTTTGTAGTAACGCATTTGTTCTTTTCCTGAAAAAAAAAAATTCTCTCTCTCTCTCTCTCTCTCTCTCTCTCTCTCTATTAAAAAAAAATGATGAATTGCACTGAGAATACCAATTGTCTTACATCAGATGCCAAAGGAAAAAAATTCTTTTAAAACTCTAACCCTCCCAACAATTTTTATCATTTTATATATATATATTCAAAGCTATATACATATAGCTAAATATTCAAAAATTAGACCAACATTCTGTACACTGCCTTTTTAAACATGTATGTCTTTAAATTTTCTAAATGCCTTCATGTGCACCATAATGCTCAATTTCAACTTTTGATTTTGGAATCAGTAACCTGGCAAAATGAGTCAGAACATATTCCAAAGAGGGAATAGCACTGTGTAGCATTTTAAGTACATATTCAAATGCTAATATCCAAAACTATTATTTCATACAGACCCATAGAAAATGGAAAATTCCACCTACATTTCAGTCCCCAGAAAAGCCATCAATGTATTCACTTATTATTAAGAGCATAGAAGTATGAGAATAATTACAAAATTTTGCCAACCCACTTAATTTTTTTAAAAGGCAGTTCACATTACCTATAGAGTTGTAGAAGTAAATTAATGATATCCAACTTTTTAAAATTGAAAATGTGCCCAAAAGCTGTTAATTCTGGGTACATGCACAAGTATAAAGAGGAAAGCCATACAGTCCTTGTTCATACCAAGTTCATTCAATTGCATGAATTTATGATACAACAGAGCAGAACGCCTGTGGTTACTGATTGAGATGCAATATTTTACTATCATCTGGATATGTCAGACATTGTGCCCACTGGGTTTATCAATTAGATTTATTTCTATGCTCAACTTCAGTGAAGATTATAACAAGAAAAAATTCCTAAATTTTATTTACATATTCACAAATTCTTACATGTTATACAATATAAATATACTTGTATATTATTTGAGAAGAAAATAAAAGAAAAACCAGCAGCACTGGGTTCTCTATCCATTTTGTCAACAAGTTTGTAATTAATTAAGACTCTGAAATGGTACCCTTATTATAAAACAATTATAAAAATTACCTTTAACCTTTTAACTCACAAAATCAAGGTATACTATACCTGGGTACATCAAAAATAAGGATATATATCATAAAAATCATCTGCCATCACAATGAAAAGAGAGAGAATAAAAAAGAATATAACAAAAAATAAATTTTAGAACTGTGCCTAGTGATTCTCTTGCCAAGAAGAATGAGTGTTTTTGCTTGTTTATTTGCATTTTGTTCCTTTATTCATTTATAAACATTTATTAAATGTGTTCTGTTAAATACCACCATTCCCTGACTCACTGCTTGCCTCAGGTCACAAATGGACAAAATATAATAGCTAGTCTTTAAAGTCTCATAGTTTAACCAATAAATAAATAAATAATGCTGTGAAATTCTTCCCTGTACAAACATAAGAAGTTCATATGACCTTAAAGATAATTTTTAATTCTCCAGGATAATTCTATAGGGAAGGATGCCATACATAAAAGTGAGGAGACATGAATAACATGGCCCACTCTGCTTTAGTGCCATGCCTTCCTCTGGGATCTAAAGATTGATGTGGCACAGAAAAGAAGATAAACAGATTGCCTGGAGCTAGGATGATCACGAGACATCTGAGATAGAGTAGAAAGGAGACAGAAAAGCCAAGTCATGTCAAGATGGTCTTATGAAACAATTAGGAATGAAATCAAAATGCCAAGATTGCCACTTAATGACAATATTTTGGATTTTGATACCATGAACTAAATGGGAAAAGCAAGTAAAGAAGTGGGTTTTGAGGAAAAATTGTGAGATTGATTTTTTACATGGGGAGTCAAAGTTATCTCTGTCAAAATGAATTTCTGTAGGTTTGGAAATGAAACTAATGAAATAGGTAGAGCTCAGAGTTGGAGTATAAGTGATAGCTGATTCCAGAGTACAAGTGAAGTTAAATAAAATAAGGTCAAATGGAAAGAGAGGGAAGAATGGGTGTAATGGTGCATGGCTATAATACTAGTGACTCAGAAATGCTGAAACTGGAAGATTACAAGTTTAAGGTCAGCCTCAAAAACTTAGTGAGAATATTTCCCAAAATAAAAAAGGCTGGCATTATGGCTTAGAGGTAGAATGCTTCTGGTTCAATCTCTGGTTCCCTAAAATCAAAATCTGAAAAGGAAATGAAGAGGAATGGCCCACAAAAGTCCAAATAGCTATTGATACACCTATAAGATTAACCAAGAAAAGGAAGTCAGGAGAAATCGAGTGGTATTTAGCAAGAAAAAGTCCCACTGACTGAAATAATGGACTCATTTCTAGGGAAAGACATACAGAACCCAAATGAAACGAATTCAATGTGCACTTACCAGGAACTCTCACCAGCAACTCCCAAGAAAGACACTAAATCAATGGAACAGAAAAGAGCCCAGAAATCAGTCTCCACAACTAAAGTGAACTGAGTTTTACAAAGATGCTAAGGAATTTCAGTGAATCAACTGTAATTTTTTTTGATAAATGAAACAACTGAATGGCCATGTGCAAAAATAAATAAATAACAAAGACCTATACCTTACACACTCACACACAACATAAATCTGAAAAGATCACAAACCTAATGCAAAACCCCAAATTATAAAACTTCTAGGAGAAAATGCAAGAGGAAATCTATGGAAAGTTGGGTTTGGTGATGAGTTTAGGTATATCACTAAAAGTATAATTCATGAAAAAACAGATAAATTGGATTTTATTAAAAACCAAAAGCTTCTGCTCTGCAAAAACTATTATTAAGAGAACGAAAGGTGACATTACAAACTGGGGGAAATATTTGCAAAAGACATAGCTGATAAAGAGCTACTGCACAAAATATCCAAAGAACTGTTAAAATTCAACAATAAGAGAACAAACAACCCAATTAAAAAATTGGCAAAGGACCTTAATAGACCTCTCACCAAAGATACACAGACAGCAAATGAGCATATAAAATGTGCTCAACATGATTTCTCATTAAGGAAATCCAATTAAAATGAGGTATGGTCACATAACTGTTAAAATAGCCAAAATCCAAACCTGACAATGCTAATTTTTAGAAAGGACATAGATAGAGCAACAGTGACTCTGGTCCATTCTGGGAGGGAAAGCAAACTGATTACAGTCACTTTGGAAGACAATTTGGCAGTTTCTGGTAAAATTATATGCAATTTTACTATAGGATTTAACAACTGGAAAGTATTTGCCCAAATGATTTTCATTCTTATATCAAAACAAAAATCTATATACAACAGTTTTATACATGACTACAGTAAATAATAAGGTGTCTATATGGGTTCATCAATTACTTGACAAACATACCATTCTAATGTAAGATATTAATAATAGAAGACAATTGTTTGATACTTTTGTAAATATAAATAGCCACTAATGAAACATTGTTTGATAGGGACATTTCATTTATTTCACAAACATTTTATTTAAATATTATGTGCCAAGTCTGTAGAAAGCACACATATACAGAGATGTTTCTCTAACTGATAAAGAAAGATAATGAAGACAGTATAAACTTGCTCACAGCCATCTCTTACTAGAATAATATCTGAGCAAACTATATAAACTTACTAATATTTCTAGAATATACAAAACATGGCCACAATGTAATCCTTGGCTTCAAGGAGCCCTACTTCCATTTAGAGCACTGTTGCACAAAAAATAATTGCAATATTTTAATTGCGTTATATCTAAGAAGATTGTACTATCACAGATAAACTCTAAACTTTAAAAGACTTCCCTATGGAGATGATATTTGAAATGGGTTCTGAAGAAAAATATTCAGTTCTAAGCTATAGCATAGGGCTGCTAAAAAACACGTAGTTGACCTAACTCTGAGATCACTGCTTGAAAGTGTCATTACTCACTGTCTAGAACTTAATAGAGTCAACAAGACTTTTCTTCCACAAGACATTTGATTCTTTCCTGATGAGGGCCACATCCAAGTTAAGATGGCACCTGGCAGTATGCTAGGAGGAGTGGTTTCTGAGCCAACGCCAGCGAGCCACTAAGATGATGAGGATTCCTTAATGACTGACTGCTGTGTCTAGATGATATCAATTAAGTTAAGCTGTGTGTAGTTAGTTGGTTATACGTACCTCTGCAGTCCCTGCAGAGAGGCGGCTCCTGCTATCTCGGGTGCCCGCTGCTTTGAGTTCTCACTCAGTTCCTGCTGAGTTCACTCGCAATAAAGTAGTTTCCGATTCAACCTTCAAGTTGCTTGTCACCTCTCAGTTATTTAACCCAGCCGGACTGCAGCAGATGGTGGCCCCGTCTGGGGAGCCCCGGGACGCTCAGGGTAAGTGACAACGAAGGCTTCCTGTCACTAGAAATAGATAGGACTGGAGCAAAGCTGCTTGTCCCTAGAAGTAGATAGGACAAGAGGAGGATGGCCATTTCGAGAAAATGGAGAGGATTGATGCAGTATGTTTGTGTCTTGTTTTGTCTTGGTGTGTTGTATTGTCTTTGTGACGAAAATATGGAAGGGGTGTTAAGTAAATTGCTAAGGGAAGGAGGCACCCCAGTGGATCAACCTTCACAAGTTGCTTGTCACCCCCCGGTTATTTTGCCCAGCCAGACTGCGACACTTTCCATGTCCAATTTTCTCTTCTACTTTGTTTTTCTCCACCTCAAGTAATGATGGCTTCTTTCTTTCAGTTCCTCAGAGAAAAATAATAAGAAGAGTTGTCATTATTTCTTCTGTGTTCTTCACATCTACATGAGTTCATCAGCATTCTTCCCGCCCCTCATCTCAGATGCAAGCCATCAGTGTTCTCTGTGGGTACTGCTTCAGAATGGTGTTCTGAATGAGAAGATGCCTATGTGGATCCATTGCCCAGAAAAAGTCACCAACCTATCTTCCTTGGTCCAACTCTTCTACCTTTTTCTAGTCATGTGCTCCCTAGGTTTTATTTCTATTAAGTTGCCACAGTAATTTTTAAACCATTAATCATTCATATAACTTCTCTGGTTTGGTATCAAACTTAAAATATAACCTAACTCCCTACCATTACCTCTGCAGCCCACATTTTCCTTCTCATTCCCTCCTGGGGTCTTCTCAAGCATTCTAGGCTCTACCTTATCTCTGTCTTTACCATAGCCACAGCTCTTTCCCCTGCCTAGAGATCTCTTGGCCCAGGTTCTCCCATGGCTGACCCCAACTCAGCATCAAGTTTTCTTATTTGTCTCCTGTTGCGGGGGCAGGGGGGAAGGAATATGCTTCTATTATCCTTCCAGAAATAGCACCCCTCTCACTCTGTATCATTTTCTTCTTAAAATGTGCTTTGATATTGAATGTCTATTTATATTTACTTCAGTGTTGTCTGATTCCCCATAGGAATATAAACTTCACTAAGTCAAGAATATTATCAGTGTTATTCTGAGCCTTTGAAAAAAAGTTTGTGAAAAATAAAAAAAAAAGGAAGAAGTAAAAATAATGGGTAATGTCCAGGCAGAAAAGGGAAGAGAAGGTGACAAATGCTAAATAATTTGTCAAGGTAGAAATACAATTGGAATGGAGAGATATTAGAATAGGATTCTTTTTTCAAAATATTTCATCTAAGTTTGTAGTTATTTGTCTATCTAAGATCTTTGAATTTAATCATTTTGGCAATGAGAAAGGAACACCAACAGAATAATCAGATTTGGTTATTTGTTTTGTTTGTTTTCTGTTGTTTGGGTGGGTGGTCAGAAGAAAAGATTGGATTGGTTATGTTTTCCAGAAACCTAATTCTTGAAAATCTGATACCCTGGTTAGAGTTCAAAAAAGTAGATCTACAATGCACTAATAAAATCCTTTAAAAACAAAATCAGATGAAGGAAAGGCTTTCAATTATTTCAGCAAGAAAATAAAAGATCTGCATTAATTTCAAGGAATTTTTCTAGATTTTTAGCATTGGTGACTTATTGGTTGAGAAGAAATGAAGTAAATGGAGAGGACTGATGTTTGGTTATGACAGGATACTAAATATAATATGAAGGGACGAAACTTTCAGGAATAGAAAATGTTTTAGTTTGAGATAAGGTATAAGTGAGATGGCTTCAAGACACCCATATATGGAAATATATATAAATGTGTCTTGTGAACAATTGAAAATAAATGTGTAATTGTAGTAGTTTGGGCTACTTAGAGAAACTGACATGTAATCGACTTCTTAGCATTTCTGTGGGCCAGAAGTCCAGCCATCACCACTTAGCTTGAGCATGAAAATCAAGGTGATAAAGCACAAATAAATGTGAGAAGGATGACTGAGAACTCCCTAAAGTACATGACAAAGAAAAGTATTTTGATGAGATCCAGATATCATAGCCATGAAGGCAGGAGCTGAAAAACCGTAGGTGAATTCCTGTAACAGGAATTCTGAGATTTCCTGTTAATATGACCTCATTGCTAACCACACAAGATCTAACAAGATCTAATGATGTAAATGATTACTGAAAAAATGGCGTATAAAAAATGTATAGAAAATGGAGTATAAAAAATTTCTAAAAAAATAAGTAGGAGAAGGATTCTGAGAAAATGACTAACATGCTTTGAATAGCTGAACAGGGATACCAACCAGAAAACAGTTAAGAAAGACGAAGGATAAAATGAAAAGAAAGGGATGAGAAAGAAAGTCTGAGAGTAAAGAGCTAAATATGAAGCATAGATGAGAATTGAAAAAAAAAGGGAAGCCACACATAAATAAGCTCCTTTCAGATTGGAATCTCTACATGCAACAAAAAACATCTTGAAATTTTAGATAAGGACATTGCTACAATCACCTCACTGACTCAAGTACAAGAAGGTGGGATTAAATAAGGAGATTGTTGTTCATGCATGATTTAAGAAATCAGTCTATTTTCATTTTATTTCAAAAATAATTGTCCTGAAATTTTAACAGTAAGAAGAAGATTTTTTTTTAAGAATGAGAACCATACAACTGATTAAATAAAAGCAGGCTAGAAAATAAATACAATTTTAGTATGCGAGTTTTTGAATTAACTGCAAAAACGTATCCATTGGGAAAACAACTTTGCTATCAATTAATATTCAATAGGCTTTAAATTAAAATCATTTTAACTAAAAATTATTTCTTACCAAATTCTGTTTTGTTTTGTTTTGTTTGTTTCTCTTTTCGTTTTTGTTTTGTTTTGTTTTGTTTTGTTTGGAAGTACTTTGGAAATAATGATCGATCCCAGGGTCTCACCATACCCAAATTGAGTTTCTAAAAAGTAATTAAACCTCATCTTGGAAAAAACAAAATCCATTTACTTAAACATTAATGCTAAATGTTCATGAAAACAAATAAATAAATAAATAAAAGCAGCACGTTATCTGGTCTACTATCTAGTAAAAATAGGGGCCAGGTGCCAAGGTGATGGCCCTCACTTTCACACTGGCAAGTGAATTACCAGTGCATGATTCACCTCCCCCTTTAATACACAGAAATAAATATTCCTGTCCAACCAATAACAAAATTATATTATGGTTCAAAATACTTAGATGTTTAAAGCATACAATATATTGAAGCATTATAAAATTTTAAATGGCTAAACCATACAAAGATAACCATGCTCCAAAATAAAAGTTGTTTAACCAACTTCTACAGTAATGTGGTGAATATCCACTATTCACTTGGCAGGTAGTTTTTTAAAGGAGTGGTTGTATAAATTAAGTAGAAGTGAAAAGAAAAAAAAAACCTTTAATAAAGAGATCCCCTAGAATATCACAGCCATTCATATTTCCTAGAAAATCTGTAGCCCTGTAAAATCTGTCTAGGGAACTAACCATGTCTATTCTATTTGTCTGACAAAGATTGAAAATATCACCTTTATAATAGTACAGGAGGTGGGGGGGGGGGCGATAAAATGGCTCAGGTGGCAGAGTGAGGCGCAGTCGTTCATCCAGGCTTTGGCCCGGCTTTTAGAGATATGACATGCTCACTAGTACCCTCAGAACAATCTTCTGGTACCTCTTTGTTGCCTAAAGACAATGCCCCATTTTCTTGGGGTTCCTTGGATGAGGATAAATTGGATGATTCTTTGCTGTAGCTGTCTGATGGAGAAGATAATGATGACAATTTCAATTACACAGAGGAAGACATTCATAAGCTTTTGAAGGATGATGACCCATCAGATGAGCACTTTTTTATTTTTATTTTTTTTTATTGGTTGTTCACAACAGTACAAAGCTCTTGACATATCATATTTCATACATTAGATTGAAGTGGGTTATGAACTCCCAATTTTACCCCAAATGCAGATTGCAGAATCACGTCAGTTACACATCCACAATTTTACATAATGCCCTATTAGTAATTGTTGTATTCTGCTACCTTTCCTATCCCCTACTATCCCCCCTCCCCTTCCCTAACATCTTCTCTCTCTACCCCATCTACTGTGATTCATTTCTCTCCTTGTTTATTTTCCCATTCCCCTCACAACCTCTTATATGTAATTTTGTATAGCAATGAGGGTCTCCCTTCATTTCCATGCAATTTCCCTTTTATCTCCCTTTCCCTCCCATCTCATGTCTCTGTATAAAGTTAATCTTTTCTTCCTGCTCTTCCTCCCTACTCTGTTCATAGTTGCTCTCATTATATCAAAGAAGACATTTGGTATTTGTTTTTTAGGGATTGGCTAGCTTCACTAAGCATAATCTGCTCTAGTGCCATCCATTTCCCTGCAAATTCCATGATTTTGTCATTTTTCAGTGCTGCGTAATATTCCATGGTGTATAAATGCCACATTTTTTTTATCCATTCATCTATTGAAGGGCATCTGGGTTGGTTCCACAGTCTAGCTATTGTGAATTGTGCTGCTATGAACATCGATGTGGCAGTATCCCTGTAGCATGCTCTTTTAAGGTCTTCAGGGAATAGTCCAAGAAGGGCAATAGCTGGGTCAAATGGTGGTTCCATTCCCAGCTTTCCCAGGAATCTCCAAACTGCTTTCCAAATTGGCCGCACCAATTTGCAGTCCCACCAGCAATGTACAAGTGTACCCTTCTCTCCACATCCTCGCCAACACTTGTTGTTGTTTGACTTCATAGTGGCTGCCAATCTTACTGGAGTGAGATGGTATCTTAGGGTGGTTTTGATTAGCATTTCTCTGATTGCTAGAGATGGAGAGCATTTTTTCATGTACTTGTTGATTGATTGTATATCCTCCTCTGAGAAGTGTCTGTTCAGGTCCTTGGCCCATTTGTTGATTGGGTTATTTGTTATCTTATTGTCTAATTTTTTGAGTTCTTTAAATCAAAGGCATTTCTGTATATCAGCGACAAAACTTCTGAAACGGAAATGAGGAAAAACACTCCATTCACAATATCCTCAAAAAAAATAAAATACTTGGGAATCAACCTAACAAAAGAGGTGAAAGACCTATACAATGAAAACTACAGAACCCTAAAGAGAGATATAGAAGAGGATCTTAGAAAATGGAAAAATATACCTTGTTCATGGATAGGCAGAACTAACATCATCAAAATGGCGATATTACCAAAAGTTCTCTATAGGTTTAATGCAATGCCAATCAAAATCCCAATGGCATTTCTTGTAGAAATAGATAAAGCAATCGTGAAATTCATATGGAAAAATAAAAGACCCAGAATAGCAAAAGCAATTCTAAGCAGGAAGTGTGAATCAGGCAGTATAGCGATACCAGATTTCAAACTATATTACAGAGCAATAGTGACAAAAACAGCATGGTACTGGTACCAAAACAGGCAGGTGGACCAATGGTATAGAATAGAGGACACAGAGACTAATCCACAAAATTACAACTATCTTATATTTGATAAAGGGGCTAAAAGCATGCAATGGAGGAAGGATAGCATCTTCAACAAATGGTGTTGGGAAAACTGGAAATCCATATGCAACAAAATGAAACTGAATCCCTTTCTCTCGCCATGCACAAAAGTTAACTCAAAATGGATCAAGGAGCTTGATATCAAATCAGAGACTCTGCGTCTGATAGAAGAAAAAGTTGGCTCAGATCTACATATTGTGGGGTCGAGCTCCAAATTCCTTAATAGGACGCCCATAGCACAAGAGTTAATAACAAAAATCAACAAATGGGACTTACTTAAACTAAAAAGTTTTTTTCTCAGCAAGAGAAACAATAAGAGAGGTAAATAGGGAGCCTACATCCTGGGAACAAATTTTTACTCCACACACTTCAGATAGATGAGTACTTTTCTTTGGAAGAAAGATCTCAGAACATTTAGAGACTCCAAATATGGGGTCATCCTGGAAAAATGGTGGATCACATAAATCAAGTTGTGAAATGAGTTTCCAGTTCATCAAACAGAAATGTTCTTGACAAGGATTCTGCGGAAATGAAAGTCCTTGAGAGAAGACTAGGCAAGGTCATTTCTGTTCTACAAACCAAAACCAGGACTAACGTTTTGACAGTTTCCCAATCAGATCTAGAACAGCAGGAGCAAATTTAACTCAGGAGTGTCTTTGATCATATAGAAGATGCAGGGGACTCTAACCAAGGTACCTTGGAGGAGCTGTATGCTTTGATGAATCGGCAGCATCCTTTGGATCTCACCATGTGAAATTACGCCCTATTCAGACAGAAACCTCTGCAAAGATACAGTCTGAATCAGTGGGTTGACAGGAACAAACCAAGCCACCATGGGTTCCAGAGTCTTCCTGACTTGTACAGTCGATTTGTCTCATCCCATCAGCAATGAAAGTCCCTATGTAATGTCCTAATCAGAGCAGCGTCTCATTTTTTTCTGCTGTTTTTTGCTTCATATATTTTGAATTTATTTTTCACAAGATTTTTATTTAAAGAACTTGTCACCTTTTGGAAATACCTACTGCTGACTTGAATTTTTTTTTTGTTATATAGACACTCCTGATTTTGTGTGCCTATCTGTGTATTGTGTCTAAGCAGTGTTAAGGTGATTTTTTTTATATTTAAATTGAAGGTGGCTGCCTCCTGAAAGTCAACATGAAGCTAAAATACACAGGCTCAATAAAACACCCACCTGTATAGAAGTGAAGTCTATTTCTGGTACCCAAAAGAAGTCAATCTTTTAATCTACTGTAAGGAACAGATTCTTTACCAGGCTATATACCAGTGTTAATTATTGTTGATGACTTGTGAATGGATATATGTCACTTTTTACAATCGCTCTTTTTAAATTTGAATCTCTGAAAATACCTGTCAGTATTTTAAAGTTGGCAATCCAGGACATTCTAAGTAGAATAGAATAGGAGAAAAATCCTGTTGGAAGGATGAATTGAAAATGTAAATCCTTTCTTTTCTGTACCTATTAGCTACTCTGCTTCCCATGTTGGGTGTTGGGGATAGAACCCAGGGCTTTGCATATGTTAGGCAAGCACTCTATCACTGAGCTATAGCCCCAGCCCAATTTTTATTATTATTTTTTGACTTTTCATTCTGTTAAACTTATTTTACACATAGTGTTTACAAATCTTATACATCTTAACTCTGACAGAATACTGCTGACTGACCTCTGTTGAATACCTTGTGGTCTTGTGACTGTCTTCTGTCCTCTTTCAATGATTTTCTTTTTTTTTTTTTTCCATCCCCAGTGACCACTGTGCTCTCTAGGGTTCTTAAGGCAGTGTTTGTATATCTTTTTGACATGGATATGCCTCTTTTGAACAGCCTCTTTGCTCTCTTTATTGAAGAGCTGCCCAATGTCATTAAGGTATCAGTTGGTCTTTAGTTTCATCTGCTGAATTCTGACTTTATGGGTACTAGCCAAGGAGCCTCCTTTCTGTGGGAGATACTTTGGAATTGTACCCATTCCCATTATTGGTTAACAGGTGCCTTTAGACCCTGAATGTTACCATCTCCTCTTTGGGTCAGGCCTGGATGTAGAGCTTCACATAACTACTCAAATGGGTCTAATGGCATTGTGACTGAGCATGTGCACAAAAGCATTACCTGATCATAAGGCTTGGTGTTCTTACCAAAGCTGACAGACTTTGTGTATCTGTCTTAATGGACATCTTAGTAATTTGTTATTCTTTCTTTACAGACAGCTCTAGACTATTTTAGGAAGTTTTGCAGTCTGGCATTCATGCTGCTGCTGTTAACTCTGTGAAAGTTGTTCATAGTTGCTGTAGCCTCTCTCTGGTTGTGTTGTTTAATGAGCCCTGTCTTTGTATGTGAGTAACCCATCTTAAACGTTCTAACTACTTTAGAAATGAATTTGGGAAAAGACTGGTAATTCAAGCCTCCAATAAATTTAGATAGATGTCATAATAATAATAATAATAATAATAATAATAATAATAATATAATTAATTTTGCTTATTGAAACTCTTTTAAATAAATAGTAACAATTTTTGAAATTTTATAAATATTATCAACCACTGGGAACTAGGGAAACCAAGGCAAGGACGTAGTTAGATTGGAGACTTTTCCAATACTGTGTAATGATTAAATATAGCAAACATTATAAATAGAATAATAATAATTCTATGTTCTTCTGACAATATTATTTTACTTTAACCTAAAACAATAATAAAAAGGCTAGATTTTTTCCAACAAAGAGATAAATAAAATAACAGATCAATAATATCTGAAAGAAACAAAACTAAGTAGACAATATACAGTGTAGATGCAAAAACTTATCAAGGACACCAAGTGCTGGTGGGGCTGCAAATTGGTGCAGCCAATATATACAACCAGAGATATGAAAAATTGTGCTCTATATGTGTAATAAGAATTGTAATTCATTCCACTGTCATATATAAATTTTAAAAATTAATAATAAAAAAGGAACACCAAGACCCCAATTACCACCAGAGATGTCCAACAATAGGTGGGCTTCTAAACCCTATGCTAAGACTCCAGTAGTAGATGAATTTTGATGATTTCAGTCATTTTATGTGAAATTACAATATTAGTTGAAGAAGCTGATCTTATCCCTTACAGTAAATATGTACTCTCCTTTTTCTGAAACCCATATTAGTTGATATTTATATTTAACGTGCATTCTATGTTACTATATAGCATTGGTTTCTCAAGTTATTTGACCATAGAACTGTTTAGTGTGTTTTAAAATGTTTTCTTCTCCCCGCCCCACCTGCCAACACACACACTCACAAATTATTATCTTAAGCAAGGTATCCTCTGGAAAAACACTTTGGGGGGGATGCTTTTTTGTAATCATTGGTGTTTTCACCTAATGGTTGCTTTGAGAATACATTATTAGAAGAAATGCACCATGCCTTGCTCACCAGTGCATATAGTGTGCCAACCGAGGGCCATGGACAAGACAGATAATAGACAAAACACCAATCAGTGGAATTTGTTCCTTATGTGATGAATTTAGTAGATGCAGTATTTTAAGATATGACAATTTAATGTCTAGAAAGATTAAGAATTTTGAAAAAATATCATGCAAGAATTGAAATTTCAATGTAAAATGAATTGGTTAAAGCTAAACGGCTTAAAAATTACAAGATATTTTAGAAATAGTGTAGTATAATGCTATCATTAGTTAAACATATACAATAAAATATTACTTTTCATTTTAATCTCATTTAAATTTATGATTGGTTATGAAATAGGATGTAAATTTATTGATGTAATGTATAAATTTTAGAGATTTATATTTTATTTTGGTTTAAGAAGATTGAGTGTGAAATAAAATTTTTAAAAAGTATTCAACATCAAGAATTGTGAAGTTTCAGAGCCAGGCTTGATGGCTCATACCTGTATTCCCAGCAGGTTGGGAAGTTAAGGCCGGAGGAGTGTAAGCTCAAGGACAGTCTTAGCAACTAGTGAGACCCTGTCTCAAAATTAAATACATATATATATAAAGAACTGGGAATGTAACTCAGTGGTAGGGTGCCCCTGGGTTCAATCCTTAGTACCAAAAGAGAAAAAAGGAACTGTAGCCTTTCAACAATCTCTCCAATGTGACTAAAATTAAAAGAACTGAAAATATCAATTATTAATGGGAACATCAAACCTGAAATGCTCATGCATTGGTGTTAAAATATAAAATAATGCTATCCATCATTGTACAAAATACATGTATAAAGATGTGAACTTGGTGTCAACATATCTTGTATGCAGAGATATGATAAATTGTGGTATAAAGGTGTATTAAGAATTGTAATGCAAAAAATAATAATAATAAGAGAGCTCATGTTAAAATGAATAAATAAATAAAAAAATAAAAATAATAATGCTTCAGGAAACTATGTTGATATCTAAAAAAATATATAAGCATGATGTATATCTCAAAAATTCCACTCAGAATATATGTGAATTGAAAATAAGTGCATATGTCTACCAAATAATATCCACAATTCATAATAGTCAAAAACTAGAATAATCAAAATATCCACACACATAAAATAAATACATTGTTGTTTATTAGCCAAACAAGTAATTCTAAGCAATAAAGAAAAAGAATGAAATGCTGTTATATGTAATGAAATTTAGAAATTTCAGACACAATGTCATGGTTCAACTGTTAGCAGACTAGCCCTTCCTATATGATATGAACAACACTGCTATCATTTAGATTTTAAATGTTCCCCACGTGTTGAAGGATTGTTTCCCAGAGTAGCACTCTTTCAAGGTAGAGGAAGCTTTAAGAGGTGTGGACTGGTGTAAAGTCAATGGGGCATGCCCTTAAAGCAAACAGGAGGATCCCAACCCCTTCCCATGGGGTTTTGCATTGCCACATGCACACTACTATGATATACTGCCTTGCTGTAGGCACAAAAGCAATGAGGTCAACCAATCAGGATCTGGAACCTACAAGAATGTGAGCCAAATAAACCATTTCTTTTTATAAGCTGGTTATCTTATGTATCTGTTTTAGTGATAGAAAGGTGACCTACACATTATATCTGACATAATTCTTTTAGCTGTTAGACATCAGGCAACAAAAGGTTATGATTCATGAAAAAAAGATCAAAGGAGTTGAACCTCAAATTGCACCATGACTCCAGCCATTTTGTATGGGCTCATTACGTGCACAGTGCATAATTGTGATCTCACTGAGCTTAGACAACAGAAAATAGAATTTGGGGTTAATGAGCAGTTTGCAGCCTGCTGGGCAGGACACCAGAAAGAAAAGATCTGCAAGAGAGAGAACTAGGGAATCTAACAAAGGGGGTCATATGATTTGTCATTTAACTAGAAACCTGGGGAGTGAAGCAACACACTATCAATAATTAAGCCAGGATTATACATATAAATTAGACCTGCCTTCGGCAAGCAGATATAATCAACCCTCTTCTTCCTGATACTACATGGTATTTCTGTAGAAGATTGATCTAAGCAGTTTCCTGGAACACACTGACTACCTCTGCTGTAAGGTGGTCATATGCCAACCCCACAGCACCCACACTGATTTCTCCCCCATGCTCTGTCTTCAGTGTACATCTCACGCAAGTGCACATGCACAGTTAGGTTTCCAAATCCCCTGAAGGGCCAAGAATTCTCACATGAACAATTTTGTAGCATCAGTCACATACTTCAAATATGCTCCAATAACCCTTTTGGGCAGTAGTGATGGTGACACAATTCTGTGAATACATAAGAACTCTTAATTGTACACTTTAAAGGATCAATTTCATGGTCCATGAATTATATATCAATAAAGCTGATTCTTAAAATACTGTGCTGAGCATAAAACATCAGTCCAGAGCTGAGGGTGTGACTCAGTGGGAGAGTGAAGCCTGCTTCATGTGAGGCTCTGAATTCAATTCCCAGTACCCCCCCCACACACACACACACATACACACAAGTCCAAATGTTTTTCCAGGTAATTTTAGTTTTCGAGCTAATGGCTACTGGGATCATGCTTCTATAATTTAGGATCTCAGTGGTGAGGGTGGGGAATCAGAATTTCTTTCCCATGTGGCCAGGGCTAGGTTCCTTATACAAATTGGTTTAGCTACTGTTTCTATGAATCAAGGGGTATGAAACAGTGGTTTAAAAAAACTTAGTACTGTGTTAAATAGGAGGTAGGCTGTGGGGAAAGGCTACAATCCTTTGCTTCACCTAGGTCCCTCAGCCTCACCCAGCACACCACCTGAAGCTCCTTCCTGTGAGGGTCAACTTTTTGAAGTTAAAGCCAGATGACAAGGTGAATTCAAGACCATGAAGGAAAAGTCCCCAGTCTTGGGCATGTACATCAGCCCAGGGAAATGACCTAAATAAACTTGTTGCTAGTTAAAATATAGCATTATATTTGTTCCCTCTTTGTGCATTTTACAGAAGAAAGAAACTTAAGCATGGGCAGTCATTGAAAATAAATTATGTAAAATTCAATTGTCAACCAAGGTTGAATCAACCCTAAATCTACCTAGGGGTAGGGAGGATGTGGGAACTAGCACAGCTTAATAAAGCAAGCCCCACTGTGTAGGATGCGGCCTGAGCTACTTCACAGCTTGGCCATTCTGCTCTCTCTCAAAGAGTGTTTTCTTTTGCTTTCAGTAAACCTCTGCCTTGCCTGCCAACCACTCTCATCTCTCTCATTTCTTCACTCAGGATACCAAGAACCTGAAACCAGGACCCCTGCCCTTATGCCAGGAACATTTATTTATTAGAAATATCTGGAGTAATTATTTTTAAAAAATCATTTGCTTGGCTGCACCACCAAAAACTCTGATCTGGGTGGGAATCTCAGAATCTGCAATGCTAACAAGTACCCAAGGAATGCTGATAGCACTAGTTCAGAGACTACACTTTGAGAATGCTAAGGCTTCAAGTACAAAAAAGCAAGCAAGCAAATTGTAAGGTCACTTATACTTTCTCACCAGGTGTCTATTTGCCTTATATTTGCAAAACAAAGAGCCACTCAAGTAAGTCTTATCAGTTAAAAAAAAAAAAAAAGCATCTGTAAGTTATAACTTTCAAATTGAAACTGCAAAGGAAGAAAAATATATTTCAGTTGAAATTTAACTTTGTGGAGACTTTGACACATCTGAGAGAGAAGTTTGGAGGCTGTGGGCTAGCAGATAATAGAGAGGAAAATAGTTAATAATTCAGTTTTTCAATGGGAGTTTCTTTTCAACAGTGTTTCAGTGGAAGGCAACTAAGAACAAAGTACTGTGTTCACAGGCTGCTCCAGAGGTAGGGGCAAGAAGAGTGCAGGAAGGAGGCAGGAAAGTGGGGAATTCAGAGATGAAAGCAGGGCAGGATGGTGATATTAAAGAAAAAGCCATGTTAACAAGGCAGCCAATAGCATAACAGGCATAAGGAAAACAGGGTCTGAAAGGGAAGTCGTGGATTTTTAGAAGATAAAACAAGAAGCCAGCAGCAATTTTGACGAAGACATGAAGCAGAGTTTTAAAATTATTTGCTTGTCCCCCTCAGTTAGAAATACATGTTGAGTGACATCTCAACAAAATACCATACAAATAAAACATTAAAACGAAAGTTTGCGTTCAGAGAAATGCACTTTTCTATTTTCTACTTCATTTGGTCAAGTAATTGATTTACAATATGCAACTTAAAAAAAAAAAAAAAACACTGGTCTAGGTTAACCTATTTATTTCACTGAACAGAATAGAACGCAGATGTGGTGACAATAACAAACCCAAGGCTCGCAAGAAGGGTTTCTGAATCCACTGCAGCGTGAGGCCGATGCAAGGATCCTGGGGAAGGCATTTGCCATAGCCCTGAGCTTATAAAACACCAAAAGCTTAAATGATTTTCATATTTTAGCCTTTTAATGCCTATAATTAATCTTGACATTGTACGTTAACATTTAGATTTCTGTTCTATCTACCACAAAAACTAGACCATTCAAAATATAGTTTATACGTACACAGTTCTGATTCCAGGGGCCATTAATTCTGTTTGTTTGCTTAGTAGAGTTTTCTGAACTTTAGCTCTGGACTTTCTAGCTGGTAGGCTTCCCTAGCCTCTGGAAGCCCAGGTCCTCCACTATATTACAATTGTCTTCAGGTGCCTGGCAAGAAGAATGATAGAAGTTCTGGAATCCAAGAGACTTGATTCAAAAATAATCTGTGCAACTTTTCACTGTGACATGTCAATCAGGTTCTCTTACCTCTATAAGTCTCTGTGTTCCTCATGTCTAAAATCTAAATAATACTGCCAACTATATACTATATTGAAATGAAGTGCTGGAAATACAGTACTGTGTAAACATGAATTTATTTCTTCCCCTACTAAGATGACGCAGCTCAGTGTCTGGCATAAAGTGGCACTCAATAAATATCGCTGCCTACACCAATTACCACTTCCCTCCCAGCTGCTCCCATCCCAAGGAGTCAATCTTGCTCTAAATTCACTCTTCCATATGCCTCTACTTTCTCTCTCTCTCCAACTAGCACAAATCATTAGTGTGTTCAGTGAAGGAGCAAAGAATCAGATGTTCTCCACATAGCATGATCCTTCAAGAGACTCGACATTGGAAGGGCAGTAAGCAGAGGATTTGGACTAGTTGAAAAGGATTTTGCAACACAGTAAACAGAAACTATAGAAATATCTCTTTGAAACTAATTGGTTTCAATCCCCCTTTAGATATATAGCTCTTAACAATACTTCATATTTTACATCTATTTGTTTATCTAATCCTTCCTATCTTACCTTTTGAGGAGGGGCCTGTATTTTCTCCTTATTTTTTTATCTATCTTTAAAGCCTCCCACAGCACTACCCTGTCTTCACATAGGCAGTTGATTCAAATGTGTTGAATCAGTAAGACTGGGTTTTATTCAGATTTGAGGTTAAGAATGTTATGTAACGGTTTTCTCCTGAAACCCAGGCTGTTCCTAGACTGAAAGGAATGAGTAGCCCATCCTCATTGAGGAATGAATAAATGGGTCTTCATTCTGTAAAAGCAGAATGAAAATGCTCCCTGTGGGCTCCTCTCACTAGAGGTTTGGACACACAGACTAAAAATAAAATTAGTGCTATAGTCCCTCTATCCCAAAGGTTTCAAGTCTGTGCTTTGATTTGAAATAGATGGATTTGCTTTGTGTACAATACTCCCCACAGCTAAAAAAATAAAAACAAAACTCTTTTCTGCTGCTTCAGAATACTCACAGCCCATGATTCAGGAAATGGCATGAATAAGTATCATCACCTGTTTAAAGGGCTTCCAAAATAAAATTGATGATGCTGTTTACAGTGATTTGTGTGAATATTTTTAAAGGCAACAATCTAGACTTTCCTGTTCATCCCTCCTAAAAAATCAGATGTAAAAAGATTCTAAGTTCCTAGAAATAAGTTTATAATATTTATTGACATATATTAGAAGCTGTTTTAGTTGACTACACTTACAGATAGCCTCATCTGATTTCTTCCTTGTAATCATTCAGGGAGATACTGAGATACAACGGTTTTATTTCCATTTTATAAATGAGAAAATGGTGATTGTCCCAAAGTCTTTACCCCAAGGTTTATGCTTCTACATGGAGCTGTTTTAGTATTTAAATCATGCAGATGAACTACAGATCTTTCATACAATTGTTCTGATTTCCTTTCATTCTATCTGAGTGAGGAAAACATTGCTAATTAGGTACTTTCCTCTAGTAGGGTTACCATGTGATGGCAATTTCCACCTTGAATCAGAGCAGTAGGAAAAATAACAAAGGAAGAATCACAAAGAGCATTTGCTGATGATAGCAAAGGCTATGGGGGGGGGGGACTGGAATGGAAAATTTAGGGAACAAGCCCAAAGCTTCTCTTAAAAGCTACACAGCACTTTATGCATAGATAGCTTAGCAATTTTTCTCCAGTCATCAGTGGATGGCAATGATCTAGAATGTGAACTTCAGTAAGCAATTTTAGGTGAGCAAATGATAGAAAATGACCTGAGAGTTTGCATGTGCTGCCACAATTTATATACAACCTAGAAATTTTATGGTACAGCATTAAACAAGAATGGCTTAGCTGGATAATGGGTATAAGTAGTGACTTTCCAGTGCCCTCATGTCTTCAAAATAGCAACAAACATCTTCATAACTACCAAGATTGATTCATGCCATTCTCTCCTAATAGGGCTGCTTTCAAAGGTTCTTCCTCTGCTGCAGTGAGTAGCTGTATTGCTTTGCTTTAATTAAGTTCTTTCAATTATAATCTAAATTCTACATGCCTCATGCCAACTTCCATAACTATCATCTTTAATCTGACATTTCAGAAAACAGAACTTCAAATATCAAATATGAATTTCATACTCTTCTCCTTAAAAAAACACTCAAGCTGTGCCAATATTGGGTTTCCAGATTCATTTATTTGATCAAAAATTTAGTGATAAGTTAGTATTAAAAAAAATCAAAGTCATTTCGGGAAAATGTTAACTATGAACCATGTGTTAGTTAATATTGGGAAACTGTGTTAATTTTGTTTGGTATAATTTTGTTACTGTGATTTGTGGGGAAAAAGTCTTTTAATAAACACTGATTGAAGTATTTATGGATATTTGATGTGATATTTGTAACACTTTGTTAATGCATCCAATCAAAAATAGATATCTAGATATATATAATATCTATTCAAAAATATATATCTAGATATATACTATATATATATAGATCACTCTATGTTTCATATGCTTCATGTGTTATATCCGTGTATAAATTTGCAGTATATATTGTATCTATCTACATATAATAAAATATATGAGGGAGTATATCATTATAGTTAATAATATAGTTTAAGCAGATATAAAGTTATTGAATGTAGGTGAAGGATTTATGTGCTACATATTTTCTATGTATTTGCATATTTTCACATAAAAATATTTGAGAATAATTAATCCTGTACTACATGCTAAGATCAAAGGCACTGAAGGTGAAAAATGAATTAAACAAAGACTCCAATTTCATTCCTTACTAATCTAATTAAAGGTATATTGCTGAGAGCCATAGCCAAGTAGGAATGATGCATGGCAATTTCCTTGTCAGCCTACTCAATCTTACTTAGAAGGAGGACTCTCCATTGTGGAAATGGGCTTGCCTTGGACCCAGGTCATTTGCAGTGACATTGCATGAAAGGTGACCTTGCTCAGGGATTAGGGTGGATCCGGGTTTAGGGCGGTTCCAGGTTTAAGGTGGATCCTGCTGGGAATAGGGCGTATCCTGCTGCCTCAGGCGCCCGCTCCTTGAGTTCCCGTTGAGTGCTCATGGGATTCAGAGAGTATTTTGGGATGCAGAGCCCGGTGGAGGTGTGTATTCTCCCCAGAACGTGCGTGTAGAGTGCCGGTGAGAGTTCGGGAATAAAGAATTGCTGTTTGAATCTACAAGGCTGTGAGTGGCTCGTGATTTTGTGCCCAGCCAGACTGTGGCATTTGGTGGCCCGTATGGGGAACAACTGAAGCTTGGAGGTAAGTGAAATTGCTCCCCCTGAGGGAAGGTGAGAGAATGGGTGACCATTTCAAAAAATAATGTGTTCTTGTTTTGATTTATTTTGTTTTTGTTTCAAGCTGCCTATCCCTAGAAATTTCTCAGGCAAACTGGGAAAAATGGTTGGCTCAAGGTTTGAAGTTTGTCAGCCCTGAGGAAGAGAAAATTGATACAACGATTTTTTTATTCCGTTTTTGTTTTATTCAGTTTCGGTTTTGTTTTGCGTTATCTTATTGGGTTGCGTTATCTTTATAGTAGATTAGAAATTAGTAAAAAACAAACCAAAAGAGTGTTAAGTAAATTGTTAGAGGTTCAGACCATGGAGAAAGACATTTTAGATCAAGCAAAAGAGAAGGTCTCTCGAGCTAGTCAGACAGAGGTAGAAAATTTAAAGGAAAAGGGTCTATTAGGAAAAAGGCTACAACAGGAGGCTGCTACTAACTCCATTCTATCACCAGAGGGCATAATTCAAACAACAGCTCCATCTATGGAGACAGCTGAGTGGCCCTCAACCCCCGTAGTTGATAAATGGGATCCTGAGACAGGACCTCAAAGATTAGCATGCCCTGTACTTGAGCAGACAGGAGGGCAGCGAATTCACCGTGCTTTAGATTTCAAAACAGTGAAGCAGTTAAAGGAGGCTATAACAACCTATGGTCCCCAAGCACCATTCACAGTAAGCATGGTCGAATCCATTACCAACTTGGACATGACGCCAGCAGATTGGGCTAGCATGTGTAAATCTGTGCTAAATGGAGGACAATATTTGTTATGGATGGTTGCCAATGAGGAATTTTGCACAGAGACAGCTAGGCAAAATGCAACAGTCAGTTACCCTCAAAGAAATCTAGATATGTTGTTAGGAAAGGACCTTATGAGGGTCAACGGCAACAAATTGAATATGATCCTACTATATATGCACAAATTGCTGCAGACGCAGTTAGGGCATGGAAGACTTTACAAGGACATGGAGATTTACAAGGTCAGCTATCTAAGGTAATACAGAGAGCTAATGAACCTTACGCTGAATTTGTAGATAGGATTATTCAAACAGCTGCCAGAATTTTTGGGATACAGAACAAGCAATGCCATTAATAAAACAACTGGCTTATGACCAAGCAAATCGTTGCTGCAGAGAGGTTATTAGACCATGGAGACATGAAGATTTAAACATATATATTAAATTATGTAGAGACATTAATGAACAAGGGCAAGTCTTGGCAGCTGCAGTACAACAGGCTTTAGATGCCAGGCCAAAAACATGCTACAATTGTGAACAAACACGACATTTTAAAAGGAATTGCCCCATAGGAAAAGGGTTTAACAAAACTAGGTATTAAAGGAATAGAATACCTGTATTTGCCCACGATGCCATAGAGGGAGACATTGGGCTAATGAATGCCGTTCTCAAACCACCATAGAGGGTACACCCTTATCAAAAAACAGACAAGGACCAGGTATTTGCCCACGATATCATGGAGAAAGGCATCAGGCTCCATTGCCAAAAAACGGACTGGGGGGCCCAATGCTCCAGGGGCAGTGGAGGAACCCAACAACACCATCAGGGTAGTGCCCAGGACACATTGTCCATTAAATCCCTCATCAGACAAACCAGAGGGAGCACAGGGTTGGACATCTGTGCCTCTGCCAGAGCAGTACTAACTCCAGAGATGGGAGTTCAAATCATTCCCACAGGAGTAAAAGGACCTCTTCCCCAAGGAACAATAGGCTTATTATTGGGGCACAGTTCTTCTACACTAAAAGGACTTATGATATAAGTCCTGGGGTAATTGATCACGATTATGAAGGCGAAATAAAAATTATACCTAGTTCTCCAACAGGTATATCAGTAATTTCACCAGGAGATAGAATAGCACAATTATTAATAATACCCAGCCTGCATGATAAATTTTCCAGTCAAACTGTAGAAAGAAGTTCCAGGGGATTAGGCTCCACAGGTGTAGATTGGACTATGCTGTCTTTGAATTTAATGGGCTACTGGACACAGGTGCTGACCTTAGCATCATATCTCGTCAAGAATGGCCAAAAGATTAGCCATTACAACAAGCCACTCAAACGCTTCGAGGCCTAGGAGTGGCGACTAATCTCCATAGAAGTGCAGTGGTATTAGATTGGAAGGATCCTGAAGGATGTGAAGGAACTATACAACCATATGTGTTGGATCATCTTCCTATAAATTTATGGGGACGAGATGTCCTAGATCAATTAGGTTTGATGTTAACAAATAACATTAATTCTAATGCACCCACTACTAGGGCTAGACAAGGTTTTAGGAAAGAAAAAAGATTAGGAGAACAAGAACAAGGTATAGCAGCACCAATTCAAATAGATCAAGGAATAAATAGACATGGATTGGGTTTTCAGAAGGGGCCACTGAGACAATCAAAATTACTTGGAAATCAGAAAGACCAGTATGGTTTCCTCAGTGGCCCCTGACTAAAAAAAAGATACAAGTAGCCCATGACCTGGTCAAACAACAATTAGCAGATGGACATATAGAACCTTCCATATCTCCCCATAATACTCCCATTTTTGTCATTAAAAAGAAATCTGGTAAATGGAGATTATTGCAAGATTTAAGAGCCATTAATAATGAGATGGTTATTATGGGACCTGCTCAATCAGGGATTCCCCAATTGTCTGCTTTGCCAAAAACCTGGTATGTTTTATCTATAGATATTAAAGATTTTTTTTTCAATTCCAATTCATCCCAAGGATAGTCCACGTTTTGCATTTACTATCCCTGCACTAAATCATGAAGATCCTGATCAGAGATATGAATGGAAAGTACTCCCTCAAGGGATGGCTAACAGTCCAACTATGTGTCAAATCTATGTTAACAAAGTAATCCAGCCACTTAGAAATCAAAATCCTGAACTACAAATATTTCAATATATGGATATTTAATAATATTTATTAGCACAGAAATATAAAAATGCATTGCTGGAATGTTATGCCACACTTACAAACTTATTAAAAAATTATAATCTAGAGATAGCAATAGATAAAGTACAATTAAATTTTCCAATTAATTATTTAGGAGTTCTATTATCCTCAACCATAGTCCGTCCACCAAAAATTCAAATACGAGTAGATCAACTCAAATCACTTAACGACTTTCAAAAGTTATTGGGAGACATAAATTGGATAAGGCCTCATCTAGGCATACCAACAGGAGAGTTGTGACCTTTATTTGATATCCTAAAAGGTCCATCAGATCCAAATTCACCCCGCATGTTAACTCCTAAAGCAAGAAAGGCATTAAAAATTATTGAAACATATATGGAAAATATGCATTTGGATAGAATTGATATAAGTTTGCCTTTGTTATTTATTATACTACCAACAAAAAATATTCCTACAGGAGTATTTTAGCAAGAAGGACCATTATTGTGGATACATTTATCTTATTCTCCTAACACTATTCTTACTAGGTATCCTGAGGCTGTAGGACAATTAATACTCAAAGGAATAAAAGCAGCGAAGGGAATGTTTGGAATTTCTCCCAATAAAATTATTACTCCATATACTATGGATCAAATTGATGAGTTAGCTAATGAGTTAAATACTTGGGCAATAATCATGTGTAAATCTAATGTTTCATTTGATAATCACTTACCATCTAATCCTTTGTTGTCTTTTTGGTCTAAGCATCCTGTAGTTTTTCCAAAAATGACAAGAAAAACCCCTATCACGAATTCTCCAAATATATTCACTGATGGGTACAGCAGCAGTAGTTACCCCTGATCAAACTTTTACATTTTTAGTACCCAAACAATCAGCTCAAAAGGTAGAGCTTAATGCAGTATTACAAGCTTTTTTGATGTTTAAAGATTCTGTATTTAATTTATTTTCCGATAGTCAGTATATAGTTAATGCTATAGTATCCCTTGAAGATGCTGGTAGGATTTCTCCTTCCTCTACTGTTTTCTCTTTGTTTTCCACTATACAAAGTCTAATCTGGGACAGAAAAGATCCATTCTTTATAGGACATATCAGGGCACATACAGGATTGCCTGGAGCCCTTAGTTTGGGCAATGATTTAGCAGATAAAACTCACATGACATACATATTTTCTCTACACTAGAATAAGCTACAAATTTTCATAAAAGGTTTCATGTCAATGCTAATACTTTACAAAAGCATTTTAAAATAACTAAGGAACAAGCCAGGCATATAATAAAACAATGTCAAAATTGTGTGACATTTTTACCACAAGTTAATCTTGGAGTCAATCCCAGAGGACTGATACCTAACCATATTTGGCAGATGGACATCACACACTTGCCAGAATTTGGAAAATTAAAATATTTGCATATTACAGTTGATACTTCTTCCGGATTTTTGATGGGCTCCCTTCATGCCGGAGAAAAAACTAAAGATGTTATAGCTCATTGCTTACAAAATTTTGCCACTGTGGGCATTCCACAACAGTTAAAAACAGATAATGTTCCTGGCTATACCTCTACCTCTTTTAAACAATTTTGCTCATCATTTGGTATTACTCATATAACAGGAATCCCATACAATCCACAGGGGCAAGGCATAGTTGAAAGAGCTCATCAAACTATTAAAACGTACTTATTAAAGCAAAAAGAGGGAATTGGAAAGGGGTATAAATCCCCCAAAGATAAAGTTAAAATAACCCTTTTTACTCTAAACTTTTTAAATTTGGATTCATCAGGACTTAGTGATGCGGAAAGACATATGTATCCAAAAAATGTACATAAGCCTAAGGTACTTTGGAAAGATATTCTAACAGGACAATGGAAAGGTCCTGACCCAGTGATTGTCTGGAGTCAGGGTTCTGTTTGTGTATTTTCACAGGGAGAACAGCAGCCAATTTGGATTCCAGAGAGACTAACCAAAGCAATTTCTACAGACCAAAAAGAAGATGATTTGACTCAAATCCATAACAGCTGATATCCAGAGCTCCAGCTTGGCTATTCTTACATTTGCGACAGTGATTAACCAGGGTGCTTTTTTCAATATCTATTTTATTATTGCATTTTCCTACATCATAAAGTTCTATTTTATTTTTTGAGCTCATACAAACCTAGGTTAATGTTTTTCTGATCAGTTTTATTTTTTGACTGTGGAGTTTTTAAACATTGCAATGGAAATTTCACCTGTGTATAGCTACAAGGCCTTTACTATTGTCTTATGTGTTGTACATTTGTGTGTACTCTTGTGTTTTGTGTTGTATGTCTGTATGTGCGTATGTCCATAGATCATATATGAGGAGCGCTCATGAAAAAATGGATCCGAATTTTTTTTTATTCACGTGATTTCAATGCTTTAATTTAAATTAGGTAAACAGCTGTTAAGGATTGTTTTTAAAGGAGGTTAACAGATCTGTTTGTTTACTTTCACCTTTCCTTTTCATTATATTTAATAATTCTGTTCAGGATAATGTAAATTGTTCAAAAAATTGTTTTCTTAGTACCTGTTGGAATGTTACATAATTTCTTTTTAGCATCATTGCCAGAATTCCCATCTTCATCCCAGTGCCGGTGAAGACAAAGATAAAACCAAACTACAGCTTCTATGATAGCTATCACAGTAAACTGTATAAACTGATGCATCAATGAATAATAACTCAACAAGTAATGCTCAATCAAGGAGTTGATTTCTTGGGGAGGAAATGGACATATTGATAGATTCCTCTGCTTTGAACTGCTTGAAGAACTTGCCTGGACTATGTATCACTTGTATGCATTGTGAACTATCATTTGGTGCAGCAAATTGTGGTAGTGCTGGCATATCTTTGCTGATGGTGTCACCAGTGATGCAATTTTTCCAAAGGAGCTGTCAATTGGCTTGATGTCATGGCATTTCTGTATCCTCCTCCCTTCTGCTAGTGATGGTCTAAAATTTGGGGGCCAACAGAGGTGAGCAAAGAACCTCACCCCCCCACTGGTGCATAGGCCTATCCACAAGTATGGCTATATGCTGGACCGGTAGCCAATGACAGGTATGATCCAATTGCAGTGGTATCAACCTAAGACAGGAGGCTGATGCCTACAGGTCAGTTCATCCGATGATGGGTAAGGACCATATGTTGAATTGGACAACCTAACAGGCATGGTCCCTAAGCCACATTGCTTGTTGTTTAATTAATCAGAAGGGGGGAGATGCTGAGAGCCATAGCCAAGTAGGAATGATGCATGGCAATTTCCTTGTCAGCCTACCCAATGTTGCTTAGAGGGAGGACTCTCCATTGTGGAAATGGGCTTGCCTTGGACCCAGGTCATTTGCACTGACATTGCATGAAAGGTGACCTTGCTCAGGGATTAGGGTGGATCCGGGTTTAGGGCAATCCAGGTTTAGGGAGGTTCCAGGTTTAAGGTGGATCCTGCTGGGAATAGGGCGTATCCTGCTGCCTCAGGCACCCGCTCCTTGAGTTCCCGTTGAGTGCTCGCAGGATTCAGAGAGTATTTTGGGATGCAGAGCCCAGTGGAGGTGTGTATTCTCCCCAGAACGTGCGTGTAGAGTGCCGGTGAGAGTTCGGGAATAAAGAATTGTTGTTTGAATCTACAAGGCTGTGAGTGGCTCGTGATTTTGTGCCCAGCCAGACTGCGGCAGTATATGAATATATAGGTATTGTAATTTGTAATAAATATAATATTGATATAAGGAACAAGATTTGGGGGTCAAGAACTTGAGTGCACAAGGGAGGAAGGAACAAATTCTGTCTAAATATGTAAAGCAAATGTTTCCCACAAGAACTGATACAATACAGGGACTTAAAATATAAACACAAGCAGGGAGGGCACTGTAGGCAGAGGCAAGTGATGGGCACAGCTGCAGAAGCACGAAATGCTGTGAAAGGGTTGAGGAACAGCACACTGAGAGTGGCTGGACCATGAAGGATAAAATGCAAACAGAAAAAAAGGGTCAGTCTGGGAAATCACATGCAGGCTGCAAATCTGGGAAAGAGCCGAGCACATTCTGCTCCAAAGTTCAACATTTTTCTGACATCAGTGTAAGTCAATTAAAAATATTTTAAAAAACAGAATGATATGATGCTTATTGACCAATAATTTCCCAAAGGGACAATTATTTAAAATTTCTGGGTCAAAACACTTCTTTGGTTAGTGCTGTGTGCAAATTACCTTAAAATTTTCCCTTAATGTGAAGAAAATCATGGCAGATATATTCTTTTTTTCCCATTATTACCTTTTTGTTTTTTAAATCTTAATTTATTATATATGAAAACAGAATGCATTACAATTCATATTACACATATAAAGCACAATTTTTTATACCTCTGGTTATACTCAAAGTAGAGTCACATCATTCATGTCTTCATACAGGTACTGAGAGTAATGATGACCATCTCATTCCATCATCTTTCCTATCCTCATGTTCCCTCCCCTTTTCCCGTTGGCCCTATTTAAATTTCATCAAATCCTCCCAGGAGCCCCCACCATCACCTTATGAATCAGATACTTAAATCAGAGAAAACATTTGACATTTGGTTTTTTTGAGATTGGCTAACTTCACTTAGCATTATATTCTCCAACTCCATCTATTTACATGCAAATGCTATGATTTTATTCTCTTTTATTGCTGAGTAATATTCCATTCTCTCTCTCCAACCAGAGAGAGAGAGAGATGTCTCTGGTTGGTTCCATAGTTTAGCTACTGTGAATTATACTTCTATAAACATTGATGTGGCTGTGTCCCCATTGTAGGCTGATTTTAAATCCTTTGGGTATAGACCAAGGAGAGGGATAGCTGGGTCGAAAGGTGGTTTCATTCCCAGTTTTCCAAGGAATCTCCATACTGGTTTCCATATTGGATGCACCATTTTGCAGTCTCACTAGCAATGTAAGAGTGTGCTTTTTCCCCACATCCTTGCCAACACTTACTTTTGTTTGTATTCTTAATAGCTGCCATCCTGACTAGAGTTAGATGAAATCTTAGAGTAGTTTTGATTTGCATTTCTCCAATTGCTAGAGATGTTGAACATTTTTCATATGTTTGTTGATTCATTGTACATCACTTCTGAGAAGTGACTGTTCAGTTTCTTAGCACATTTATTGATTGGATTATTTGATTTGGGGAGTTTAGCTTTTTGAGTTCTTTATATACCCTAGAGATAGGTACTCTATCTGATGTGCAAGTGGTAAAAATTTGCTCCTGAGCTGTAGGTTCGCTATTCACCTCACTGATTGTTTCTTTTGCTGAGAATAAGCATTTTAGGTTGAATCCATCCAATTTATTGATTCTTGATATTAATTCTTGTGCTATAGGAGTCTTATTAAAGAAGCTGGGTCCTAATCCGACATGATGAAGATTTGGGCCTAATTTTTCTTCTAATAGACACATTGTCTCTGGTTTAATTCCTAGGTCCTTGATCCACTTTGAGTTGAGTTTTGTGCATGGTGAAAGATAGGGGCTTAATTTCATTTTGTTGCATATGGATTTTCCATTTTCCCAGCACCATTTGTTGTTTTTCGCACCTTTGTCTAACATAAGATAACTGTAATTATGTGGGTTAGTCTCTGTGTCCTCTATTCCATACCATTGGTCTATCAGTATATTTGGTGCCAATACTATGCTATTTTTGCTACTATTGCTCTGTAGTATAGTGATGCCACCTGCTTCCCTCTTCTTGCTAAGGATTGCTTTAGCTATTCTGGGTCTCTTATTTTTCCAGATGAATTTCATGACTGCTTTTTCTATTTCTATGAGGAATGTCAGTGGTATTTTGATTAGAATTGCATTAAATCTGTATAATGCTTTTGGTAGTATGGTCATTTTGACAATATTAATTCTGCCTATCCAGGAACAAGGCAGAACTTTCCATCTTCTAAGGTCTTCTTTAATTTCTTTCTTTAGCATTCTGTGGCTTTAATTGTAGAGGTCTTTCACCTCTTTCATTAAGTTGATCCCCAAGGGTTTTTTTTTTTTTTTTGAGGCTATTGTAAATGGGGTAGTTTTCCTCATTTCTCTTTCAGAGGATTTGTCACTAATGTACAAAAAATGTCTTTGATTTATGGGTGTTGGCTTTGTATTCTGTTACTTTGCCAAATTCATTTACTAGTTCTAGAAGTTTCTAATGTTGGCCTGAGGCTTAGCATAGGTAGCTTTTACAATGTTTTTATATGTTCTTGTTACCTCTAGTTTTTCTAGTGTTTTGAACATGAAGGGATGCTGTATTTTGTCAGAATAATTTTTTGCATCTATTGAGATGATCATATGGTTCTTATCCTTTAAGTCTATTGGTGTGATGAATTAAATTTATTGATTTCCATATGTTGAACCAACCTTGCATCCCTGGGAGAAACCCCACTTAATCATGGTATACTATCTTTTTGATATGTTTTTGTTTTCAATTTGCCAGAATTTTATTGAGAATTGTTGCATCTATATTCATTAGAGATATTAGTCTGAAGTTTTCTTTCTTTGATGTGTCTTTGCCGAGTTTTTGAATCAGGGTGATATTGGCCTCATAGAATGAGTTTGGAAGTGCTCCCTCTTTTTCTATTTCCTGAAATAAATAGACGAGTATTGATATTAGTTCCTCTTTGAAGGTCTTGTAGAACTTGGCTGTGTATCCCTCTGGTCCTGGTCTTTTCTTAGTTGGTAGGTTTGTGATGGTGTCATCGATTTTATCCCTTGAAATTGATCTGTTTAAATTGTGTATATCATCCTGATTCAATTTCAGCAAATTATATGACTCTAGCAATTTGTCGATGCCTTAGATATTTTCTATTCTACTGGAGTACAAAATTTCAAAATAATGTCTAATTATCTTCTGTATTTCTATAGTTTCTGTTGTGATATTTCCTTTTTTATCACATATGTTAGTAACTTGAGTATTATCTCTCCTTCTCTTTGTTAGCATGGCTAAGGGTCTGTCAATTTTATTTATTTTTTCAAAGAATCAACTTTTTGTTTTTGTCAATTTTTCAATTATTTTCTTTTTTCAATTTCATTGATTTCAGCTCTGATTTTAATTATTTCCCATCTTCTACTACTTTTAGTATTGATTTGTTTTTCATTTTCTAGAATTTTGAGATGTAATGTTAAATCATTTATTTGTTGATTCTTTCTTATTTTAAGGAATGAACTCCATGCAATGACTTTCCTCTTAATACTGCCTTCATAGAGTCACAGAGATTTTGATATATTATATCTGTGTTCTCATTCACCTCCAAGAATTTTTAATCTCCTCCCTGATGTCTTTTGCCACCCATTGTTCATTCAGTAGCATATTATTTAGTCTCCAGGTGTTGGACTAGCTTTTATTTTTTGTTTTATCATTGATTCTAATTTCATTCCATTGTGATCTGATAGAATTCATGGTAGTATCTCTACTTTTTTATATTTGCTAAGAGTTGCTTTGTGGCATAATAAATTATCTATTTTAAAGAAGGATTCATATGCTGGTAGAAGAAAGTGTATTCGCTCGATGAAGGATGAAATATTCTATATATGTCAGTTAAGTCTAAGTTATTGATTATATTATTGAATTATATGGTTTTTTGTCCAGTTTTTATTTAAAAGATCTATTCATTTGCAAAAGAGGTGTATTAAAGTCACCCAGAATTATTGTGTTGTGGTCTGTTTGACTCTTTAACTTGAGAAGTGTTTGTTTGATAAACATAGATGCTTCATTGTTTGGGGCATATATATTTATTATTGTTATGTCTTGTTGATGAATGATTCCCTTAAGCAGTATGAAATGTCCTTCTTTATCCCTTTTGATTAACTTTGGCTTGAAGTCTACTTTATTTGATATGAATATGGAAACCCCTGCTTGCTTCCGCAGTTCATGTGAGTGGTATGATTTTTCCCAACCTTTCCACCTTCAGTCTGTGGATGTCTTGTCCTATGAGATGAGTCTCTTAGAGGCAGCATATTGTTGGGTCTTTTTTTTTTTTTGTAATCCAATCTGCCAGTCTGTGTCTTTTGATTGGTGAGTTTAGGCCATTGACATTCAGGGTTATTATTGAGAAATTATTTGTATTCCCAGGCATTTTTGTTTATTTTTGATATTTAACTTGATTTGGTTTCTCCTTTGATTAATTTTTCCTTTAGTGTAATACCTCTCTTTCATTGTTGTTTTTCAATTCCTCTTCATGGAATATTTTGCTGAAGATGTTCTGTAGTTCATCCTCAAATCTAAAGCTTAGTTTTGTTGGATATAAGATTCTAGGTTGGCATCCATTTTTTTTTTCAGAGATTGGTATATGCTCTTCCAGGATCTCCTGGCTTTGAGGGTCTGGGTTGAAAAATCTGCTGAGATTTCAATTTTTCTTCCCTTATATGTGATCTGATTCCTCTCTCTTGCATCCTTTAAGATTCTATCCTTATTCTATATGCTAGGCATTTTTATTATAATGTGCCCTAGTTTGTATTTGTTGTAATTTTGTACATTTGGTGTTCTATAAACATCTTGTATTTGGTTTTCCTATTCATTCTTCATGTTTGGGAAATTTTCTGCTATAATTTCATTGAAGAGATTGTGAATTCCTTTGGTTTCAAGCTCTGTGCCTTCCTCTATCCCAAAAACTCTTAGATTTGGTCTTTTGATGCTGTCCCATAATTCTTGGATGTTCCTTACCATCTTCACTATCTGGTCAACTTTATTTTCCAGATTGTATCCTTTGTCTTTATTATCTATGATTCTGTCTTCCAAGTGATCAAGTCTGTTGGTGATACTTTCTATTGAGTTTTTTATTTGGTTTATATTTTCCTTCATTTCAAGGATTTCTGTTTTTTTTTTCCTCAGAATCTCTCTTTCTTGAAGTAGTCTTTTGCTACATGTATTTGCTCCCTTATCTGTTTATTGGTGTCATCAATGGTTGTCTGTATGCGCTCTCTTTTGCTTGTATTTGCTCATTTATGGTATTCTTTAATTCACAGATCATTTTAAATATGAACATTATGAACTCCTTTTCTGACATTTCATCAACTGTGCTATCCATGGGTTCTGTTATTGTAGTATCCTGCTTTGGGGGGGGGGCACTTTCCTCTCTTGTTTTTTCATGTTGTCTATGTGATTTCCTTACTTGCAGTGTGGATCTGAGGTGTTACAGTTTCTACCCTACAGTCTTGTAGTATCTGTGCAGATTATCTTTATCTCACCTTGGTGGTGGGCTTCCAGACCCTCTCGGTGTCCCAGGATGGATGCTACAACAACTATAGGTGGTGGCAGCAATAGCAGGAGGTAACTTGAGATAGCAGAGAAGGTGCCCCAAGATGGATGCAACTTCTTTCTGAGATGAGGCTGAAAGGGTGGGCCTTGGGCTGGGGATGTGGCTCAAGTGGTAGCGCGCTCGCCAGGCATGCACGGGGCACTGGGTTCAATCCTCAGGACCACATAAAAAAATAAAGATGTTGTGTCCACCGAAAACTAAAAAATAAATATTTAAAAATTCTCTCTCTTCTCTCTCTCTCTCTCTCTCTCTCTCTCTCTCTCTCTCTCTCTCTCTCTTAAAAAAAAGAAAAGAGAAGAAAAGAAAAGAAAGGGTGGGCCTTACACTGGCTTTGGGATGCCTGCTCCAAGATGCAGTTGATCCTAGGCCCTGTCTGTTGTTCCAAGGTAGAGGCTACTGCATAGGGATGGCTATGGGGATGGCTGCAGTGTGTCAAGATGGAAGTGGTTTTAGACCTGGGCTCCCAAGTGGTAGTGGGGGCTGGAGGGGCTGGAGGGGCTGGCCCAAGCTTACCCTGTGCTCTGGCTCCCACGCTGTTCAGCAAGGAATGTCTAGGCTGGGCCTGAGCTCCAGTAGGGCTCTGCCAGTGGCTAAATGGACCTGGGCCTAACCTGAACCCTGACTCTTGCACAGGTTGGTGAGGCACATCTGGGCCCTGTCTGAGCTCCAGCAGGTGTCTACCAATGGGCAGAAGAGGTTCTGGGCCAAGCCTGAGCTCGATATATTCTTATTGTATGATCTAAATCTAACAAGTTTGGCTCAGAAAAGTATGAAGTTATCAGACAAATAAAGACTGAACAATAAAAATTACCAATGATAATTGACAGATATAAATATAAGTTAATAGCATTAGATGTTTAAGCTTTACTTCTCAAAATCCAACCTCTTTCTGAGTTTAATACCATACTACTTAATTTTTTTCTTTTACTTAACAGGAATAATGGCTTATAATCACATGGTTATGATCCAGTATTGAAGAAAAATAGTTCTAAATCCATGGGTCTACTTAGGAGATAGAGTTGAGAAATTTTAGGAATCAAGAAAACTTTATAGTGAATAATATCATCATCTTTAGTAAGCACATTTACACTAAATCCTCAGGAAGAGCTAGAACATCTGTTAGGCTCTTTCTAACTTGAATTCCCAGGCTTCCAATTAGAAATGGAAAATTATTTAAGTTGTGCCTGTATCCTGTAGTAACTATTCAAATTTCAGTTTCTCATAGAGTACTTCATTATACTCTAAAGGAGAACACAGAAAAAATGTCCACATTGTCTAAGAAGAAACAGAGAGCTTATTAGCTACTTAATACAAGAATGTGGTGTGAACCATACAAATATCTGAACTAGTGTGCTTTTAATCAGGAAGCACCTGGAATAACCCTTGTAACCTTCTCCACTGAGTGAATGCATAGAAAATTTAATACAGCCCTCAAGGAGCTTAGCGGTATAGACCAAAAATGTCATCTAAATTTTGAAATATTTAAAGTATCAGTCTAATCTTTTCAAATGCTGGAAATTTGCATTCTGTTTCTCTTTATATCAATGCTTCTTTTGATGTAAAAATGTCTTCAGCTGCATACAAGTTAAATTACTAATGTTTCTCATACATCCTTGAATGAAATCAATATTCTTAAAGATAGCATCACACTTATTTCTGGCTTTGTATACCTAAGCATGCCTCTACATGGCCCTACAGATACTGACAAGTACCCAGTTGGAGAAGCATTAGCTACCCACAATCTGAAGTTCTCTGTGTGGAGCTTACTCTCCTGAGTACAAAGTTGAGGCTTCAGAAACTCCAGATATGGAGGTGTGTGTGCTTTTCAGTTAGGGAATGCTATTGATGTCTAGATTTCTTCATTACTTGAGCAAATAGGTGACATAGGTTCTACTGAGTCATACTTAGAGATCAGAGAAGAAAAAGAACTTGCTCTCTTCAGTCAGACTAAGGACAATTCAAGGAAATGCAATGCTTCTCTCATTTAAGCCATGCTCTTCCCTAAGTCAACAGCCATTGAACTGAAATTGAATGCCATAACTGCCTCAGCTAAAAACATTGGGGTTTTAGGTCCTGTGGCAGTGAAACAGCATGGAATGGAAAACTATCATTGGGAATCTGAAAGGTTACTTTGGCTGGGAGTGGGGAAGAATGACCTATCCAATAGTGAAAGGGACATGAGGTAAGGAGACTATGCTGGGCTTGCAGTAACCAGTCACTCAGCTCCTGCTCACCCTTTGGGTCTCTGTCTAGCCACTATTCCCTTAGGAAGGTGTCTCTTGATTCCCTGGCATTGGCTGAGTTTTACCATTCAAATAGCCTCACAGGCTCTTTTTAAATTGGTAAAGAATTTGTATTCTCAATTTTGTTGTATGAACCTTTCATTTAAGAAGTGTGTCTGTCTTATTCTCACTACCTTAAACATAGTGGGTCCTCACTAAATATTTATTGGCTACAAGATTAAATAATAATCACTTTTCTACTAGACAGCAAAGGTGAATCATTAATAATGTAGTTAACATTAAAGTAGTAATAATACATACTTTCATGTCTCTCTTCCTGTCAATGTTGTCATTAATACATTTCCTCTATGGGAACCTTTAAAATTCTTCTTCAGTGATTTATCTTCCAAAGAGAAAGCAATCAGATATACCTCTCTGTTCCTAGATTCATTTAGATTGGGCCAGAGAAGTCAATCAATCATGAAACCTAATTAGCATACTACTCTCAGCAGCTGTGGGCATTGCTGAAGTGTCCTTCATTCATATTAATGTCATCATTTTAGTGGAGGTCATTGAACAAACAGCATAATATCTGGAAGATTAGCTTAAATACAGGACACCATTCAGCTGGCTAAATTGCAATAAATTGGAAAGGTATATGACCAAGAGTAATGTCTTATTTACTGGGACTCTTCCTCAAAGCATGTATGTAACTTTAAGAGAGAGAGAGAGAGAGAGAGAGAGAACCTCAAGCACATAAGGAACAGCAGCAGATCCTCTTTAATTAATTATGACTAGTTGGCTATTTCTCCAAATAATTGCAAACACAGCTATAAAATATTAATCAGCTTCAGCCTCTCTTTGTCATGCAGGACAGATGGAAACTTCATACATAAATATTATTAGTCATGATTCAGGTCATTTGGAGAAGTATTTTCTGGAGCTTGGCATGAATTGGTCAGAGTTAGGGACAAATGTGATTTGAGAATATAAAGAAGAATGATGCCATTGGTTAAGTCAGCCAAGACAGGTGGTCTGCACACTGCACCCTAATTTCTGTACTTTCTTTACATCTGTCAAATAAAATTAATGGCTCATTTTAAACAGTGAATGACTGTTGCTTGATGGTATGAACAAATTACTTGGCAATGTCACTGCAAGTGAATACCACATACTTCATTAACTTCCGGTTGAGATAATCAGTGGGGAAATAATTAGTCTAACTCTGACAATCCCCCAAGAAATGACCAAATTTTTATTTTTGCATTCAACTACCATAATACTTCATAGGTATGAATTATTTACCTTCTTAGAACCAATGTATTATCATGAAGGTAAAAACACAGTCCTATGCAACATCTTAATTTCAGTGTAAAGTGCATTTGTACACAACCAAAATAAACATAAATAGAAACTTTTTAATATTTATACAATATCCAAGCATGGAACTAAGTGTTTTACAAGTACTATATCACTTAATTCTCAAAATCATAAGAAAGGTAATATCATTACATCCATTTTGTGAATGAAAGAACCAAGGTTCATGAGATAAATATCTTGCCCAAGTTCACCCTGCTAGTAGATGGCTAAAATGGGATTCAAACCCAGGTGGTCTGACACAATATCCATGGCAGTGGTCACAATAATAGTCCGCTAATTTGCAGGGGTTGGGGGCGCAGGTGGGAGAAACAAACAAAGATAGAGGCAGAGACAGAGATTGTACCTGTATGGAAGGGCAAGTTTTTTTTTTCTTTCTTCTAGATAATGGCTTTTTGAAGTAGGCAGATTCCAACGAAGGCAATGCCTTCCAGTTATATTTTGTAGAAGAGTTCAATGACGGAACAAACCTGAATGACTGTGTAATCATTGAGTTCACCATTTTAACTGGTGTGTCAAATTGCATTATAACACAGCAGATTGTATTAGGTCATCTTTATTACCTTACTTATTAATGTGATGGATATCATATGACATAATTCCTGAAAAGGTCACAGAAATAGATTGGTATAAGAACTTTAAGGAAAGTAGAAGCTATGAAAAATATAGCAAATCTGCACTGACATTCTACATGTAATGATAATTTTTGTAACAACTTATAAAATTCATTTCCATAATGTACAAATTACTTTTTAATCCAGTATATTTAATTGCCAGGGCTACACAATACAACACAAAGCCTACCCCAATTAATTTTTGTAATATGTAGCATTATTCTTCTCTGTATTCAATAGGAAATAGGTTAGTAGTGAATAACAAAAGGGAATAAATGCTAAAATCAGATAAGATAGGTGTCAGCCCTGATAGCACATTGTGTTTTGGGGTGTGTAATCTTGCAGGTATTTAAGTTCTCTGAGCTTTCATTCTTTGCTCTGAGATAATAGTAATCCATTGTATATAGCTAATAAATAAAGAAAAATTACAGAAAATGTGAAATAACTTATGACAATACTATGTACATGGTAAATATCAGTTTCTGTAGCTATGATTAAATATAATAGTATTTTCAGGCTGGGGATGTTGCTCAGTGGCAGAGTTCTTTCCTAGGCAAGATCCTCAGCACCACATAAAAATAAATAAATAAAATAAAAGTTCTGTGTTCGTCTAGAGCTAAAAAAGAATACTTAAAAAATTATATAATATATTTTCCAGATCCAGGTAGCATGCTGCAAGCATGCTTCACCCTGCCTCCCCCAATACCAATACTTTTCTATTTATTTCAGGAAATAAAAAAAGAGGGAGGAACACTTCGAAACTCATTCTATGAAACCAATATAACCCTGATTCCAAAACCAAGCAAAAACACATTAAAAAAAAAAAACAACTTCAGACCAATATCTCTAATGAACATAGATGCAAAAATTCTCAGTAAAGTTCCAGCAAATAGAATACAAAAACATATCAAAAGATTGTGCATCATGATCAAGTTGGATTTAATCCCAGGGATGCAAGGTTGGTTTTACATATGAAAATCAATAAATGTAATTCATCACATCAATAGGCTTAAAGATAAGAACCATATGATCATCTCAATAGACGCAGAAAAAGATTCAACAAAATACAGCATCTCTTCATGTTCAAAACATTAGAAAAACTAGGGATAAAAGGAACATATCTCAACATTGTAAAAGTTACCTATGCTAAGCTCTAGGCCACCATCATTCTAAATGGGGGAAAAATTGAAAGCTTTCTCTCTAAAAACTGGAACAAGACAAAGATACGCTCTTTCACTACTTCTATTTATGATAGTTCTTGAAACACTGGCCAGAAAAAAGCAACTAAGGGTAAATATTTAAATCAATTTCCTTCTATTTTAATGTTTTCTAAATTGGCTCCTGCCTATAAATTTTAACACCCTCATCTGAGACTTGTAATTTCTGCACCACCAAAAATTAAAATTGATGGGATTTTTGAAAAAATTACTAATAATCTCCTTGTTCTTCTATTTTATCCAATATTTGACTTTAAATTTCTCTCTTTTATCTTTTTCTATCTTAAATGTCTGTATCTAATAGTTGTCTTAGTTTTTTGTATTTTTTATTTGAAATACCTTTATTTGACATTTTCAACCATTTTCTATCTTCTAGTTTTCTTCTAAGGTTTTTATATTTACCCTTAGTTGCTTTTTTCTCTCCTAGTTTTCTTTTGTTTCCTATTTTGTGGATTAAAAATTCTTGTCTTTCTGCATCTTTTTTATCTTCCTATATCTTTTTTATCTTTCTATTATCTTCTCTTTTTTTTTACCTTTCTGTACTTCTGTTTTTAAAGTTTTCCACTTCAAATTTTTAATCTTCTTTATCTAAATATCTTTTATCTTATTATCTTCCCATTTTCATGGTTTTTTTTTCCTCCATCATGAAGGCATCTTAACCACCTTCAATTTAACCTTTTAAAGCCTTTTGCAACGTATTTAGACATTTTACAACTTTTTGCTTTACGACACAAAGATTATCTCATTTCCTTCTTTTTGGTTTAATAAGTTTAATAGTTTGATGAGTAAAGCAATCTTTTTTCCACCATGAAGGTATTTCGACCACCTTCAATTTAACCTTTTAAATCCTTCCAGTTATCATCTATACTGTACTTTTAAATGTACTTTTTCACCACCTACAGCTTCACTCTTTTAAATGAGGCTTAGATTTTGTTTAAATCACTTAATGTTAGTTTATATGGCTGCCCTTCAACCAAAGGCTTTTTTTTCCCCATTAAGAAGCTTTGTCTCAATCTGCCATGTACAAATATCTTTCTCTTCTTTCTTCCTTTCTCAAGCTTTTAAATTAAGTCTAGTTTCCTCAAAATCTTTTTAAATGGCATTTTACAACTTTTTACTTTACCACACAGAGATTATCTCATCTAGAAACATTTCTTTTTCCTTTAACCTTTTATGTTAAAATATATTTCCACATCTTGAATCTTTTTATATCTCTTTTTTAACCATTAACCCTTTTTATAAATTCACATTCTGAAACAACTCTTATAAAATTTCTGATTTAGACAAATTATCCACTTTAATAAGATGAAATACTTCCATGTTTTTTATGGTACTATTATACTGTAATTGAAACCCAACTGAAACTTCTTATACTCTTTGTATATAAATTACACCTGATAGAATCTTAACATTTAGTAACCTTGTTTCAGCAAAGACACAGACCAAAGCAATATTAAACTTTTTTCTATTTACCAATTTATGAAAACATACATAATGTTTAAATATATTACCTTATGGAACTTAATAAGTAAAGAGTACTTGATTTTATATTTAGTGGTTGATATTTTAACACTTTAGCTTTGTAAATTAATCAGATGTCTGTAAAAACCAAGATCTTAGACAAATGTAGTAAACAGAACTAGCCATCTCTTTCTTGTTGAAGAAAAATCCTTCGACAAGATACCATGATGGTCCCATTGATATACTTAATAACTCGTCTTTAAAAAGCCATGGGCTACATTTTTGTACTGTATCAATATATGCCCTAGCTGTTCTTGGTCTCACTGGGGTGCCTCCTTCCTTTAACAATTTCTCTTCCTCAGAGGCGAACAAATTCAAACCTTGAGTCAACTATTTCCCCCAGTTTGCCTGAGAAAGTTCTAGGAACAGGCAACTTGAAATAAAAACAAAATAAATCAAAACAAGAACACATTGTTTTTTGAAATGGTCACCCATTCTCTCGCCTTCCCTCAGGGGCGAGCAATTTCATTTACCTCCAAGTTTCAGACGCTCCGCGTACGGACCACCAAATGCTGCAGTCTTGGCTGGGCACAGAATCACGAGCCACCACACACCTTGTAGATTCAAACAGCAATTCTTTATTCCCGAACTCACACTGGCCTCTACACACGTTCTGGGGAAATCCAAGTTCTACTGCTGCCCAATTCACCTACTCCACGAGGCTTTTTTCTCCAATACTTTTTGAATCTCACGAGAACTCAACGGGAACTCAAGCAGCAGGAACACCCTATTCCCAGCAGCAATAATCTTCAACCTCCAACTTCCCTAAAACCCATATTGTCTTAAACTGGGAACGCCTTAAACTTGTCTTAAACTGGGAACGCCCTAAACCCAAGGAGCGGGATACTTCCTCAAACCTGCAGGATACACCCTAATCCTGGATTCACCCTGGTCCTTGAGCAGGGTCACCTTTCTCAAACACACATGCAATGTCACAGCGAATTTCCAAGGCAAGTCCATTTAACATGGGGTACGCTGGCAAGGAAATTTCGATGCGTCATTCCTACTTGGCAATGGCCCTCAGCACCAGCCATACCTCACCTGCCTCCAGTAACCACCTAGTTAACCCCATCAGGGATTAATTCACTGGGTAGGTTAAGGCTATAACACAGTCATTTCTCCTCCAAACCTTCTTGCATTGTTCCACATGTGAGCTGTTGGAGGACACCTCATATCCAAACCATAATAAGTAGCAAGATTCTTTATGTAGAAAATTCTAAGAAATTTGTTTTAAAAATTTCTAAAACTAATTATGAGTTAAGTCACAAGATTCATGGAAACCAACATCACTCATATTTTTATGTGACAGCAATTGATAATGGGAAAAACTGGAAATGAAATTTTAAAACAATAAAGTCTATAATTTCCTAAAAACATAAAACTAATAGGTATAACTTATTAGGTACAAAATAATAAAAATTTTTAAAAACGAAAAACTAGAGATGACCAAAATAAAATAGATTTATGATAATTATATTTAAATTATTTAAAATTTTAAGTTTTTGACAATATCAAGACAACTGAAGTCCTCAGGCATTGCTAGTAGGAATATAAAATAAAAGGACTCTGGAAAATATCTTGGTAGTTCACACAAAGTAAATTATATATTTACCATTTGACCCACACATCCACTCCTGAGTATTTACCGTAGGGAAGTGAAAACAGGTTTACACAGAAATATTTACTTGAATGTTTTTAGCTCCACACATTTTCTATCAAAGTGTAAATAACCAATGACCTTTAATAGATATATGACTAAACAATTTGTGGTACATCCACACAATGGCCTCAGGAGTAAAAATGAACAAACTCAACTCGAAACGATTTGAAGGAATCTAAAAAATATTATGGTGAAAGAAGAAAAAGGAAACAGTCTCAAAGTGTTACATACTATGCAGTTCCATTCTTGTGACATTTTTCAGTAGAAAAATTTATAGTGACAGAACACACATCAGTGGATACCAAGCTTAAGAAATAGGGAACAGTAGGATCACCACATAGGGATAGAAGGAGGGAGACCTGGGGAGTGATGGAGCTACTCTATATCCTGATTGTGATGGTGATTACAGTAATCTATAAAACTTTTAAAATTCTTAGATTGTGTAACAAATAAAGTAAATTTTCCTGCACATTATTTTTTTTTAGAAATAGTGAAATCAATGGAAGCTTTGTGTTTTAGTCAAAAATGTCCTCCAGCCACATCAATGTTTATAGCAGTACAATTCACAATAGCTAAACTGTGGAGCCAACCTAAATGCCCTTCAGTGGATGAATGGATAAAAAAATGTGGCATATATACACAATGGAATTTTACTCAGCAATAAAAGAAAATAAAATCATGGCATTTGCAGGTAAATGGATACAGATGGAGAATATAATGCTAAGTCAAGCTAGCCAATCCCCCCCCCCCAAAAAAAATGCTGAATGTTTTCTCTGATATAAGGAGGCTGACTCATAGTGGGATAAGGAGGGGGAGCATGGGAGGAATAGATGAATTTTAGATAGGGCAGAGGGGTGGGAGGGGAAAGGAGGAGGCAGGGGATTAGCAAGGATGGTGAAATGTGATTGACATCATTATCCAAAGTACAAGTATGAAGACACTAATTGGTGTCAACATACATATACAACCAGAGATATGAAAAGTTGTGCTGTACATGTGTAATAAGAATTGTAATGCATTCTGCTGTCATTTGTTTTTTTAAAAAAAACAATAAAAAAAGAAAAGAAAAGCCAATCAATTAAAATTATAATTAGAAATATTGGAAATGAAAAATACCATAATATAATAAAATACCATAACTTAAAAAAAGTCCTTAGTCTCAAGAAATAGGAATCTACACTAATACTGACTTAATCCAATACAGGTTTATTTTATTTATATATATGCATTTTCTTGTAGGTTAGCTGCTTGAAAATGCTGAGACTACAACTTTGCATCTTCAGCTCATTATCCTTCACCTGCTCACTGTCCAGCCTCATGCTTGTTGCCCCTTAGTAGAAATACTGCAAAAACAGTTTTGGACAATCAGATTGGGCCTTCAGCTGAAAGAGGGCTAAGAAGAAAGCCAGATCTGCCCTGATCATTGGGGAAATCAAAGTCTTTCCAGGACACACCCTGCAGACTTCTCTTTATATTTAATTGGTCAAAACTGGGCCAGCTGCCCAACAGTAAGCCAATCACTAGTGAAAGATGAAGGTGTTACTTTGAACAATTTAACAAACTGAGATTGATTTCCATGGATTGGAGTAAGGCTTACTTCCCTAAAATGAAACAGATGGTAGAGGAAATGACCTATTTCCATTCTTTAATAGTATAAGGTAAAATTTTCTCACCACCCCCCCAACATGATATATGGAATTTTGTAAAACAACTGCTTCACTCATGAAATATATTCATTTTCTTAATTTAAAAAATTATTCAATGGCAGAAAGATCAATAGAAGAAAGGGAGCGGGGGAGGGGGAGGAAGGAAGTGGAGAGAAGTACTGGAAACTTAATTAGAACAAGATATATTCCATGCCTTTATAATTATATCAGAATGGATTCTACTGTCATGTATAACTAAAAAGAACCAATTTTTAAAATATATTTTTAAAAAACATTTAAAACCTGATCACAGGTGTTCTATAATAGATCTAGCTTATATCATATAAATTGCATCTTAAATAAGCTTAATCGCACATCAAAAACATTTAAAAGTATACCTTCAAAAGTACCCATGAATGTACAGAATTTTATACTGCTCTGTAGAAAATAAATTGATACAAATACATGATAGAAATCTTAACAAAGTACTTTCATGCTGTTCTTGTCCTTTACAAATTTTTTTTCAATACATTTTCCATCTATCTTTTTTTTTCAATGTCTTCAAAGGAGAATTTTCTTCAAAAACACTTTAATGTCAATTTTTTTGCTTCAGGACTACATGACAAAGGAGTACTGGTGAGGTGAAGGAGACTTCAGGAAGGTAATCTATGGCAGCATTCACATTTCCTTTTTTTAATATTTATTTTTTTTAGTTTTAGGTGGACACAATATCTTTATTTTATTTTTATGTGGTGCTGAGGATTGAACCCAGAGCCTCACACATGCCAGACGAGCGCGCTACCGCTTGAGCCACATCCCCAGCCCCCACATTTCCTTTTTATTTTAAAAGTCTAAAAGTATTTTCATTTTGTTTTGTTTTACTTTGCAACTTTTAATCATTCCTGATCTCATTTTCAACTTTCAGACTCTGCAGAATTTCTAACCGGAGAAGAAACATTTGGTACATTGGGCTGTTTGTCCTTTTATAGTCTTGCTGATCTTTGCGTCTGGCACCTCCTTACATTTTGTAGTTTCCCATGCAGTTTGCAAAAACCCCAAAAAATTTTATTTTAGTCCAAGATGGTGTCAAAGAACAATATCAAGTGCTCATGTAAGTGCCTGCCAGCAGATCAGCACTTAGAAGCTCAGGTAGAATCCAAACAAAATTCAAATACTTTTGTTAGGTCTACTTTTATACAGGATTTTGCTAACCTAATGTTATAATTTTAAATATTAAGTTTTACTGAGAAGTGTGCAGATAAATCAAATATAAACTACTAAACTATATGCTATACCAGCTGTGCAGAGACAGGTACAATGTCTGACTCACTGTTAGTTACTTTCCCCTTAGGGAAAAAGAGGAAGGAGTTGCTCTGGGCAATTTCTATTGACTCACCAGTTCTTTCCAGGCGATGACACGTTGTGTTAAGGACAGCAACCTATAAAAATAAAGTACATGTGGTTGTGAAATTTCACTTGTCATGTCAAAAAAGGTAAAAAAAAAAATTAAAACCCCATCCTCCTTACTCCCAGCCCAACTTCTGGCATTCGGTTGAAAATGGCATTTTATTAAGAGAATGAAGCTGATTCTCTGCACACATGCACCCAAAGAAAGCAATTGTACTGACAAAGTAATTCCATGAATAGACTGATACAGATAATGTCTTTGCTGGAAATTAAATCCAATATGACAGATTGGGTTTTATTCAAGCAATATATTTGGTAAAGTTGTAAAATCATTAGTCTCTTTCTGTGATTTATTATTCTTAATAGTTTACTTAGTGTGCAATTTATTAAATTCTAAGATAAATTATAAAAGCCCCAGCACCCCAAACCCTTCTCTTATACCACTTATAAGATTAATTTAAATATAACTGCATCAATAAAATAGCATATATTATGTATACACTTCTATCCATAGATTGTCTTTCATTCTTGCCTGCATTTATTTTCAACAAACTTTACCTTTAATACTTCTGTTTCAAAGGTAAGGGGAAAGCATTATTTTCAATACAGAACACCCCTTTACAATGCTCAGAATTTACTGAGATTTTTTAGTGTTTTATATAGCCAATGTCAATGTCTGTGCTAAATCTTTTCTCACAACTCAAATGTTACCCTTTAAAAAAATATATTAGCTTGACATTGATATTGATTTTTTTCTATTTTTTCTTTTATTCCCAAATTCTGGAGTGAATAGAAAACATTCCCTGATTCAATCATGAGGGAATTATTCATGATAAATGATGATGTCTGCCATTAAATACACACATGTAAACACACGCACACACACAACATCATGTCACTGTTCAACACAGGTCAACTCTACTCTCTTAAGCCATTTGAAGTCCTAGACTCTTTCTATCTTAAAAAAAATGTAGGAGGGGAGGAGTAGGGAGGATAGGAAGGACAGCAGAATAGAATAGACAATATGATTGATGTATGTACATTCCATGTATGTATTATATGTCAAAATACATTCTGTTGTCATGTATGACTGAAAAAAAATAAATCATATGGTTAAAAAATGTAGGAAAAGAGAAATTAATACTGCGCATTGACAATGAATTTGTTTCACTTTTTATGTCAATAATGCAATGTTAATTACAGAGAAGTAGGAAACTAGTTCTGAAATTGGGCCATAAAATGTCAACTTCTGTTTCCAAGAACTGTTGTGCAAGCTGTTTTTCAGAATGCAGGCACAGAATCCTAGGACCTGACCTAAAATGACCTTGAGAGCCTGGCAGTACCAAAGTCTCCCACAAATGGAGCCTAAAAAAACAGAACAGGGCCTTGCTGACCTAAATTAGTATTACTGCCAGAAGTTGCAGGACCCTGCAGTAACAGAGATGCTGGAGTCTCCCATTTACCCACAGTTCCACTTGGCATGGCATACTGGATGCAGCCTAATCCACCAAAACTCTGGTTATAACCAATCAGCTCTTCTTTTCCCCTTTCCCTGGACTGTTCAAATTCCTTCTCTACCAGCTGATCATGAAGACAGATTTGAACATGCCTCCTCTTCTATCTCCTTGTTGGTCAACCTACAATCAAGTTCTTCATTTTTGCAAAAAAACAGTGCCGTGTTATTGCCTTCTAAGCACATCAGGCAGGAAGTTCTTGCTTGGGGTCAGTTCAAGAGAAAATATAATGAAGAGACACAAGATCCACTAGTCTCCATAAATAGGTATAAGCTCAGTTCCTCACACCCCCAAATCCATTAGTCCCTGAATTCAAACTCAGACTACACTACTTACTAGATATGTGACCTTGGGCAAATTAGTTATTATATCTGTGATTCAACATCCTTATTTGTAATGTAGCTATAGAGATAGAGTCTGCTTCAAAGGTCTAATTTAATAGGCTAACCCATAGGTCTTAAAACACTGGGCACGCAGTAAGCTAACTCTAAATATAAGATTTTATTGTTTATTTTCATGTCTTTTCCTTAGATTATAAATCTTTAAAGTATTGTCACCATGAAACTTTAACAGTTCCTGACAAAGGATATTTGCTTAATGAATACAAGTCAAATGTGTAAATAAAAGATACATACAGAATCTCATGTTGTATATAAAGGAAAATGAAGGGAAGGGAAATGAGATGGGAAAGGAAGGATAGTGTAGTAAATCTGACATACCTTTCCTGTGCATATATATGAATATTCCACAGTGAATCTCACCATTGTTTACATCAACAAGAAATTAATTTAAAAAGAATTAACTATGAGAAAATGACAGAAAAATCAGTAGAGGGAAGGGAACAGGGAGAAGAGGGAGGCAAAAGGAAGAGGAGGGACTGAATTAGAACAAGATATATTCCATGCTTTTATGATTATGTCAAAACGGATTCTACTGTCATGTATAACTAAAAAGAACCAATAAAAATCTCTTGTTATATACATATATAATATGCAACACATACAATATATGTACACATAAAAATACATCTATCTCTATTTGCTGACAACATGATTCTATATTTAGAAGACCCAAAAAACTCCACCAAAAAGCTTTTGAACTCATAAACAAATCTGGCAAAGTAGCAGTATATAGAATTAACACCCATAAATTAATTGCATTCCTATACACCAAAGACAAGTCAGCTAAAAGAGAAATCAGGAAGACTATTTCATTCACAACAGCCTCAAGAGAAAAAAAAATATTTGGTAATCAATCTAACAAAAAAAAACAACAAAAAAATGTTAGACCTTTACAGTGAAAACTACATAACACTAATGAAAGAAATTGAAGAAGACCTTAGTAGATGGAAAAATCTCCCATGTTCTTGGATAGGCAGTATTAATATTGTCAAAAGGCCATATTGCCAAAAAAGCTATACAGATTGAATGCAATTACCATTAAAATTCCAATGACATTCTTCATAGAAATAGAAAAGGCAATCATGAAAATCATTTGGAAAAATAAGAGTCCCAGAATAGCCAAAGCAATTCTTAGCAAGAAAAGTAATGCATCAGAGTATCAGAACTTCAGTTATACTACAGAGCTATAATAACAAAAACAGTGTAGTATTGGCACAAAAATAGAATTGAAGACTAATGGATCAGAATAGAAGACACAGAGACAAACCCACATAAATACAGTTATCTCATACATATATTGGAGAAAAAATAGCCTCTTCAACAAGTGGTTCTGGGAAAATTGGACATCCATATGTAGTCTGTTGAAATTGAACCCCTATATCTACCTTGCACAAAAGTCAACTCAAAGTGGATTAAGGACCTTGGCATTAGACCAGCAGCTCTGCTCATGTTAGAAGAAAAAATAGACCCAACTCTCTATCATCTGGGCTCAGGAACAGACTTTCTCTATAAGACTCTAAGAATACAAGAGTTAAAATCAAGAATCCATAAATGGAATGGAATGGATTCAAACTAAAAATCTTCTTCACAGCAAAAGAAACAATCAAGAAAATTAACAGAGAGCCTACAGAATGGGAGAAAATCTTTGCCTCCAGCACTTAGGATAGAGGTTAATTTCCAGGATATACAAAGAACTCAAAAACCTCAACACATACACACACACACACACAAAAAAAAAAAAAAAAAAAAAAAAACGGTTAACCCAATCAATAAATGGGCAAGAAAACTGAATAAACACTTCACAGAAGAAGAAATACAAATGGTCAAAAAAATATATGAGGGGCTGGGGTTGTGACTCAGCGGTAGAGTGCTTGCCTAGCATGTGCGAGCCCTGGGTTCAATCCTCAGCACCAGATAAAAGTAAATAAATAAAATAAAGATATTGTGTCCAACTACAACTAAAAAAAATAAATATTTTTTTAATATATATATGAAAAAATGCTCAACATCTCTAGCAATTGGGGAAACTATACTGATATTACATCTATAAAACTATACTAATATTTCATCTCACTCCAGTCAGAATGGCAATTATCAAGAATACAAAGAACATGGGCTATGGCTGGGGCTGGGGCTCAGTGGTAACACACTTGCCTGGCATATGTGAGGCACTGGGTTTGGTTCTCAGCAACAAACATACATAAATGAAATAAAGGCCTATCAACAACTAAAAAAAAAGTTTAAAAATATAAGGAACAAATTCTCTAAATAATGAAAAAATATACAAGAAAAAATAAATGTTGGCAAGAATGTGGGGAAAAATTGTTTACTCATACATTGCTAGTGGGACTGCAAATTGGTGCACCACTCTGGAAAGCAGTATGGAGATTCCTTAGAAAACTTAGAATGGAACCACCATTTGACCCAGCTATCCCACTCCTTGGCTTATACCCAAAGGACTTAAAATCAGCATACTACAGTGACACAGCCACATCAATGTTTATAGCAGCTCAATTCACAATAGCCAAGCAATGGAATCAACCTAGCTGCCCTTTAACATATGAACGGATAAAGAAAATACAATATATACACTCAATGGAATATTACTCAGCTAAAAAAGATGAAATTATGGCATTTGCCAGTAAATGGATGAAACTGGAGACTATCATGCTAATTCAGATAAGCCAATCCAAAAAAAAAAAAAGGTCAGATGTTCTCTCTAATTAGTGTGGATGCTATCCCATAACAAGAGAGGGAAGGGAGAGAAACTATAGAAGTTTATTGGATTAGACAAAGGGGAATGAAGGGAAGAGAGGGAGACTAGGAATAGGAAAGACAGAAGGAATCAGACATAATTTCCTATGTTCATATGTGAAATCATAACCAGTGTAACTTCACATCATGTACAACCACAAGAATGGGATCAAAATTATAATGGGTTGCACCACATGTGTGTAAAAATATGTCAAAATACACTGTACTGTCATGTATATCTAAAAACAACAAATAAATAAATAATATATATATATAATGTCATATATATACACACATATAAATACATATAATATACATATTATACTCACATTCACCTAAATATATATAAATATACTCACATGCACATAAATACATATATGTAATACTTTTTAAGTTCCATAAGATGATATTTTTATCTGAATTTTAATAGGTGAGGAAAAGGAGGCTGAAAGAGGTTCAACACATTTCCCAAAGTCACACAGCTAACCAGAATTCAAATCCAGACCCATCTTTTGGTCACATCTCTTTCCCACAACTGCACGCAGCCTGGAAGTAGATAAGCCAATTTATTCATACCATCATGACAGTACTTATCACATAATTAAAATTCTATTGTGTGTATTTCTTCTCCACTTCTGTGACTGTCTCAATGAGAAGGCAACATGTTGTATAATTAATTAATGGCAAGTCTTAGTCACACAGATCAGGGTTTGTCTGCACTATCAAGAAGACAGAAAGCACAGTGATTAGGGCACATGACAGCTTTTAACTCCAAGGAGGGGGAAGTGCGCATGTGAATGACCATGTTTAAAGAGACCCAGTGGATTCAGGCTTGCTCAGAATCCAGAGTAGGCAAGAGCCAATTGGAGATATACTGGGATGATTAGGTCATCTGTCTGAACTTCTAGGAAGGAATTGTGTAACACTGAAGGAAACTAAGGAGAAAAATGTTTTTTCAATTGAATATACAATCATTCTATGAAAGTTAAAGAAATAATTGAACTTACAGAGCATACTGGACCTATCTGACTAGACTAGATTTGTGGTGAGAAAAAGTGAAAAAAGTGGGAAAGTGGAAGCTTCAGGTCCTGCTGCATTTCTTTTTACGATCACCTTTGTAGATGAGCCTAAGGAATAGAATGGAAAGGATGGTTACATGGAGAGATTAATTAATTTTTAGACCAGTATTTATCTAGTGCCTACAGTTGCCAAACACTGCTCTAGGAACCAGTGATACATCAGTTAACAATGCCAATAAGAAATGTCTGGATTTATGATATCTACAATCTATTAGGTAGAGATAGATATATATGTAATATATATCTGAGACCCTTTCTCTGAATAAAATCCAAAATAGGGCTGGGGATGTGGCTTAGTGGCTGAGTGCCCCTGAGTTCAATCCCAGGTATCAAAAAAAAAACAAAAACAAAAAAAAAACAGATGGAACTCATCAATTTCAGTGAAGTGCATCTCTGATTCGTGTCCTGTAAAAACCTTTCCATTTTTTAATGGGGGAAAAAAAGCCATTCAAGACCATTCAGTGACACGTTAGGGTGTACCATATGGTACGTCTGTTATGTTTTTTCAAACATAAGCACCAGAAACCAAGTCCAACTTATTGAGTAAAATAAACAGAAATCAATCAAAAAAATTGGAGGTCAAGAAATGAACATTCTCCCTTACAAAAAACTTATCAGTTCTAGAGCTAGTTAGTGGCAAATTAAGGATTAAAATCCAGATTTCTACTTCCAAGAGCATGCTGTATTGTGACTACACTATTCACTTTCCTATGTGCTAGTTTTCTGTTCCAATCACATGATATATGTCACAAAATGCAATATGTGCCCTCTATTGACATTACTAAAGAGAATAAAGTTCCATTTCATTTGTATGGCAAATAGATAAAAATTATTGAAAGACTAATAAGTATCCTAAAATAATGGTGGTTAAATATAATATTTAAAATATTTGGTAGTGCTATATAGGGAAAAGATTCTCCAAATATGTAACTTGCTTATAACCTGTATCTGCCTTCTCTGATATCTTAGTAGAAGTGGTATAACTAGAAACAATCATGAAAGTATTCTTTCATTTAATTCACCAGTAGACAATCTGGAATAAAGAAAAATAAATAAAACTAACTCTCATTATGTGATCTGTGTATCTTGTACTCAACTGTTTTCTGGAGTGTTTTAGTTAACTTTCACTGCTACAAAAAAAAAAAAAAAAAAAAAAAAAACCTGAGATATTCAATTTATAAAGAGGAGAGGTTTATTTTGGTTTATACTTTTCAAGGTTTCAGTCCAGGATCCGTTGGCCCATAGCTTTTGGACTGGCAAAGCAGCACACCATGCCAAACAGCACAGGGTGGAGCAAAGCTGCCCAGCTCATGGCTGAGAAGCAAAAAGAGAGAGCAATGTATCAGCAGTGCCCCCAATAACTAACTTCCTCTTACGAGACCTCTTAAAGCTTCTACCACTTTCCAGTAATGCCATGGACTGGGGACCACCAAGTCTTTGGGGGACATTTACTAGCCAAACTAGAGCATGGAAAACTCAAAACTCTTACCACCAAAAAAAGCAAATAACCCAATTAATAAATGAGCAAAAGAACAGACATGTCTCAAAAAAGGAATGCAAATGGCCAAAAAATACACAAAAAGATGTTCAATATTCCTAGCAAATGCAAATCAAAACTACACTAAGATTTCATCTCACTTCAGTAAAAATGGCAATGATCAAGAATACAAGTAACAATAAATGTTGACAAGGAAATGGGGGAAAAGGTACACTCATGCATTGTTGGTGGGACTGAAAATTAGTACAACCATTATGGAAAACAGTATGAAGATTCCTCAAAAGAGTGCAATAACCAGATGACTCAGCTATATCACTCCTTGGTATATATCCAAACATCTAAAATCAGCATACTGTAGCGATACAGCCACATCCATGTTTATAGCAATGCAATTTATAATAACCAAACTATGAAACCAGACCAGATGCCTGTTAACAGACAGATGGATAAAGAATATGTGGTATATATATATATACACAATGGAGCTTTGCTCAGCCATAAAGAAGAATGAAATAATGTCCTTTGCTAGTAAATGGATGGAACTGGAGAACATCAAGCTAAGTAAAGCCAGACTAAGAAAGGTTAAAAGTTTTCTCTCATATGCAATAGTAGGCCAAAATAAGAGAAAATACAGAATAAACAGTGGAGTGGATATAGGGGAATGAGGGGGAGAGAAGAGGAAAATGAAAAGACAGAAATGGTGGGGAAAAAACTAACTGTCCTATGTACATATATAAATATATCACAGTGAATTTCCCCTTTATGTATATCCATCTTGCACTAATTTTTTTAAATAAATAAATAGAAGAAATACCACTAGAGTAGAGGAGAAGGAACAGCAGCAGGGAGGAAGGGAAGGAAAGGGAAAGTACTGGGGACTCTCTTGGAGTAAATTATATTCCCTGCTTATATAATTACGTCAAAATGAGCCCCGATATTATGTATAACTGTAATGTATTAATTAAAAATGCTCTGTGTGACTCTGCTAGTCAAATACCACTTCCTTCCTATCCCCTGTCAAATTGCAAACACACATGAACACATTGCATGAGATCAACTTTCCTTTAATTTCTAGTTTACATTTCTATTCAAAAGGTTTGGTCGTTTTATATTGTTTTCTTACATTCAGCCACCACCATATTGGAAATCTCTATCACCTCACTAATGCAGAGATGTTAAAGAAAATTAGGTTCAGAGCCTGTTGACATCAGATTACTGAGTGAGTAAATTATATTTGGAATGCACGTGACTTTCCCAGTCAGTGGCAGGGACAATACATGAGATCCCAGTGGGCTTGTTCCAAAGACAAGAACTTACCCCTTAAACTTCCTGATGTAGCTTTTTTTTTTCCAGATTTAAGCAATCCCTCTCTTTATGTTTATCCTGCTGATAAAATGGTCATTGTTTAAAGTATAGCTTATTAAGATGTTTTTAGATATTAGTTTTCATCTAATAATTATATTGTAAAAAGAGAACTCTTTTTATTTCCTTGGCTAATGTGTGCATAATCTGCTTATAAAATGTTTTACTCAGGATTCTGAATTAAGCTGACAACAGAGATAAACTTCATTTTACAGTTATTTAGTTTCTTAGATAACTCAGCAGAGACCAGAAACATTTGTATGAGCTTCTGAAAATTGCTGTAGGTATATCCCTTAATCCCAAATGGGTAAGTCAAATGCATTATAGTTGTCTATCACATTGTCATTGAATTCAATTCCTTGAGATTATGACATATCTCATGATTTTTATAGACATAAATATTTGAACTTTATTAAACACACACACACACACACACACACACACACACACACACACACACACACACCTGTCATCCTTGTGAGATTAGGCCCTCAGGTCACTTGGCACTATTGCTGCATATAAATACCAAGTTTCCTAGAAAGAGTTGATAGCTAAAATACTATGTTCTCTAGATCAAGTTTGTATTTAAAATAATTATTCAATATTTTTAAGTTTTCTTATTCTCAAAAGACTGATTCACAATGAAATAAATATTACTGTTCTCTAGAGAAATATTCAGTAACACAGGAAATTCATGAAAACTCCCACCTGAGACTTTGCTTAGCATTTGTGTGGTTCCTCAGGAATAATTCAGATCTTAGCTAACACTCATGGACATATTAAAAACCTAATGGCGATGTTCACTTCTAAAGAGTCTTTCATCAGTTAAGTTGTGATGGTATTGACAGAATATTGCATAGATGATATTATGATTGGTTATATTTTTAAAAGATGGAGTACTCTTTTTAAAGATGGCCTTGCACAGGCCCATCATTTTGTTCATTTAATAAGTTGAATTAAATTTAATGTGTTATATAATTTCACATTAGAAACTTGACCTTCATGTAGCAAAATATAAAATTTTAAAATTCAAAATATATTGTGAATATGCTCACTATAGTTCATTCGGAAGAATTTTTGAACTCACAGGACAGAAAGACATACAGCAGTCCCTAAAACTGACTGAATCCTTTATTTATTCTTTTAGAAGGAAAGACCAAGATACATATATATCACAGAACTTAGCCAAGATAGTACAAAAAATACCAATAGTTACTCAATATCTTGTCATCTCTATTTTTTTCTACTACCCCAAAACATCTCTGTACAATTATCTCTGTAAGCTAAAGCAAGAAAAGAGAAGCTAATTCAAGTTGTTTCCATTGTTTTTACCCTCCTGTTTTAATCTACTTAAATTTAACAATTAGACATTTTAGATATATTATAGCTCAAATAGTATTGCCCATATTTTAGAAAAAGGTATTTGATATTGTTCAATATTTGGGGAAAGAAATAAAGAGATAAAGGTTCTAAAATGGAGAAAGGGATGTTTGGCCTGAGCAGGTTATCAGGCACCTGTGTCTGTCTTTCCCTAGGCACAAGTCTATTAGCTTCTCATTCTGAGTAGAACGTTCGCCAGATGTCAAGGAAAGTGGAAAATTGGCATAGAAAAGTGCTACTTCTCCCTGCCTCTCTCTAATCAGCAAACTAATTCCATGAGCAGAGGATGATCAGATGGAAACTTGGCTCTCCCCTGGGATAGTGCTAGTCCCCACACGAGGCCGTAAATGAGGATTGTTCCATGAAATAATCTTACAATGCAAGACTGGCTTTCTACAAATTATTAAGTGGATTAGACAAAGGGGAATGAAGGGAATGGAGGTATATAGGAAAAGGAAAGACAGTGGAATAAATCTGAAATGATTTTTGTATATACATATATGAATACACCTCAATGAATCCCACCATCATGTACCTCCACTAGAATGGGGTCCTAATTTAGAATAAGATATATTCCATGCTTGTATGATTATATCTAAAATGGATTCTATTGTCATGTATAACTAAAAAGAACCAATTAAAATTTAAAAAATTAAAAGTGATCTAAAAGCAGCTTTAAATTAGACTTTAAATGTTTGTTTCTTATCCTTTGGCCTTTTTAAAATTTTCCTCTTTCTTGCTATATTTATTTCTTCATGCCCAATGTGGACAGAATCATTTCTTATATAAAAATAAGATAATTTCTAAAGTTTTATAGGTTTTCTTCTCATTTCTAAATGATGTTGGAAACACATATAGTTTAAATTTTTTTTTAATTTAAAAAAATATAGAATGCTACCCAGGAGAAATGAGCAAACTACTCACCCCATGATTTATCTTAGCATCTTGTCATTTGGGATCCTACTCATCTTTTTAGTCACTCTTTCATTTCTATGAGAATTATAGATATTTGCTGTAATGAATCAAACACAGAAAGTACGATAGCAAAAACTATTATCACCCCAAAACAACCACTGAACAATTATCATCATTAACATTAGGTGATGTCATTCTAATTTTTTGAAATAAATAGAGATAGAAAAGCAAAATGTGTAAGGGACACTAGTAAGTAAGTTGATAAGTAGATAAGGGGCAGATACTAGAAGTATTTTTATTAAAATGATACCAGAATAAAGACTTTTTAAAACTGAAAACATTAGCTTTCCACTTATTTCTACTTAATTAGAAAGGATAAAACTAAAAATTTTGAATATCAAATGATACTTTCCTACAAGAAATATCATGTCCTAAAGAATTTCAACAAGGTACTAAGGGTTTGGACCAATTGAAATGATATATTTCCACTTTTACCAAACCTTTGCTTTGAAGGACAAGGATTTTTTTTTTTCATTCTCACATCTTCTTGTCTTCCTGGCCTCAAACATCTCAACTGCTTGTGCTAGTTACACTATCATGATATCTCACATTTTTATTGAATCTACACTCTATTGTATCCTATATTGAGTCTACACTTTTGATAAACACAATTATTTCAGGTAAAATCTTGTTTTAAAAAAGAAGAAAAAATTTACATAAATTTATAGAAGGCTAAAAACCATTTTATAATTGTGTGAACATCATGAAGTGTACAAACTATGATAGTATGTGTCAGTCGGTCTTGATTGCATCAAGAAACATGGATGACACAGTTCCTGTCATAATATGACATACTGTTTTACAATAACCTTTTTATTTTTATAAGTAAATGGTATATACCCTAAAATAATAATTAGAAGTATAATACATCAACCAGTAATAGTCCTTTTTATCATTATCAAGTATTACGTATGGTACATGGTTGAATGCAATATACATTATGCCCCTGGCAGTGCAGGAGGTGTTTACACCAGCATCATCACAGATACATGGGTGATGCCATTCTATGATGTCAGGATGACTATGATATCACTAAGTGATAGGAATTTTTCAGCCTCTTTAATGTTATGGAACCACAGTCATATATGTGACCCATCCTTGAGTGAAAAGTCCTTATACAGTATATGGCTTGTTTAGAATTTTTTTTTCCTAAATAAAATGGTAAATTCAGTGCTGAGCTCCCTCTAGATCAGGGATTTGGGATCTCTTCATTGTCCTTGCTATTGTTGGTGGAAGAAGGGATTTTGAATGAGGTAAAGACAAGGTGATGCAGACAAGTTGACTCTCACTTTGTGGCTTAAAAATAGGAGCAAACAAAATTTAAAAAAAAAAAAAAACAGAAACAAACACAAACTATTTTCCTGATATGCCATAATTTGATAAACTAAATATATTGTGATTTTGTTTGTTTTTATCCTTAGTTTCAGAACTATCTAAAAAAGTTTAAAAATCTGAGATATTTTCACCAGTATTTTTGCTTTCTGTTTCTGAATTTTATTTGATGCTATGTCAAACATCAAAAAATAAAGCTTGTAAAATGTGTTTTCCTTGGGGGGTTATGCAGAATCTGATTTTATCTAACAAAAATTAATTTTTCTGTATTTTCAGAAATACTTAATAGGCCTGTGCTGCCCCCCATCCAGCACACGCATCTGAACCAAAGTCCCTCGTGTGAATTTGGGGTGACACAAAATACTACATAGATATGGAATACCTTTTTAATAAGCTTCAGGGCTGCTTCCCCCTGCTCCCGGCCTCAGGTTCCCACAAGGGGAGCAAGAGAAAGTCATGAGAGAGAGGGAGCGAGCACACATTCTGGAGTTGCCTTTTATTGGGGGATGCTTTTTTTAGAACATTCTATCTGAAAAAGGGCAAAGGGGTAGTATTACAAAGGAACAGGTGAGTGTAACTCAACCCCACCGGTAACCCCTACTCCTGGGGCCACATCTCATTACCCCAGTGGAGGTAAAGCCCAAGTTACTGCGGGGCACAATAATTGTTCAGTGTCTCTTGCTCAGGACTTAAGGGCCTGTGTTTCCAGGGAGGCTCCCAACAGGTCTGTCAGTCCCTTCACACAACTTTTTTTTTTTTTAAAGAAACACAGAAGAACTGGAAAACACACACACACACACACACACACACACACACACAAACAAACAAAAAGGTTTTCAGCAGCTGAGCTGCCCCTGGCCTCCCTCAGTGAGGTGAATGTCCCTGCATGACATGACACCTTCTGTAGCCAGCTATCTCCCCAGAGGCCTGTATGCTTAGGCTGCAATTTGTGTCCTTCAACAACCTCAGGGCCCAAGAGGGCACTTACTCTGTGAGACTTCATGCACAGACCTGACTCAGCAGCCTGCCAGGCGTGCCTAGTTCCTCTCTTCTGAATTCAATTTTTACTTTCAAGTGTTTCCACATTTTGATTTGTGTGGTCAAAAGGAAAAAGAAGTGATATTTGGGAAATGTCAAATAAGAAGTGTTGATTCCAAAAGCTTCCTTAGACATATATAGGACCCTGACAATTATATTTGGATAGATTTATACTAATGAAGTCAAGGTTACAAGTTCAATTCCCTCATAGACCAATTAGTTTTTTCTTTTCCTTTTTTCCTCATCCAGAAGTTGTATGCACTCATTCACTCAACCATTTATTAAGTACTTAATACTGGCCAACCTGAGGCCAAAATCTGAGGGGAAAAATTTTTCCCAGATAAGGTGAGTGTTATGATTTACACATGAGGTGTCTCCCAAGCTCCACTTAATATAGGAATGATCGGAGTTGATGTGATTAGATTATGAGGTCTATGACCTAATCAGCCCAACTTAGTTTGAAGAACAGACAGGGGAGTAACTGTAGGCAGGTGGGGCATGGCTGGATATGGTGGCTCACTGGGGACTTGCGCTGGAAACAATCCTCTTCTCTGGGGCCCCTCTTCCTCTCCCTCTCCACTGCTTCCTGATCCCACCATGAGCTGAGCGATTTTCTTCCACCGAGCTCTTTGCTCCTGATGTGCTGCCTCATCTTGGGCCCAGAGCAATGGAATCAGTTATCTATGGAGTGAGGTCTCTGAAACTGGAGCCCCAAATAAAGTTTTCTTCCTTTAAGTTGTTCTTCTTGGGTATTTTAGTCATAGAACTATGAAAATTGACTAAACTAGCCAATCTTTGCACCCAAAGAGTATTGTATTGACCATGTCCCTGATTCTATCAGGCTGAACAAAATGAAAAGAATGGAAGAAAGAATGGTGAGAGGAGCAGAAATGCATTACCACTGCAGGAAAGTCACCATGGGGGATCATCTGGGAATTTCAATGAAAACTTAATCCTCATTTTCACGTTTACTTCATAAAAGGATACCCAATCCATACTAATAGAAGACGTGAGTAAGGGATGTCAAGCATGATGATTACATTAAACAAAGTTAGGAAACACAAAGAAGATGTAAAGCCAAAATTGGGTTCAGAATGCACAGATCTTGGAAAAATGACCTTAGTTACAACAGCTTCTTCAGACAAGTCTCTAGCATTTCAGAAGTGGGCTCCTGAGTAAAGGAAAACAAGAAAATGGACAGGGTCAGACAGCTAGCTATAGATAAATACCAAGGAGCAGATTCTTTAATTCACACAGTGATGTCCTTGCAGAGTCTCACAAGCAAAGTCTGGTTAAGAGTCGTCTCTGGCTGCCATGAAAAAGATTTTTGTCAGTGGTTTGGAAGATCACACTATGTATTTAGCCAGGTTTTTAAAATATAGAATTGTGTAAAGGGACAGTTAGAATGATGAGAGCTATTTTTATTTGATGTAGTTCAGGATCCCTCAGACATCCTGTGGTAATAATGGGTTATGCAAAAATATTTGATGTTGATTTGGCAATTGATAAAACCCTGTAAAAATGGAATTCAGGCAGAACTTTAAGATGGAAAATGAGCAGACTTTTTGTTTTTGTCTTTGTTTTGTTTGTTTGTTTGTCTGTTTTGTTTTTGTTTTGTTTTTTCATATTCTGATGCTATTGGTTGCTTGGTAAGTTCTTTCAGTTAAAAAAAAATGTTATTTCTGTTATCGCCATCTCACAAGTAGTGGCCTCAAAAAATAAGAAGAAGAAAGAAAGAAAAGAAAACCAACTCTGTGTAGAACTAATAAATACAATCTCCTAACATTAACAGAAGGTTTTAAGAGCCTGGCCATGGATTGTCAGAAGAATGGCAGATCAGCCTCCATCAAAATCTCCCCTGAATCTTCCCTCCTTGGTTAACAGTGATCCCAGCCTGTGGTCATACACACTGGTCTTAACCCAACATGACACCACTTATGAGCTGCTTTTCATATGGGCTGTAGAGAACCAAGTGGCCACTGGTCTTGTTGATTTCTTGAGATGCTCAAAACATTGTCTTGACAAGTTTGGTTAACTTTCATCAAATATTTCCCTTCCCGTCTCTTCTGTTTCAATTCCTACAGGCTGGCTTCCAACTCCCTTTATATATTTTTTGTTTCCTTTTGCTTTTGCTGCTGACCAGTATTCAGACTTCTTTTCAACAAAGAAGTATCTGTCATCAGAACAAAATATATTGTGACCAAAAAAAATTATAATATGTCATTGGTATAATAATTTAGGTAAATGTTAAAGACTTGAAATAATTATTATTAATTCACTTAGAACATTTTTTAGTTACCTTCAAATCCATGATTAAAATCTCCAAAGGAAAATTTAATCTTTTTAAAAAGTCAAAATACTTAGAGAAGCAACCCATGAATTTTAAAAGAAAAATATATTTATGACATATAATGAAATTTTTTACATAAAGGGTGTACTGATTACATAAATTTATAGAAGGCTAAAAACCATGTGTTAGACAGTTGATGCTGTGTGAAAAACTTGTAATTTTTAGTATTTACAACTAATATTTTCTATTAGAAGTCTTTCTGTATGATTTCACAACTGTGATACTTTAAAAATCACATACTGATAAGTAACCAGGTCTTTTCAGAAATTAATTTATAAGGTAAAAATATTTTAAAAGCATTAGAGCTATTTTGGGCAGCAATGATTTTTCCATGACAGCCAGAGATGGCTGTTAATCAGAATCCTAACAACTTAGTTGTGAGACTCTAAAATGAATGTTTTTTTTTTTTTCCTGTCACAACTTTTATTTTAGGGAATATGTGAAATATTCTCTGTTGGTCAACCATCTCTGAAAGGTCTAGAGAATAAACTATATTTTATCCATGATTTTTCCTACTTGAAAAAGTTGTCTAGTCAGGCACAGTAGCACACGTGTGTAATCCCAGAGACTTGAGAGGCCGGGGCAGGAGGATCACAAGTTTGAGGTGAGCCTCAGCAACTTAGCAAGGGCTTAAACAACTTAGGGTGAACCTGTCGCAAAATTGAAAAAAAAAAAAAGAAAGAAGAAAAGAGCTGGAGCTGTGGCTCAATAATTAACCCCCCCCTGGGTTCAATCCCTGGGACCAAAAATAAAAACAACAACAACAACAACAAACTGTCTCGTTAATTCCAAAATCTAAAATGCTATGCTGTTCATAACCACATGTTGTCTTCTCAGCAGATATGAAAGTGGCTATTACAAGACAGGTGGGCCAACAGTCTTGTACATACAGAAACTTTCAGCACATTTACCTCCCATTCCAGAATGCATTGACAATATCTTCTGGCCTGCTTACTTGGGTGAAAAAAATGTTAATAAATAAATAAACAAAAACTAAAACAAGAAAATCTTGATCGTACATATACAATTTCCAAACAAGATACAGCAAGTAATGATTCAATAGTATTGCCCAAGCTTCAGACTGCATAACATCTCACAGGTGTTAACTTCCTAAATAGCTTTTGTTAAAGGTCTACACAACCTAGTTGCTAGCAAACTAGTGGGACTGAAGCCATCCTTGGAGGCTGACACATTTTATCCTTCTGGTCAAACTAGGGACAATGTACTAAGTGATGATTCCACTGAAAAGACACATGCTAATAGAGTAGAACAGATGTATCTGAGAAGCTGCTAAAAGGATGTAAATATTTTTTAAAGCATCCAAAAATTAAACAACAAAACTCAGTGAAAACTCCCTGAAGTATAAAGCAATGGCTCCCAACAGTGGAGAGCCAAGAAATAGCAGCACCAGGAAAAAGATGAATTTGCCCAGAAATCATCATGAAATAATCTGAAATAATCATGAGAATCTCTCCTTCTCTCGATCCCTCTCTCTCCCATTCATAAACGAAAGAAAAGAAAAATTTCAAAATGAGAGTTTTCATGTGGCTACCATTCATCTCTATGCACATAAAACAACTCCTATTCATTTCAAAAATTTAAAAATTATGAGATGTTTTGTCTGCATAAATAATGCAATGGGATTTATAAAAATGCACTAATGTCATAAACTTTTGACTTTTGAAACTTAATTTTGTCCTATTAATATTGTATGATGTGCTGGAAAATATTTATGAAATATTGGTAATTTTTCTGAGCATTTTCTTCCATTCTTCCCCTTGTTTGCTTTGTCATGTTCCAGCTATTTGTTTTTGTTGTATTGTGTTGTTTTGGTTTTATTCTCATTTCCTCAAAAGAAATAAATGTTAGTTAAGAGGAAGCAGATAAGCTGATGAGATCTGAAACCAGGAGAGTCTAGAGTCTGTGCTGCCTGGGGAAAGAAGCATCTCACTCCACCCCATCCCATGGGGAGCACAGACATCCCTTGTGCATGGACAGACAGAGCTGCCTGCTGCATCCTCAGAAAGTGCCCTGCACTGGTAGAGGGACAGGGAAGACCCAAAGAACTCCCATGCTCACCAGAATGGCATACCCATAGCAGAAAGGGCTACTAGACCCGAAGTGATGTTAACAACAAACACAAAATTAACTTATGCTTCTTTTATGCCTAACTTTTGTAGATAAAGATTTGTATCCAGTTAATTTTCAAAATACCAATCACTTTAACATGTCATCATGCATCCATATGGCGTCAGGGTTTAGCAGAACAGGCAAGAACATAGCATTTTGGCTGCTCAATTTCACATCCCAACTCCACTACTGACTAGTCAAACAAATCACTTCACAGCTCTGTGCCTCAGTTGCTTCATACGGTAAAAATAGCACCTATCTTCCAAGGTTATCATAGGATTAAGTCAGTCAATATATGTGCTATAACACAGATATACGAGGGCTTAATAATGAAACAAAAATAAAATACAAAAATAGGTAGCGTCACAAAAGAAGAAATTGAGCCACTGTGCTCAAGGATGCAACAAATACTAACTAACACTTGTAGAGCAGGGGAGGGGAGCGCATGAATTGAACTCCAACACCATGCCAGTCCAAACTAATTATTTTTAATCTGTATCAACTATTGTCATAATAATTTTATCATATTGAAAAAGGAGTTTACATTGAGCAGAAACAATTTAGAAAAGTGTTTCTTTTTAGTATCTGTGTTTTGGAATAAGTTATTATGTAATCATAGAAATTTGAGAAAAATAAAAACTGCTGGGAGGCTGGGGTTATAGCTCAGTGGTAAAGCGCTTGCCTAGCATGTTTGAGGCACTGAGTTTGATCCTCAGCAGCACATAAAAACAAATAAATAAAGGCATGTATCCATCTACAACTAAAAAATATAAATAATTTTTTTAAAAGTGCTAATAAGGAAAACGTTCAAACAATACTACTTATAATACAACTGTTAGCAATGTGGTGCCCTTTAATATATACACTTTTGAAAACTGTGATCCTATTGAAAATATATCACCATATCCATTATGTATACAGTCATGCATCACACAATAATGTCTCAATGACCGACTGCATATAGTGATGGTCTGATAAAATAATATCATCCAGTGATATCAGAGTCTCCTGGTTTGTATAAGTGTACACTGTAATGCTCTCAACAATGACAGTCCCCAAGAACACATTTCTCACAACATGGCTTTGTCCACTAAACCATGCATGTCTACATATATACATGCATATGATACAGCTGTTTACCAGTATTTTCCAGTAAACAATAGCTCATAGAATTATTTTTCTGTTTTACATATCCATATTGCCTCATTTTTAATTCAAACAGTGTGAATTTTTTTATCTCACTATGAATAAATAATATCAAATTACTTTTCAGACTTTGTGGATAAACAGTTTTTATGGATAAACAGTTCTTATCTAGAAACATATTTTTAACATCTTTTTTCATTCTCTGGGATACTGCTCTGTGTTTTTCTCCTTCTATTCTACTTATCTTGTTATTTTGTTCAAAAAAAGTTGCGGAACTCCAATCAATGACTTGCCTGATACTACTTTGTAACATTGCTTAATACAGTTCAAGCCTGACCTCTGCTGGCTGTTCTCTTAGTTGCACAAGTGTCACCAGGTAGAAATTCTAATTTCAGTTTACAAAATAAGAATGGGATCTCATGCTCCCAAGTAAGGCAAAAAATAATTAGTGATCTCATTTGTAGTAATTTCAGATTCTAGTTTCTTATTTTCTTGTAAATCTTTATCATTTCACATTTTTTGACCACTGAAATGAGTCTCTTAAACAGAAGTTTTAAGGAACAGATGTAAACCTCAATACTATTTAACTCTTTTAAAAACTATCATATGCTAATATTTTAAACTGAATTCAAATATTAATACATTTACAATTTTCTTTTGTAAATTAATATGATAGGTTTACCAAATTGATTTTTATAAATTATGTAAGTGTACAATGTGATATTTTGGTATACATAAGAATGATTACTACAGAAATGCTAATTGACATAGTCATCTCTTCACATAGTTACCATCTACTGTGTGTTGTGAAAACACCTAAGATCTACTCACTTAGCAGTTTCAAGTACACAATAAAGCACTGCTGATTGTGGGCCCCATTCTATACACCAGATTCCAAGAATGTATTCATTTTAGTACACCTTGGCCAACTTCTCCGCATTTCACCTACTCCTTCATATACACACCCACAGCCATCCTTCTACTCTCTGCTTCTAGGAATTTGACTTTTATAGATCTCAAGTATGAGTGAGGTCATTGGTATTTTTCTTTCTGTGCCTCGCTTATTTCACATGGCATAACATTCTCCAAGTTCATCCACGTTGCTGCTAATGGCGAATTTCTTTCTGTTTTAAGGCATAATAATATTCCACTGTATACATAGATTCTATAATTTCTTTACCATTCATCCATCAATAGAAATTTAGTTTGTTTTCCTCTCTAGGCTATTATGAATAATGTTACAATGGACATTAGAATGCAGATATCTCTTTGACACACTGACCAAACTGATTATTTCTAAAACATTAGCTTATAGTTGGAGAAATAATGCGTCACCAAGCATACACTATTATTTTCCATTCAGAAATATTTACCACCAGTTTTCATATGCTATGATCAGCTTACTGAAATTGTCATCATAATAACCATAAGTCAATATTTTGGTTTTGCATTTATCACTATCTACTTAAGATATTTTCATTTTTTCCCATTATCTTTATTTTTCATGAATACTATGAATATATACTGACTTAATTGATCATTCCCTTTTAAAAATGTTTATTGTTTCCAATGTTACTTGACTCAAAATTTTACTGAATTTATTTTCATGTATAGAAACTTTTATTTAAAAATGAGTCATAACTACATATCAGGGATTAAAGGCAATATCTGGAATGAATGTTCTTTTTGGCATTCAAAACTAATATCAACTATATTCAAATTATGAATCAAAGCTTTGGATGATGTAGATTTATGCTGTGAATCCAAATGTTTCCAAGAGACAACAATTCAATGGGTACTCACACGTGTGCAGCACTGACTTAAGCATAAGAAGAAACAAGACACAATTTTCTTACATTGGAAAACATCATTTGTTGGTATAGATGAAATGTAGAAAAACACTTCTGATGCAAGGCAGAAATGGAATTGCAATGACAAAATTCAAAGAAAAAACAGCTTTCAGAAAGAATTTTCATTTACCAACAGAATTAAACTTTTAAAAAGAGTATGAATTCTGATATCTCATTCACTTATTACATGTCTACAGATTAATAAATTTATAAATTTAATGTTAAAAAATGTTTCATGATTGGATCATTAGTGTAAGAAATTTCTAAGGTGGCATTGCTACAAACTGGGATTTACTGCATAAATTTTTACTAGTTTTTTAAAAAATAAACAATCACACCACAATGCAGTGAAAAGAATATTGATAAATCTAGACTCTGGAGATTCAGCTATTTTCCCAGCTTCACAACTGCTTTGTAAAATCAGATCTGAGAAAAATTCAACCCATTCATTACACATCTCTGCCTTAGTTCATGATATATCAAGAAAGACCACACGTGTGCACGCACGTGTGCGCATACACACACACATACACACAATGTAATTTTCAAGTATTTTTAAGTAACAGGAGGAATTTTATGAAGAAGATCAACCTAGAAATCAGCTAAAATTGCAGCTACTATGTTAAAAGATGTGGACAGTAGCCCAAGAAGCCCAGATTAGCCCAATCTCTGCCTCTTCTCTTGCTTCATCTCCCCTACGTAGAGATATGTTAGATAAGAACAGTCATGCAGGAACCAAGCTGACACAACTAGGCCATGGTGCTTTAGAGGTTGTCTTGTGCTCACGTATTGGCGGTGCCTTGCCCTACTGGACCTAAACACAGCCACTTTGCAACCCTGTGTGACAAAACAAATCCACATCATAATTTCATCTAAGTGAGAAGAAAGCAAGGTCACTGGGAAAAACAATGGAACATCCAACATCTTCCCTCTCCAGGCAAGATGAGTGAACAGAGTTTTTCAATTCTCTGTAGTAACATAGAATACAGTAATGTACTTAATCTACTGCTTCTCTCCCCATTACAGCATTAGGCTGGACACCTGATCCATGGCTGGGGCAGCTGAGATTAATTAAAACACCTAATCCAGGGCTAGGGTTGCTGAGATTAAGATACCTAATCCAGGGCTGAGTAGGCCAGTAGTAGAGCACTTGCCTACCAAATGTGAGGCCCTGTGTCTGAACTCAGAACAACAAGGAAGAAAAAAAGGGGGGGGGGGGGCCTTGGTCTGTGTTTTTCTTTTATTGTGATGCTCTTGTTTAGCTTCAGTATTAGGGCAATGTTGGCCGTACAGAAAGGCTTGGCAAACATTCTACCTTCTTCTATCTTTTGTTAGCACTTTGTTTCTCAAATATGTGACATTCTTGCTCTTGTTTCCTAGGATAAATCTTTTATCACTTTTATTTTTATTTCTTTCTGTGTAATCTGTTTCCTATCCCTATTCCCATCCCACCCCTGCAGTCAGAGGAGGATTTAAAATTTTTCTTTTCCTCACTGATTTTGAGTAATTTTGTCCTGTGACCCCTTTGCTCTCATCTCTGTTCAGTCTCCTTCTTGCTCACTGTCCTCTTGACATCACTGTCTTATTTGCTATTTTCAGAATATCCTACATACACTGCAGCCTCAGAACCTTCTTTCTCTCTACCTGTATCCATCTTTGTACAGCTCTTCACCTCCTTTGAATCTTCACTTGAGCATCCTGAGCTCATTGATTCCTTCTGTGGTTACCTTATTTAAAGCCACAGTCCTCCTGGTACTTCCCAGCCACACTTCTTATTATGCAACATGATTTTCCAGAAGGCTTGTCACTTTCTGCCTCTCCATATGCATTGTTATGTTTCTGTCTCCCCAGCTGGACGCACATTATACAGGGCAGTAAACCTTGTCTATTTTGTTCACTGCTGTATACCCAGTTCCAAAAATGATATCTAGAACTGTTTGCAGAATACTGTATTGGCAGAAAATATTGTTGAAAAATTAATTACTGAATAAATTAAAATTGAAGACTAAATTGAAATTCTACTTTGAAAAGAATGTTTTAAATAATGTTCTTTTGGGTTGGGATCTACTTTATCTTAGGACATCTTTAAGACATTTTCTTCCAGGAAGTGAATAGGCCCTTAAAAAATATTTGCTAAATGATTAAATGGTAAATTTTACATTGTGTGCTCAAAGAAGGGGCACATATTGACATGATGTTCAGTTTATAAATATAATGGAATGCAAATCTAATTGCAATTTAATTTGTAGAGCCTCTGCCATTAACGATTTTGTATTTGTCATTAATAATCTTTACTGACATGTTCTTTTGCTACTAAATGTTTATTTTGGAAAATATTAAAACTGGTATGTATGATTTTAAGAGTATTTACATAAGGGTCAGAAAATTTAAATTTAAGTTCACTTTCTAGACTTTATGACCATAGGAAAATTTCTTTAACTTTCCAAATCTCCATTTTCTTATCTTTAAAATAAAGAAGTAATTTGAATTCCCCAAGTCTTTCCTAGAACTGACATTCTGAGAATCTATTGCAATAAATCACCTGTCCAAACTCAGTGTTGTAAAGATAGTATTTTCTCCTAGACAAGATTAGTATCATAATAACAAATGTCCATAATGATGACGTCAAGACATTCTGAGGTTCCAAAATTGCTTCCTGAATCATCCAAAATCTAATGTTAGTTTCTAGTCTGTCCTTACCAAGGAATTTTTTTTTTTAATTCTCCCATACATAAGAATTTGTAAGACACAGACAGAAGTCTTTTTTCCTGGTCCCAGAGTAGTGCATTTGCTGATTCTATTATTAGCCCATGTTGGCCTTTTGAAGAATAAATCTCTACTCAGGCTTTTTTTGCAATGACATAACATACTGCCCTAACCATAGTATCTCTAAAACTCCAGTAATCTATAAGTCTTGAATTTTCTATGTAGATCTACAAAAATATGTATTTGGGAGATTTTCTTGTTATCTGAAATACTGTCTGTCACCTCATGAATGCCTTTGCTGTACTGTGCACTGTCACTGTTTCCAAATGTTTGCTGCTCAATTGAAACTCTTGCTGTGGGAGATCCTAGGCTACAAAAACAGTTTTCCAGATAAGTATCAACAGAAAAGACCCCTCACATACTACAAACCCCATAACAAGCATCCAGTTATACATACATGCATATAGACGTAGGATTGCCAACATTGTATTGTGCCATGAACAATTTTTTAAAAGCAACTACCCTTCTTATCCTCATTCTGTAAATAAGAGAATTTTTCAAAAATAATAATATTAGAATAAAAGGCAATAATTTTTATTCTAATAAATACTCATTTATAAATAGCTCACTATAATGACATTACCCCCCCCCTCTCTCTTTCAGGAAATGACTAAGTGATAGCTTAGTCACAGCATGCCCACAGTTGTCTGAAGGTCTGTGCTCTATAGCACATCCTGTTGTCTCCTAACCAAATAGCCCAGAGATGTATTAATCATTTGATGCTCGTCATATCTGTGTGACGCTTAAATTTACCACAGATTTAGGGGGGGAAATCACCAAAATGATAAAATTCAAAGGCCACCTGAGAACTCAGGATGTGTGGGAATGCATGTCTCTGCAACAAGATATCGATAACATTCGGTCATTCTGTGAGTCTCTCCCCAGAGATCTGATTTGGTTGATGGCAACAGTACCAATTCCAAAAACATGCCAATGTGAGCAAAGACCATTGTGCTATATGGTTTATAAATAACAGAAACGTATTTCTCACATCTCTGGAAGCTGAGCACTCCAAGGTCAAGGTGCTGGTAGGTTTGGTGTATGACAAGGCTGCTCTCTTCTTCTAAGATGGCATCTTGTTGCTGCATCATCTGGAGGACACAGACACGGTGTCCTCATGTGCCCAAAGGGACAGGAAGAAGGTGGCCCACTCCCTCAAGCCCCCTTACAAAGTCCTTTTGACCTTTCAGAATCATAATTGTCTTCTCTCCCAATATTATTTAATGGACATTATTCCTTAATGATTTTGTTTCTTTCTATTCAACTATAAGTATATGAGGAGCTCAGTATACCTCCTCCATTTTTATACCCCTTTAATGCCAAATGGATTACTAAGCAATATTCTACACTCAGTAAACAATTATGGAATCAATATTATATTATTATTATTTAGGAATTATTATTACTAAATTATTAAATTATTATTATTAAATAGGAATACATTGAGGCAAGAAACCTGAAGTAGAAAATGGACCCTTTGGCTTTAATGCCAGCTTTCTTTTATTATTTGGTCAATTTTGCATATTTGACCAAAGTCTATTGTTATTATGCATAAGTGAAGTCGATTTTTATGCTATGCCTATTTCATATTAATATATGCAAGCACAATGGAATATTACTCAGCCATAAAGAAGAATGAAATTAGGGCATTTGCCTGTAAATGGATGGAACTGAAGAATATCATGCTAAGTGAAATAAGCCAATCCCAAAAAAACAAAAGCTGAATGTTCTTTCTGATTTGTGGATGCTAACCCACAATGAGGGAGGTGGGGCAGATAGAAGTTCATTGGATTAGACAAAGAGAAATGAAGGGAAGGGAGGGGTGGGTAATAAGAAAGACAGTAGGGGCTGGGGATGTGGCTCAAGCAGTAGCCCACTCGCCTGGCATGCATGCGGCCACATACAAATCCTCAGCACCACATACAAATAAAGATGTTGTGTCTGCCAATAACTAAAGAATATATTAAAAAATTCTCTCTCTCTCTCTCTCTCTCTCTCTGTCTCTCTCTCTCTCTCTCTCTGTCTCTCTCTCTCTTTCTCTCTCTCTCTCTCTAAAAAAAAAAAGAAAGAAAGACAGTAGAATTAATTGGTCATAAGTTTCCTCGGCTTGTATTTGAATACACAGCCAGGGTAACCCCACATCATGTACAACCACAAGAACGGGAATCTAAATAGAATAACTTATATTCTATGTATGTATAGTCTGCAAAATACATTCTACTGTCATGTATAACTAAAAATAAGATTAATCATGCAAACAAATGGAATAAATTGTTTTCAAAAGTGAAGAATACCCACCCCACTCCTCCCCCCCCCAAAAAAAAAAGCAGGAGAATCTGACAATGAAGTCTGAATTCTTTAAGGAACACTTTGGGAAGAAGAGTGTAGTTGGGTTTTATGTGTGATTACTCTTAGCATAAGGGACAGAAAAAATAGAAATACTGTTTCAACCAAGGGAAGGGTAGGAGGGCCAGAGGTCAAGAATGAATATGGCCTTGCAGAACAAGGGCCTAAATGACAGCCGTGGCCCCACCAGCTCTGCCCCATCTTGTCTGCACTTCTTATGCAGCATGCATCAAGAATACAACACCCTGAAATGGGCAAAAACTGTACGAACCCAGATTTTGTCCTCATACTTCCTAGAACAAGATGTCCTGCCTTGCTTGAGTTCAGCAATCCTGGTTTCTCCAGGGCGGGGGCTTTCAGAGCCCCTCAGCTGTGGTGTGAAGTGGGGCACAAGCAGACCTGGCTCCTTCCATCCTGGGCAGCTTTCTTTAACTTTAAGAGACTGACAACTCATGGATTTCAGGCTTTTGTTGATTTCCACTGCATATATGTGAATAATAAGTTTGCTTTGCCTGATTTGTGGTGCAAGTGTTCCATTTCACACTAATATTACGGCAGCTTGGTTTATAGAAAACCTCCTGCAAGATCTGAGAATGTTACCAAAAATGAGCAAGTTGTTTAGCATGTTCCCCTGAGATTGGTAACTGGTGCATGGTGTTCCCCTCCCAGGGACTGATATCCGTGCAAGGTATGCTATTGCATAAACCAAGAGAAACCAACCTACAGGCACTCATCCCTTTCAAATGAAATTGAAAACAAAGAAGTTTTTTTTTTCTGTTACTCCTTTGACAAGTTGGAAATACAGAATTTCCATTCTTTTTTAGTGAATATTTGACTCCGAGTCTATAAAATATCAGGAGGAATTAATTTAAAAAAAATAAAAGCAACCATTGCCCGTCAAACCAATTCTATCACAACATCACAAAAGGGAAGGAATACAATGAGAAGATATCTGGTCATATCTAGTTCTTTTAAGATTTGGTTCAGAGAATGCTTTTACTTTCCAGCCAAGGAGTCAACTTTTCCATGACTACAACCAAGTTTTACATTCTTTTTAAAATGAAAATTATTATTATGTCACAACATTCAGCATACACACAGAAATGCATTTAGTTGGTACAAAACCCCCAAAGAGCCTTAATTTTGGAAAGGATAGATTGATTCTCAGTCTTTAAGCTAGAGGTCTACTAGGCAGGTGTTTTTGTTGTTTTGTTGTTGTTCTTTTGTTTTTTGCTTTTTGTTGTTGTTGTTTTGTTTTCTGTTTTCTTGTGTGAAAAAAAAAAAAGCTATACTCCTAACCCTATACTTGATTCTTTCCATCCTTTTTTCTTCTCACTGTTAACTTGTGGTTAAAATAAACATGATATTCCTGGGAGAAATCTAAAATCCCCAAGAGGATTATTACCTAACAATAGGGACAAACAGGAAAACACATGAAGTTCATTTAGATAAGTTTCAAATCCCTGGCCATTCGACTCTAACAAACAAGTGTAAGCAATTTTAAAAATACCGTGACATCAGTGTGCTTCCCGCTGGCACTTGAGCCACCTAACTTCAGGAAGGGAATGCCTAGGAGTTGTTACCGATGAATTTAATAATCACATAACAGTTACTGTGACTTTTCTCAAGAATCAACTGAAATATATCCTTCTTTCATACTGCTCAATGTATAAACTTCTTGAACTTGAGACAAACTTTTATAAATTTTGAACTCATAAATATCATATAAGGAAGTACTCTTCTCGTTTTTACTTCTGAAGAGTGTATCACCAATCATAAAAGGAGGGGTAATCTCATCACATCACATTTCCTCAATATCTCAAATAAAAGGATTTTTTTTTACTGTTACTAGGAACATGGAGAAGGAACATCATTCATTGTTGAATATATTTTAGTGCAACTTTTCTACAAGACAGTTTATCATTTTTAAATGTTACCTAGAAATCCTACTGCTAGGATTTTACTCTAAAGAGACATGATTTTATCAGAATATACATACAAGGATTTCATTTCAACATTTTGCAGCTGCAAAAATAAAAATGAACAGCAACAACAAAACAGCAAATGCTAAAACTGCTGTTGTCAGCTGGAAGAATTCAAATCACATTTTTAACAATGATTATCTTTGAGAAGTGGAAAAAGAGCAAATGGAGGAAGAAGATTTTCATTGTGCTTTGGTTTTAGTTTTTATCACACACATTTAACGATCTGCAACTTGTCGTGATCTTTACAAACTATAACAAGTAATGAATTGTGTTTAGTTGGTGCAGAGAACTGATCACAGTTGTATATAAAGATGATGTTTGTTCTGTTTTTTAAAATACACTTTTATGTTTAATTCATACATCATTGTGTATATTAATAGGTTATAGTGTGGCAATTTAGTACATGTATACAATGTGTAACAATCAGATTAGAGTAACTGGCAAATCCATTGCCTCAGACATTTATCATTTCTTTGTGTTGGGAACATTCAAAATCCTCTTTACTGACTACTGAAATATTTAATTAACTGTTGTTAACCACAGTGACCCTACTGTGCTATACAACATCAGAATTTTTCCTCCCTTTCAACTGTACCCTGCACTCATTAACCAGCTCTGAGGAAGGAGGTTTTTGTTTTTTAATCCTATAGCTTTCCATGCTTCACTTCCTTTCCATGTATGTGCAAAACTTCGTTATTGTTTTTAATTATTTTTAATTCCACTAGTATTATTTGCACAATGAGTGTTTGGACAATAGTTCCTATTTGTGCTATAATATGCTTTTTGATGGGGGGCGGGGGGCGGGAATACCAGGGACTGAATTTAGGGGTACTTAACAACTGAGCCACATTTCCAGCCCAATTTTGTATTTTATTAGAGACAGGGTCTCACTGAGTTGCTTAGTGCCTCATTGTTGCAGAGGCTGGCTCTAAACTCGAGAGCCTCCTGTTTCAGCCTCCAGAGTGAGCTGCTGGGATTAAAGGCATTAATGTGCTTTTTTAAAAAGCATAATTTATAGATACATGTTATATTATACACACACAGTGAAAATGGGAAATGTGATTGCTTAAGGGATTTTATTATAGCAAAGAGTATGAGGATTTTCCAAGAAAGGAAGAAGGTATTCGTCCTCTTTCCAAGTTGTTTAACTGCAGAACCTATTTTTAAAGAAATATCCACAGACCAAATATTCCATACAAGAAATGTTACTAAGTTTTGATTTTAACAATCAGTAAAATCTCAATTGAATGGATCACTTGGTGGTGTTAATTATAGGGAGCATGATAAGATTTAATTGATTTAGCTATGAATCCTTTTATCTGGACATATATTTTATAACAGCTAAATTTATAATTATGTAATTTAGAGCATGGATCAGCTTTTTTTTGTAAAGGGCCAGATAGTAAATATTATCTGCTTCTTTATTCCAGCTACTCAACTCTATAGATATAGAGAGCAAGCAACCACAGACAATACATAAATAATTAGATGTAACTGCATTCCCATTAAATTTTATGTACAAAAAAAAGGCAGCAGTCTAGATTTGGTCCATGGATTATTGATTGCAAATCCCTAGTTAACATTATGTTTCATACGTAATGTTTAAACTAAGAAACTAAATGGGTCTATAAAGCTTTTTGTATGCTATGTTATTGGATCATACAATCTGTGACAGGCTATGCAACTCTGTTTAGCCAACGGTAATCCCATGCATTGCTGCCACCTGAGAATGTCAGCCTACAACATTCTCAGGAATCAGGAAAAAAGTTCCTTCAGTCCTAAAGGGGAACGCACACTTTACGCACTACACACTGACTCTCTTTCAACACATATATTTAGCATGAGCACTAACAAGAGCCTTTAGGGAATATCTCACATCCAAACCATAACAGGTGCTGAAAACTTATATTGTGTAAAAGATAGCCTTCTTACTAAATGGTACTGGGAAAACTGATTATCCATACATAAAAGAATGAGACTAGGTCCTTATCACTCACCCTACAAAAAAAAAATTAACTCAAAATGGAAAAAGACATAGAGATTAGACCAGAAACTATGCAACTTCTAGAAGAAAACATAAGGTCAACACTCCAACACTCTATAAAGCTCAGGATATGGTACCGAAAATTAATAAAAGGGACACCATTCAATTAAAAAGCTTCTGCACAACTAAGGAAACAATGAAGAATGTAAAAACAGAACTTATAGAATGGGAGAGAATCTTTGCCAGCTATTCTTCTTAATATATAGAATATATACAAAATTTAAAAACAAAAAACAAAAACTTAATACCCCCCCAAAAAAAAAAACTCAATTAGAGCTAAAGAGATAGTTTTCAAAAGAAGAAATTCAAATGGCCTACAAATATAAGGGGAAATTTTCAACATTATTAGTAATTAGGTAAATGCAAATCAAAACTTTATTGAGATTTTGTCCCACTCCAGGTAGAATGGCAGCCATCAAGAATACAAACACTAATATATGTTGGAGAGGATGTAGAGAGAAAGGAACATTATTACACTGTTGGTGAGATCGGTACAACCACTGTGGAAATCAATATGGAGGTTCTTCAAAACACTGGGACTGGAACCATATATCCAGATATCCCACTCCTCAGTATTTCTGCTAAAGGATTAAAATCAGCATATGATAGCAGTACATGCATACCCATGTTTATAGTGGAATGAATCACAAAAGCCTAATTATGGAATCAGCCCAGGTACCCATCGATGGATGAATGGATGAATGGAAAATGATATATTCACAATAAAGTTTTATTCAGTCACAAAGAAAAGTGAAATTATGTTGTTTGCAGGAAAATGGATGGAACTTGAGACCATTATGTTAAGTAAAATAAACCAAACTTAGAAAGTCAAGGGTTGTATTTTTCTCTCATATGTGGAAGCTTGAGAGAGAAAAAGAAAAGAAAGGTGTGATGGGTGGATCTCCTGAAAATCAAAGGGAGATCAGTAGAGTAGAGGAAAGGATCCAGGAGGAGGAAGGAGGGGAGGGAAAGCAGAAATGCTGGGGAGTGACATGGGCCAATTCATATTGTTACTTGAGCCAATTCATATTGAAGTGTGACAGTTTTATTAAACAATACCTATTGTTTTATTATTCTGAATTGGCCATTTGAATTTTCTTCATATTAATACATGTGTATGTGTTGATATATAACAATAAATCCACCATTATATGTCATTATAAAATCTATATCTATATCTATATCTATATCTATATCTATATCTATATATATATATATATATATATATATATATATATATATATGCTGGGGATGAATCCTAGGACCTCACACACACTAAGCAAACATTCTACCACTGAGCTACATTCGCTGTCCCATTTATCATTCTTCAACATAATCTCCATCTTTGCTTTAGAATTAGATCACCAATTAAAAATTCCAAATGCCATCAATTATTTTGTGAAGTGTCCTTATTATTTCTTAATTGGAAAAATCTCTTCTTTCTTATGTTACCTAAGAAATTGTCCCTGACAAAAATCTTGAATTGTTTTCATTGGTAGCCTTGATACCTAAGAGACAGTTTGCCTAGATAAGAAAGCCTTTTTCCTATGTTCTTCCCTTGAGTGTCCTGACAATGTTATTTGTTGTCTTGATTTCTGTGTTGTTTTGAAAAGATTGGTGGCGCTCTAATTTCATGATATGTATTGATTGATTGGTTGATTGGTTGGTTAGTTTGCTGATTCGTTTATTTAGGCCTGAGAGACCAGGTAATTCTTTTCCTTTGACGTTTGACAGTTTTAGTAAACAAAAACTAAGTGCTCGAGAATATTTTGTTTATTTAAAAATGTTTGTTAAAGATTCTACTTTCTGTGCATGGAAGAGGAAACTTTCATTCACCAAAATACTTACATTCTCATAATTTTTTCTTCTCATAAAGTGTTAATGGGGAATCAAAGCCCCTCTTACCTTGCATTTCATGGCCAGGACTATTGGCTTTGGGTGGCTTCAATACTCTTAGTGGAAGGATGACCTCTCTCCTCCCTTGTCAGTGAGGAAAAGAGAAGCTTCGTTAATTGATTATGAGACAGATTTTATGTTTTGTGCTCTGATTTTTCTCTTATAGCTCAATTTCCTAAATTTCTACTTGCTCCTTTTTTCCTTCACTGCACAATTTCTAAAGTTTATCTCCATCTCTTCCTTTTTTATCCATTAATGCCAGAAGCAATACCTGTCTAAGACTGCATCCTTTTAAGTCTCTTTTCTATGGCAGTGCATTGATATTCAAGGGCTTATTTTCAACATTTTAGTATTTAATATAGACTTCCTGGTGGCAATTTTACTTCAGTATGAAGCCCTTGATTTTCTCCTCCTGTCTTCAAATGAGTTTTTCAACTAACTACCTCCCTATTCTCTGAAAAGTTGTGTGGGAGCTCAAAGAAATAGTTCCACTAAAAAATTATGTTAATTTTCTTAAATTTGAAGTGGTAGTGTTCTCTGTTTCTGTTTATACTGCAGGCATGACATTCACAAGAACTTCTTTGCTGTTTTTGTTGATCTGTACTGTTTTGAAGGATATATTGGAAAATTTGAATTTAGGTAGCCACTGATACTTGAACTATACAGAATCAACATACATAACACAAAGAATTATAGTCATGTTTCATATGAGTTTATGTGCCGAAGAAAATAACTTTTCAAGATTTTATCCAAAATCCTTCACAATATGGGTCCTATTTATTTCTGCAGGTCCATCAACCCAATATTTAACTTGGATCCACTACTTCTGTAATCTCACATTTTAATAATTCATGCCACAGTTTTTATTTTTTGCCTAACATTTCTCATCTCTATGTCTTTGTTGGGCTCTTTTCCTCAAGAAAAATAAATAAATAAACCTTCACTAACTTATTCACTAGTCCAAATAATTATTTGTCCTTTAAGTTTCTGACTTTCCCCCATAGTATTAATTAAATTCTTAAACCATGGTTATTTGGAGAGAATTGGATCAGGACTCATTTCCCACTGTTGAGATTCAGTACCATTTAGTGGGATGACTAGAAGCCACATATGAGCAAAAGAATATATTTTCTATTTCTAAAGATAATTACTATGGAAGGAACAAATGCAAGTAAATCAGTCATCTATGATTCATTGAAATTGAACTCGAATTTCATATTTTGGTAGCATATGGCAACATTTTCCTTGGAAACATTGTAATTATCAAGTGTGGATTCCTTCAGTATTTCATATTCTTCCAAAGAGACATTTTTAAAGATATGAGAAATATTAAATTATTAAATGCATCATTGTTTCTCACAGCATGAGTATTTAATATCCTTGATTAACCACTTCATGGACAAAATTAGAAGATTGGATGCCAATTTCAAGTTTTAAAATAAAGATATGCTTTTTAGTAAAGAAGACACTTTGATATTTTCCAATTCATAACTGTAAGAGTTGACCTTAACCAACACTAGTGTTCATAAACTGGGGCATTATTTTGACTTTATCTAAACATCTATAATATTTACATTTATCTACCAATGAATTAAGTGAACATTTTGTAAAAGTGTAGCTCACTGACCTATGAAAATCTTCTGAAACAACTACTATATTTTAGTACCTAACCCCACTTAAATTGTTATGGGACTAGTCTAGTTAAACTAAATTTACACCCCCTTATAGAACCAACATGATAATTTAAGTGTATTGTTTATAGAGTCACATTTCCTTTACTGAAGAACATCCTAAGATAATTTTGTTCAACTCCGATTCTTACCACAATAAAGTATAAAAATATTGAAATATTATTCATCCTAGGCTATTTATATGCAGATAGCTCATCATTCATTTTTTTGCTCCATAGAAGACAGACTTTGAAGTCCTTTCTGTGCCACGACTCTCAAAGTGGTGCTTTCCTAAATGAGTGATTTCACTGTAGGAAGTAAAAGAAAAGGTGGAAAAAAAAATACACTGGAGAAACGAAAACCTTCTTTTTTTAATTTTTTTTTATTGTTGGTCGTTCAAAACATTACATAGTTCTTAATATATCATATTTCACAATTTGATTCAAGTGGGTTATGAACTCCCATTTTTACCCCGTATACAAATTGCTGTATCACATCAGTTACACTTCCGTTGATTTACATATTGCCATTCTAGTGTCTGATGTATTCTGCTGTCTATCCTATTCTCTACTATCCCCCCTCCCCTTCCCTCCCCTCCCCTCTTCTCTCTCTACCCCCTCTACTGTAAATCATTTCTTCCACTTGTATAATTCTTCTCTTACCCCTCATTTCCTCTTATATGTAATTTTGTATAACCCTGAGGATCACCTTCCATTTCCATGCAATTTCCCTTCTCTCTCCCTTTCCCTCCCACCTCTCATCCCTGTTTAATGTTAATCTTCTTGTCAAGCTCTTCGTCCCTACCCTGTCCTTGGTTACTCCCCTTATATCAAAGAAGACATTTGGCATTTGTTTTTTAAGGATTGGCTAGCTTCGCTTAGCATAATCTGCTCTAATCCCTCCAAATTCTATGATTTTGTCATTTCTTAATGCAGAGTAATACTCCATTGTGTATAAATGCCACATTTTTTTATCCATTCATCTATTGAAGGGCATCTAGGTTGGTTCCACAATCTTGCTATCATGAATTGTGCTGCTATGAACATCGATGTAGCAGTGTCCCTGTAGCATGCTCTTATTAGGTCTTTAGGGAATAGACCGAGAAGGGGAATAGCTGGGTCAAATGGTGGTTCCATTCCCAGCTTTCCAAGAAATCTCCATACTGCTTTCCAAATTGGCTGCACCAATTTGCAGTCCCACCAACAATGAACAAGTGTACCCTTTTCCCTGCATCCTCGCCAGCACTTGTTGTTGTTGGACTTCCTAATGGCTGCCAATCTTACTGGAGTGAGATGGTATCTTAGGGTGGTTTTGATTTGCATTTCTCTGACTGCTAGCGATGGTGAGCATTTTTTCATGTACTTATTGATTGATTGTATGTCCTCCTCTGAGAAGTGTCTGTTCAGGTCCTTAGCCCATTTGTTGATTGGGTTATTCGTTATCTTATTGTCTAATTTTTTGAGTTCTTTGTATACTCTGGATATTAGGGCTCTATCTGAAGTGTGTGGAGTAAAGATTTGTTCCCAGGATGTAGGCTCCCTGTTTACCTCTCTTATTGTTTCTCTTGCTGAGAAAAAACTTTTTAGTTTGAGTAAGTCCCATTTGTTGATTCTAGTTGTTAACTCTTGCGCTATGGGTGTCTTATTGAGGAATTTGGAGCCCGACCCCACAGTATGTAGATCATAGCCAACTTTTTCTTCTATCAGACGCAGAGTCTCTGACTTAATATCAAGCTCCTTGATCCATTTTGAGTAAACTTTTGTGCATGGTGAGAGAAAGGGATTCAGTTTCATTTTGATGCAAATAGATTTCCAATTTTCCCAGCACCATTTGTTGAAGATGCTATCCTTCCTCCATTGCATGTTTTTAGCCCCTTTATCAAATATAAGATAGTTGTAGTTTTGTGGATTGGTTACTGTGTCCTCTATTCTGTACCATTGGTCCACCCGCCTGTTTTGGTACCAGTACCATGCTGTTTTTGTTACTATTGCTCTGTAGTATAGTTTGAAGTCTGGTATCGCTATACCACCTGATTCACACTTCCTGCTTAGCATTGTTTTTGCTATTCTGGGTCTTTTATTATTCCATATAAATTTCATGATTGTTTTATCTATTTCTACAAGAAATGCTGTTGGGATTTTGATTGGCATTGCATTGAACTTATAGAGAACTTTTGGTAATATCGCCATTTTGATGATGTTAGTTCTGCCTATCCATGAACAGGGTATATTTTTCCATCTTCTAAAGTCTTCTTCTATATCTCTCTTTAGGGTTCTGTAGTTTTCATTGTATAAGTCTTTCACCTCTTTTGTTAGGTTGATTCCCAAGTATTTTATTTTTGGGGGTGGATATTGTGAATGGAGTAGTTGTCCTCATTTCTGTTTCAGAGGATTTGTCGCTTATATACAGGAATGCATTTGATTTATGCGTGTTGATTTTATATTCTGCCACTTTGCTGAATTCATTTATTAGCTCTAATAGTTTCTTTGTAGACCCTTTTGGGTCTGCTAGGTATAGAATCATGTCATCCGCAAATAGTGATAATTTAAGTTCTTCTTTTCCTATTTTTATGCCTTTAATTTCTTTTGTCTGTCTAATTGCTCTGGCCAGTGTTTCGAGGACTATGTTGAACAGAAGTGGTGAGAGAGGGCAACCCTGTCTTGTTCCAGATTTTAGAGGGAATGCCTTCAATTTTTCTCCTTTCAGAATGATGCTGGCCTGTGGCTTATCATAGATTGCTTTTACAATGTTGAGGTATGATCCTGTTAAACCTAATTTTTCTAGAGTTTTGAACATAAAGGGATGCTGTACTTTGTCGAATGCTTTTTCTGCATCTATCGAGATGATCATATGGTTCTTATTTTTAAGTCTATTGATGTGGTGAATAACATTTATTGATTTCCGTATATTGAACCAGCCTTGCATCCCAGGGATGAATCCTACTTGATCATGGTGTATAATTTTTTTGATATGTTTTTGAATTCGATTCACCAGAATTTTATTGAGGATTTTTGCATCTAGGTTCATTAGAGATATTGGTCTGTAGTTTTCTTTCTTTGAAGTGTCTTTGTCTGGTTTAGGTATCAGGGTGATGTTGGCCTCGTAGAATGTATTTGGAAGTTCTCCCTCTTTTTCTATTTCCTGAAATAGCTTGAAAAGTATTGGTGTTAGTTCCTCTTTAAAGGTGTTGTAAAACTCTGCTGTATACCCATCCGGTCCTGGGCTTTTCTTAGTTGGTAGTCTTTTGATGGTTTCTTCTATTTCCTCTATTGTTATTGGTCTGTTTAGGTTGTCTATATCCTCCTGACTCAATTTAGGCAGATCATATGACTTAAGAAATTTATCTATGCCTTCACTATCTTCTATTTTATTGGAGTATAAGGATTCAAAATAATTTCTGATTATCTTCTGTATTTCTGAAGTGTCTGTTGTGATATTGCCTTTTTCATCCCGTATGCTAGTAATTTGAGTTCTCTCTCTTCTTCTCTTCATTAGCATGGCTAAGGGTCTGTCGATTTTATTTATTTTTTCAAAGAACCAACTTTTAGTTTTGTCAATTTTTTCAATAGTTTCTTTTGTTTCGATTTCATTAATTTCAGCTCTGATTTTAATTATTTCTTGCCTTCTACTTCTTTTGCTATTGTTTTGCTCTTCTTTTTCTAGGATTTTGAGATGAAGTATGAGATCATTTATTTGTTGGTTTTTTCTTTTTTTAAGGAATGAACTCCAAGCAATGAATTTTCCTCTTAGAACTGCTTTCAATGTGTCCCATAGATTCCGATATGTTGTGTCTGTGTTTTCATTTAACTCTAAGAAGTTTTTAATTTCCTCCTTGATGTCTTCTAAAACCCATTGATCATTCAGTAACCTATTGTTCATTCTCCAAGTGATGCATGATTTTTCCTTCCTTCTTTTGTTGTTGATTTTCAATTTCATTCCATTATGATCAGATAAGATGCATGGTATTATCTCTACTCCTTTATATTGTCTAAGAATTGCCCTGTGACATAATATATGATCTATTTTTGAGAAGGATCCATGTGCTGCTGAGAAAAAAGTGTAACTGCTTGATGTTGGGTGGTATATTCTATATATGTCAATTAAGTCTAGGTTATTAATTGTGTTATTGAGTTCTATAGTTTCCTTATTTAACTTTTGTTTGGAAGATCTGTCCAGTGGTGAGAGAGGTGTGTTGAAGTCTCCCATGATTATTGTCTGGTGGTCTATTAGACTCTTGAACTTGAGAAGAGTTTGCTTGATGAACATAGCTGCACCATTGTTTGGGGCATATATATTTATGATTGTTATGTCTTGTTGGTGTATGGTTCCCTTGAGCAGTATGTAGTGTCCCTCTTTATCCCTTTTGATTAACTTTGGCTTGAAATCTATTTTATTAGTTATGAGTATGGACACTCCTGCTTGTTTCCGCAGTCCATATGAGTGATATGATTTTTCCCAACCTTTCACCTTCAGTCTATGTATATCTTTTCCTATCAGATGCATCTCCTGTAGGCAGCATATTGTTGGGTCTTGTTTTGTGATCCATTCAACTAGCCTGTGTCTCTTAATTGGTGAGTTTAAGCCATTAACATTTACGGTTATTATTGAGATATGGTTTGTTCTTCCAGCCATATTTGTTTATTAATGTTACTAAACCTGATTTGTTTTCCTCTTTGATTACTTTCCCCCCTTTACTGTCCTACCTCCCACTGTTGGTTTTCATTGTTATTTTCCATTTCCTCTTCCTGTAATGTTTTGCCAAGGATTTTTTGAAGAGATGGTTTTCTAGCTGCAAATTCTTTTAACTTTTGTTTATCGTGGAAAGTTTTAATTTCATCTTCCATCCTGAAGCTTAATTTCGCCGGATACACGATTCTTGGTTGGAACCCATTTTCTTTCAGTGTTTGAAATATGTTATTCCAGGATCTTCTAGCTTTCAGAGTCTGTGTTGAGAGATCAGCTGTTATCCTGATTGGTTTACCCCTAAATGTAATCTGCTTCCTTTCTCTTGTAGCTTTTAAAATTTTCTCCTTATTCTGTATGTTGGGCATCTTCATTATAATGTGTCTAGGTGTGGATCTCTTATGATTTTGCACATTCGGCATCCTGTAGGCTTCTAGGATTTGGGATTCTGTCTCATTCTTCAAGTCTGGGAAGTTTTCTCGTATTATTTCATTGAATAGATTGTTTATTCCTTTGGTTTGGAGCTCTGTGCCTTCCTGTATCCCAATGACTCTTAGGTTTGGTCTTTTAATGTTATCCCATATTTCTTGGATGTTCTGCTCATGGTTTCTTAGCAGTCTTGCTGAGCTGTCTATGTTCTTTTCAAGTTGAAATACTTTGTCTTCATTGTCTGATGTTCTATCTTCTAAGTGATCTACTCTGCTGATAGTATTCTCAATTGAGTTTTTAAGTTGGTTTATTGCTTCCTGCATTTCTAGGATTTCTATTTGTTTGTTTTTTATTATCTCTATCTCCCTGTGTAATTGATCTTTTGCTTCCTGGATTTGTTTATGTAGTTCCTTGTCAAAGTGATCTTTCATTGTCTGATTTTGCTGTCTCATGTCTTCCTTGAGACTCCAGATCATCTGAAGCATGTATATCCTGAACTCTTTATCTGACATTCCATCTGTTGCAGCTGTTACCTCTTCTAAAGTTGAGTTGACCTGCATTGCTTGTGGTCCTTTCTTTCCTTGTCTTTTCATACTGCTCGCGTTTCTTTCTGCTTGGTGAAACTGTTGTGTTTTTGAAATTTTCCCTCTATTTATTTATATTGCTCTTGTATAGTTGAAAAATCTCCCTTGCAGGGCAGGTAATGGCTGTGATCCTCCTCCAATTGGGGTGATCTGTCTACCACGCTGGCGGGCCGCTAGGTCTGCTCTGCTGGTCGGTCGCAGGTCCGCCTACACTGCAGGTGCGGGGGGAGGAGGCGGCTCCGCCCCTCAGCAGGCTGCTGGGCCTGATCTGCTGGTGGTCACAGTTCCGCCTACCTTGCAGGCACTGGGGGAGGGGGCGGGCCTGCCCCTCAGCAGGCCGCTGGACCTGTTCTGCTGGTGTGTCGCAGGTCCGCCTACCCTGCAGGAGCGTGGGGCAGCTCTGCCACTCCGCAGGTTGCTGGGCCTGACCTGCTGGTGGGTCACAGGTCCGCCTACCTTGCAGGTGCAGGGGGAGGGGGCGGCTCCGCCCCTCTGCAGGCCGCTGGGCCTGATCTGCCGGTGGTCACAGATCCGCCTACCTTCCAGGCACGGGGGGAGGGGGCGGGCCTGCCCCTCAGCAGGCCACTGGACCTTTTCTGCTCACGAAAACCTTCTTAACAGATGGTTCTGGGAAAACTTCATATCCATATGGAGAAGAATGAAACCAGATCTCTATCTTTCACAAAAGTCAACTCAAAAATGGATCAAAGACCTAGGAATTAGACCAGAAACATTGAAACTTCTAGAAGAAAATGTAGGCTCCATACTCCACGTATCTGTGCAAGCACTGACTTCCTTAACAAGACCCCTAAAGTTCAAGAAATAAAACCAAGAATTCATAAGCAAGACAGCGTCAAATTCAAAAGCTTCTGCACAACAAAGGAAACAAGAGAATTAAGAGAGAGCTCTCAGAATGGGAGATGTTTGCCAGCTGCTCCTCTGACAGGGGATTAATATCCAGAACATATAAAGAACTCAGAAAGCTTAACGCCAAAAAATAAAAATCAATAAATGGCCAAAAGAACTAAACAGACATGTCTCAAAAGAAGAAATCCAATGGCCAACAAATATACAAAAAAAAATGTTCAACATCCTTAGTAATCAAGGAAATGTAAAGCAGAACTACACTGAGATTTCATCTCACTCTAGGCAGAATGGCAATGATCAAGAATACAGACAATAATAAATGCTGGTGAGGTTGGTGGGGAAAAGATATAGACTGTAGACTAGTACAACCACTCAATCAAAGCAGTATGGAGATTTCTCAAAAACTAGGATTGGAACTACCATATGACCCATCTAGCCCACTTATTGGTATTTATCCTAAAGAACTAAAATCAGCATATTGTAGTGATACAGGTACATCAATGTTTAGAGCAGCACAATTCACAATAGCCAAGTTACGGAACCAGCCCTAGTGCTCATTAACAGATAAATGGATAAAGAAAATGTGATATACATACACAATGGAGTTTTACTCAGCCATAAAGAAGAATAAAGTTAGCCGAGCATGATGGTGCTCACCTATAAGCCCAGTGGCTCAGGAGGCTGAGGCAGGAGGATCATGAGTTCAAAGCCAACCTCAGCAAAAGTGAGGCACAAAGAAACTCAGTGAGACCCTGTCTCTATATAAAATACAAAATAGGGTTGGAGATGTGTCTCAGTGGGTCAAGTGCCCCTAATTCAATCCCTGATACCAAAAGACAAAGACAAAGATGAAGAAGAAGATGATGAAGATGAAGAAGAAGAAAAGGAGGAGAAGGAGGAGGAGGAGGAGAAGGAAGAGGAGGAGGAGGAGGAAGAAAGTTATGGTATTTGCAGGAAAGTGGATGGAACTGAAGAGCATCATGCTAAGTGAAATAAGCCAGACTCAGAAAGTCGAGGTGGAATATGTTTTCTCAGATATAGAAAATAGACCAAAATAAAGAAGAAAAAGAGGCAAGGAAAATAGGTAATCTCAAGGAAATAAAAGGGAGATTAGTAGAGTAGAGGAGGGAGATTGCAGGGGAAGATGAAGGGAGGAATGGTGGGATTAAAATGACTAAATTATACTATGTACATATATGAATATACCCCAGTGAAGTTCCCCTTTATGTATATCTATAAAGCACCAATTTAAAAATACTATAAATAGAAAGATGGCCAGTAAAGGAAGGAGCCCAGGAGAGGGAGGAGGAGAGGCAAAGAGTTAGTACTGGGGACTAAAATGGAGCAACTTATATTTCATGCATGCATGGTTACATCAAAATGACCCCAATATCATGTATAACTATAATGCACTGATAAATACCAAAAAAATAAGCAAAGGAAATATTTGTAATCAGAGATATTTTCCTAATACTTCTTATCATATCACTGCACAATCAGCTGGTCTTAATATCGAGATATGGAGATGGAGTACATCAAGTCATTTTGGAAATCAAATTCAGTGCACTTTCTCTGATGAAAACATAATGACTTGTTTCCTGGCTCTCTTTCTTTCCCCTCTACTTTGGCCTCAGGCATGCATAACACAAACTGCATGTTCATAACCAAGTTGGAAGATAGATCTGTTCAGAAATAAAGCAGAATTTTTGTCTCCTTGATGAAAAAAAAGCTGTGCATTATTAAGAATTATTAAGATGAAGAATTACAGGGAAATAGTCAAAATTCTAAATAAGTTTTCAAGATTATTTTTCTTGTTGCTTTCCATCCTGGCCCCCCATAAGAATGACTCCTCATTTGGCTTCTCACAGAAGAGATATCTGTATTAAGTGTAAATTATACTTCAGAATTTACTCCATCCAGGCTGGCAAGAGAATGATGGGAAATGTTTTGTCATGAGGTGTGTTGTGCAGTGCAAAATATGAATTTCAATGATTTCTCTAAAGACTAGTAGTGTACTGAACATGTGCTACTTTGTTTTGTCATGAATGTTGTACAAGTTATTAATATTTAATATACAGATAGAATTTTCTTTCAATGAGATTTTGATGAGCATTTCATTGGAGTAAGAATAAACAAAAAGTTTTCTATATTGACTGTATTCTTTTTTTTATACTGGGGATTGAAACTAAAGGGGTTTTACTGCTGAATCCCAGTCCCAGCCTTTTTGTTTTTTATCTTCAGTCAGTATCTCACTAAGTTGCTTAGAGCCTCGTCTACTTGCTGAAGCTGGCTTTGAACTTGTGATCCTCCCGCCTCAGGCTCCTGAGTTGCTGGCTGTATATTTGAAACAATATTAAGCGAATAATCAAGGAAATAAAAACATAAGGAAGAAACAACTGATATGTGGTGGCTAATTCTAAGCAAATTTTTAAAATTACAGATCTATTAAGCCATTACTAAGATGACTTTAATAGAATTTAGATTGTTATAGATTTTTAGGTGGTCTCACAATGTGAACTCTCCATTCTTCAGTCCTCCATTCTTCACATAGCAAGAAAAGGGATCCTTTAATAATTGTTATGGTCTGGATATTAAGTGTCCCCTAATGATTCATGTGTTGAAGGCTTGGTTCCCAATGCAGCAGTGTTCAAAGGTAGGGCTCTCTTGGGAAGTGATGGGATCAGAAGGACTCTGCCTCATCAGCAGATCAAACCACTGACGGGTGAAGAATTCCATGACAATAGTGGGAGGTGGTGGGAATCGTACATGGTGGCATCTAGTTGGAGGAAGTAGATCACCAGGTAAGGGACACCCTGGATGTGTACACCTTGTCCTCAGCCCCTTCCTGGCTCACTGTCTATGCTTACCAGCTTCTATAATCTGAGCAGCTTCACTCTGTCCACCATGCTCTTCTGCCAAGAAGTTTCTGCCTTGGAGTTAGCTGATCACGGACTGAAATCCCTGAAACTGAGACAAAATAAATCATTGCTCTTTTAGTTGTTTATGTCAGATATTTTGGTCATAGTGATGAAAAGCTGACTAATACAACAATGTAAATGAGTTTGTGTCCTGTTTGTGCTTGACACTCTCCAGAGACTTATGGCTTCAGAGTTGACTCATCATCCACTAATGACTGCTTACTATTCTTTGGAAATTGAACTCAAGACATGATGAAACAAATGATTAGAATTAAAACTACATTTCCTACTTTCTCTCAGAACTAGGGATAGCCATAAGACTAGGCTATGTTCAATGGAATGTAAGTAAAAGTGTCTTTTACACCTTCTGGGACATAACTTTAGAGACAGAAACTTTTTTCTCTCTCTCTCTCTCTTTTTCTTTTTTTCTTTGTGGTTTCTGGTGGTTGAAATGTCAGGTTGATGACTAGAGCTCATTCAACCATGTCAGTCCCTGAGGCAGAAGCCACATTCTAAGTATGATTGAATAGCAAAAGAGAAGAGTCCAGGTTCCTGCAATTTTAGGAAGCTAAACAGTGTGCCTATATCTTAATGTCTTTATATGAATGAGAATTAGTATTCTATCTTTCCTAAGCTATACATTTTTCATTACTTGAAATTATGCCTAATTCTAATTTTTCACAAAGTTGAGAATATAATTCAAAGTCCTTTCCTTCACCTGCATGTTCCTATGTGGTTTGATCCTGGGCTTTCTGCAGTGTTTCCACACCTCACTTTCATTGATCTCTTTTAGCTATATTGGACTTTTTTGCTGTTCCTTAAACATACTATGAATTTATTCTCTTAGGCTCTCTTTTCTCCAACTATAATGCTCTTGCCTCAGATATTTACATGACTTCTGTATGATCTCTGCTTAGACCTTCTCCAGAAAAGTATTCTATAAACTATACCTTAGTTAAAAGCACAGACTAGTCTTTCTTTTGCTGCATCACTTTTCTTTGTACACCTATTAATTGTAGTTAAAACATTAGATATTTTATTTCTTCTTAATTTGTCTATATTCTTCATTATAAAGTAAGTTCCATGGGAGCAGGTACTTTATTTTGTTTAATATACCATCTCTTAGACCAAACACAGTTATAATATATATTTTATATATTTATATAAATAGTGCATATAGATACTATACATTTGTATACACACATATATGTACACACTACACATGCATATATAGATGTGCTATATGAATGCATGAATAATTGATTATACATGTACTTATCTGTATAATTATACTATTATATGTTTATATGGTTCAAAATAGTATCTATCATAGTATATATTATATTATTATCATGAAGTAAAATTATATCCTTTCTCTCTTTTTTTTGAATATATTTATTTGTATATGGACACAAAACCTCTATTTTGCTTATTTAGTTTTGTTTTATATATATATATGGTGCTGGGGATCAAACCCAGTGCCTCACGCTTGCTAGGCAAGCACTCTACCACTGAGCTACAACCCCAGCCCTACTTATATCCTTTCTACAAGTTAGATAGGTTGGTAAACTTATATGACTAGTCATTTTTTGGATGATAATTTGATAAAGTTCTCCTAAAGAATCTTCAAACTACCATTTGGAGAATTATCGTATGTTTTTTTTTTTTTTTTTTTAATTTGGTGAGAAGAGAATGAAAGGGAAATACAATGACTTTTTTGTGCTTCAGCCTGAATTGTACAATTTTTGACTCAGCATGGTATGAACTAACATTATGTATTTCAGAATTCTAGAAATATGCTGATCTCACACTACTTTGGTGTATTCAAATATGGGTATGTTATGGACAGGACTAGAATTTTCCCTCAACAGATGTATGTGTTCCTAGTCATTGGTGTGGTTGATGGTCACTCAGCTATGTCAGTCATGGGGCGGGGGGGGGGGGAGGGGTCGAGATGCAGTGTCAAATCAACATGGACATCGGGAGCTGGTGAGAAACTAGCTGATGAAAAACCGGAGTCAACATTCAACAAACTCCGGCAACATTCAGCAAGCTCAAGCTCATTTATTTTTGGAATGCATACAGCTGTTATAGGGTTCAGGTAAGGCATGCCAGCCAATCACACATAAGCACCTTAACTTATATAAGCCAATCATCTAATGCCTAATGTAACCGCACTATGAGGAAGCACTAAATATTTCTGTCGTGATGGAAGGCAGTCTGGAAGGGTCTTTGTCCCTAAAGGAGGGGGGCTTTATGAGTTGGGGGGTTACATGTCCTGAAGCACTTGACTCTCGGTTTCCTGACTTGGTTGTCTGGTAGCTTGACAATGCTGACCACAAGCACTGAGGATGCGGTTTCACTGATGGCTCACTAGAGCAGAGCACCCCATCCTACAAGTGTTCCTGTCAGGCCTGTACAAGCATAGGTTTTCCTGCACTCTGAGCTGCTTGTAGCTACTAGCTGTGAACGGAAAGTTATTCCAACAAATAGATATTCTCAGAGTCAGGTATGCTGGAAAGAAATCGGTACTAAGGAAGAATATGAGCCTCAAGAGGTGCCCTGCAGGCTGAGAAGTGTAGACATCTATGTTGTCTCTGTGGGTTTCACAACTTGGCCTGCACACTTAGTCAGGAACTGTGATTTTCCCGTTGGTGAAGGAACCTTGGATGAGGACAGGCAGTGGGCCTGGTAAAAAACTACAGGGTAGTGCTACAACAGTGCAATATTAGAAAATTTTTTCCTATGCAGCATTCTCCTCCCAGTGCCGTCAAGTCTTGAGTGAAAACTTGACAAATGTTCTCTGTGTTAGGAGAACTTAAAGGAAAGGCATGATTCCACATCTTAGGATGAAGGCAGTCAGAGAGAACATAAAAGCCCCTTCCAAAACTCAGGGCTGGACTCATCCTGGGTGTAACTATACCCCAAAGAGTGGCAATTAACCTGGACAATATAGCTGAGGCAGCAACATCATAGGATAATAAGAAGGTCAGAGGGGCACCTTCATGGGACTTAACATTTAAAAGCCAGGACTCTAAAACATTTTTAAGAATTGGTAAAATGGAGAATTTGAGAAGGTATTCATTTCTGCAGAAAAGTCAATGATAAGTCATTCTTTTTTTTAATATTTATATCTTAATTTAGTTGGACACATATCTTTATTTTATTTTTATGTGGTGCTGAGGATCAAACCCAGTGCCTCATGCATGCATGCTAGGTGTGCACTCTACCACTGAGCCACAACACCAGCCCAATGGGAAGTAATTCTATTTTAAAGAAGGCTGCCAACATAAAGGTCCCTTTCTATACTCCTTTGAATTTATTCCAGAGATTATTCAGTAAAATATAATAAAAAATAAAGCATTTTTCACATTGTGTTAAGAATTATTGTTCATCTTTCTACCCAGCACTAGCCTATAAACTCTTTCAAGGCAGGAACTACTTCATATAGATAGATCGATAGATAGATAGAGATAGAGACATACATTATATATAATATGTTTATGTAATATATATAAAATATAAGCTACCATATAATATATTTTAGTATATAGATATATATGTGTGTATATATATATATATATATATATATATATATATATATATATATATAGGCTAAAATATATTTACTTCTGAGTAAAGTAAGACTGCAATAAATATTTAGAAAGCAAAAAATGAATCATTTAAATAGCATTAAAAGAAATTCTCATAATTTGAATAAAATAATATACCCAAAATATATCTTAATGATGTTAATTGAATCTTAAGTGATGCTAAGAATTGTGTACAAACAAAACCTTAAAAATTGAGCAAGGAAAATTTCAATATGTTTTTATTGCTAAAACACTTGGGTGTTGTATTAGAAGAAGAGGTTAAGTGAAGTGAAAAGAATACTCTGTAGGATTCAAGAATTTCTTCCCCACATTTTTGCAATTCCTATTCTGTATTTCAAAGTCATAAAACTGGAATTTGGGGTGGAGAGTAGCCTGGGGAAGAAATGTGGGAATAAAAAAGGCCTTTTCCCTCAGCACAGTTGTGACCTAATTCCAAGAAAACAAGCTAGATACAAATTATGATCTCTATAAATATCTTAATTTCCCCAAATTTAAGTTCTTAGGATTTCTAAGCAAAGAAAAGCAAAGACTGGCTGATGCTCAACTTTCTCCCTCACTACATAATGGTTAGCAACAGCCTTGCCAGATATGACTTACCAAACTCTACCACATCCTATTTTATATGTGTAGTGTAAAATGAAAATTGATAGAAAATAAACACATAAGTTAGTTCTTATTTATGATCTCAGTGGTTCAAAGATCATAAAATAAAGCATTTTGCCATAGCTCCCAGGAATTTGCAAAAATTCAGCTGCATCACATTTCATTTGTTTGGGATCATTCTTTTTGAGTCAGTCCAAAGCAGGGGCATTCAGCTCTTATCTTTTAATAACTATCATTTGAACTGAAAAGCTTCTAGCCTAAGCTCAATCCTATGGTTGATGATTGCTTTTCAGAAATATATTATTACATTAATTGGAGCCCATTTAGTCTGTGTGCACAATGGTAGGGAGACAGATACAAAGGAATTAGTACTTTGGCAAATTGATATGATTAAAACAGAAATGTTAAGAGTGGCAGATGAATTTCACATGGTCTAGAGTCTGACTAAGAGCCAAAAATTAGATAATGCTGTTCTCAACACAATGAAGCATCTGCCATTTATTTCTACAACTGACTTTAATGGGTAAGTTTGGGGATCAATGAGCTCAAACTGTATTTTCATTGTGAATTGTTAAGCTCAGAATAACACCATAGAAAATAGCAAGGCACTGCTTAAGTGTAAGAATAGATAACTCAAGTTTCATGACAGAAGACTAATTTTTTAATTGTAGTTTGACCTCTATATAAGTAGATATGCAGAGTCTTGTCATCTCTTTGTGTACTTCTATAACGTTGAAAAAACAACCTTCAGGAGTGTGATGTTAGCAAAGTGGAAAAATAGGAGGTCACTACCTTCATCACCCCCCAAAAAAACACCAAACTAAAAATGATACATGGCCCTAAATACTTCCATGGGTAATGTAAAATGTAGGTAAGAAATTGCATCACCCCAAACAATCACAAAACCAAGAGTGATCACATTGAAATAATCAGGAAAAGCAATTTCACTTTATCCACATTACCTTTCCACAAAACTGGTAGAGCTCAGGATCAAGGGAAATTGTCTTGCCTATGATATCTACTAAGAAAAAAAAATTCAAATAAATAAAATCAGAAATAATGGTGGAGAAATGATATTTGACACCAATAGAAATCAGTCTCTAATGGATCATAAAAGACTACTATTATAGATAACATGTGAACAAATTGGATAACTTGGAAGAAATGGAAGAATCATTGAATTCACAAGAAATTAATTTTAAAACTATGGGTAAATTGCAGAAAGATCAGTAGAGCTAAGGGAGCAGGGGGTGGGGGAGTGGAGGGGGAGTAGAGATACTAAAGACTTAATTAAAACAAGATATATTCCATGCTTTTATATAATGTCAAAATGGATTCTACTGTCCTGTATAATTATAAAGAACAAATAAGGAGCTGGGGATATAGCTCAGTTAGTAGAGTGTTTGCCTCACATCAACAAGGCCTGGGTTCAATCCCCAGCACCACCAAATAAATAAATAAATAAATGGAGCTGGAAGAAGGAGGAGAAGGAGGTGGATGTTTGGGGAAGAGAAAGAAGGAGAAGGAGAAACCTGAACCTACTGATAGTAAACAAGGATATTAAATCAGTAGTTCAAACCTCTCTCCCTCCCAAGAAAGTAAAGTCCAAACCAGATGCCTTCACTAGTAAATTCCAGTAAATATTTAAAAATTAACAAAATCCTTTATAAACTCTTACAAAAAAGAAAACAAAACTGAAGGACAAAGAACATTTCCAAATTCATTTTGTGAGGCTAAAATTACCCTGATATCAAAATCAAAGATACCATAAGAAATCTATAGGACAATATCCATGGTAAACCCAGATGCAAAATCATCAGGAAAAAAGCTAGCAAACCAGATGAAAGAGCAGAATTAAAAAGGTTTATGTATCATGATCAGTGAGTTTCATCCCTGTGATGCAAGATGGCTCAACATGTGAAAATCAATTAGCATTATATTCATTAACATAATGAAAAATAACAATCACATGATCATCGTAATAGATGCAGAAAATAATTTTACAAAATTAACACCTTTCATGATTAAAACTCTTTACAAACCTGGTATAAAAGGAATGGATCTCAACACAGTTAAGGCCACACATGAAACCCACAGCCAACACATCATACCCAATGGTAAAAAAAAAAAAAAAAGAATCACTTTTTCTAAAAGATCAGGATTCCCAAGACAAGCAACTTTACTATCATCATTTCTATTCAACATAATACTGGAAGTCCTAGAAAGAGCAATTAGGTAAGTAAAAGAAATAAAAAATAGAAAATTAGAAAGGAAGAGGTAAAATTATCTGCTTTCAAATAATATAATCTGACACATTTTTTAAAAACCTAAAACCCCACAAACACACACATATACACACAGTTAGAATTAATAAATGAATTCAGTAGTTTCAAGGTTTAATATTAATACAAAATAGCAATTCATTTCTATGCATTAACAACAGAAAAACTAAAAAAGAAGTCAAGAAAGTAATTCCATTTCAGGTAGCAACAGAAAGAATAAGATAGAAATAAATTTAACCAATGATGTGAAGGTATATACACTAAAACCACAAAACGTTGATGAACAAAATTGAAGAAGATACAAATGAATGGAAAGCCATCATGTTCATGAGTTGGAAGAATTAATATTATTAAAATGTCCATCCTATCTGTAACAATCTACAGAGTCAATGGAATACCTATTAAAATCTCAATGATATTTTCCACAGAAATAGAAAAAAAATCTAAAATTCTTATGAAAAACAAAAGGTTCTGAATAGCCAAAGCAATCCAGAGCAAGAGGACTACACTTACAATCATCATACCATCTGATTTCAAACTATGCTACAAAGAATCAAGAGTATGGTTCCACCATAAAACCAGACATCAAGCCCAATGGACAAGAATAGACAGACCAGAAATAAAACCTAGTTAAGTGATCTACAATGAAGATGCCAAGAATATGCAGTACAGAATGATTAGTCTCGTTAATAAATGCTGAGAAAAAACTGGGTATTCACATGCAGAAAAATGAAACTGGAACCTCACCCCATACCATACATGAATCAACTGAAAATGAATCAATTAAAGACTTAAATATAAGACCTGAAACTGTGAAACTCATAGAAATAGCTCTTGGCATTGGCATTGACAATTATTACCTAGACATGACACCAAAAGCACAGAAAATAACAGTTAAGAAATAAACAAATGGAACTACATCATACTAAAAATCTTCTGGACTCCAAAGCAAACAACCACTAGTGTGAAAAGACCATTCCTGGAATGGGAGAAAATATTTGCAAACTATATATCTGATAATGAGATTGTCTCTAAATGAATAAGAAATTCCTACAACAACTTCTTCTTCTTCTTCTTATTATTATTATTATTATTATTATTATTATTATTATTATTATTATTTTAAAACTAAAATAGGTGAAAGCCTTGGATGGACATTTCTCTGAAGAAGACATACAGGAGGTTGTAAGATGGCAGACCAAAGAGAGGCAGCATTCTGTGTTGCTCTGTGATCCAGATCTCACCTAGTGGGAATACTGAATCTCTGAGAGTGTTAGAGGACCCCTATACAGCTACTCTCTGCATAAATCACCAGCACTGTGACCCCGTGCAGGGTTCTGGGCCTCAGTGTTCCAGCAGGACCCAAAGCCCGAAGTTCCAGTTTACGCAAGACACATCAAGTGCTTTAGCAGAATTACCTATCAACACATCTCCAGACAGCAGAGACTTTGCTCTGCTCCCATGCAGATCACAACAGCACAACACCATTGCTCAGAGCCCCCAACCTCACCAGACACTCCAGAACTGGAAACAGAGTGACTCCATCTTGGAAAAACTTCCTCAGTATTTTATGGTGGGCGTGGCTATCAGATCAGATCACCATTTGAGCAGGTACCTGATTTCCAATTCCTCCCCCTCTACAACAGCATTAACTTGGCACAGTGGCCACCCAACACAAGAACAGCTCTCAGTTGGACAGGATTGCAGTGGGAACAGGGCGCCGCCCACCTGGTGTGAGCCTGCCAGTGAGAGTTCCCACAGTTGGGAGCTGATAAATAAGAGAGGGGAGAGGACTAAAGTCTGGAGCATAACAGAGAGATCAGGATTTGGAAAAGCTCCAGGCAAGAGATGGAAACGATACAGGGGGCTCAAGTCAGATGAGTGGTCACAAAAAAAGACCCCATGAGGCACTATTTCCCTGCTGGGATTGGTGTGCGACACTCCCCACTTCCAGGCACTTCACACCAGGTCCAATCTTCACATCCTGGTTACCTACACCTTCTGGAGGGCAGAGACACCTACTGCATGAGACAACCCCACCAACTGGATGATAGGAGAAAGAAAGGATCTCTAAGAGTATTTTTTCTCTTCTTTCTCTTCTATCCTTCTATCCTCTAGCCCTCACATCCACAACATATGTAAAATCAAGAACTTTGCACAAAATAGGACTTTGAGGACTGAGTCACCTGAATAATATAATATAGAGGAATTGCATAAGCTCTTTTATTTCTCCCTTTTTTCCTTTTTTTCTCTTTTTTATTTCTTTTTTTTCCTTTTTTTCTCTTTCGTCTTCCTTCACCCTACAAATTATACTTTTTTAACATCTTGTATTTTTCTAAAAACATGTGTGTTTGTTTTATGTACAAACGAGGGTCTTAGAAGAATCTTCCCATGTAATTGTCTACCCCAAATTACCTCCTATGTATTCTCCTGTTACTTACCCTCTTCACTAGATTTCTCCTTCATGTTTCCTAAGATATATTAACTATAAATGCTCACATCTTCTCCCCTCAACATATTACCCTACTCCTGACCCCTAGTTCATTGTCTACCACCAGAAACTATAAACCTTTTTATGAAACTACTGATTATATTTTAAGTAATAATTGAATCCAGCATTTCTGGACATTGAGATTAAACTTTAAATGTCTTAATAACAATAATCTGTTCATAAGTGATGTATTGTTGAAATTGGGATCTGTTAACATTGTCCTTTCCCACAAAGGAGAGATCTTGGAACTCTACAAAAGCACTATAAATCTATAGGTTAAAAACAATAATACACCATCCACCAAGCTGGAAAGGAAGACACATGAGCAACATGAATAGACAAGGGAAAAAAGTACCACAAACAAATCAAGACAACACATCATTAGAAGAATTGGCAGCTACCGCAGAAAAAAATTACAAAGAAAGATTTCAGGGTATACATGGTTAAAATGTTTTGGGATCTCAAAGAAGACATAAGAGAACAAATACAGGCAGTGAAAGATCACTTCGAATATGGGCTACATAAACAAATTCAAGAAGCAAAATATCACCTCAACAGGGAGATAGAGGTTCTACCAAAAAACAAAACAGAAATCCTTGAAATTAAAGAAATAATAAACCAAATTAAAAACTCAAATGAAAACATCACCAACAGAATAGACCATTTAGAATATAGGACATCAGACAAAGAAGACCAAATAAATCATCTTGAAAAGAACATAGACCACACAGCAAAAATACAAAACCAAGAGCAGAACATTCAAGAAATATGGGATAGCATAAAAAGACCAAATATAAGAGTTATTGAGATAGAGGAAGGCATAGAGGTCCAAACCAAAGGAATGAACAATTTATTCAATGAATTTAAAATCGGAAAACTTTCCAAACTTGAAGAATGAATTGAAAATCCAAATTCAAGAAGTCTACAGAATGCCAAATGTAGAAAATCACAACAGACCCACACCAAGGCACATTATAATGTCCAACATACAGAATAAGGAGAGAATTTTAAAAGCCACAAGAGAAAGGAATCAGATTACATATAAGGGAAAACCAATTAGGTTAACGGCAGATTTTTCAACACAGACTCTGAAAGTTAGAAGATCCTGGAACAACATATATCAAGCTCTGAAAGATAATGGGTGCCAACCAAGAATCTTGTATCCAGCAAAATTAAGCTTTAGATTTGAAGATGAAATTAAAAACCTTCCACAATAAGCAAAAGTTAAAATAATTTATAGCTAGAAAACTACAGCACAAAACATCCTTAGCAAAATATTTCATGAAGAAGAAAGGAAAAACAGTAATGAAAATCAGCAGAGGGAGAAAAACTAATCAAAGAGGAAAAACTAATCAAAGAGGAAAAGCAATTCAAGTAAAATAATAAAAATAAACAAATATGGCTGGAAATGCAAACCATGACTCAATAGTAACCCTAAATGTTAATGGCTTAAACTCACCAATCAAAAAATCTAGCAGACTGGATTTAAAAAAAGACCAAACAATAATCTGCCTCCAGAAGACTCATCTGATAGGAAAAGACATACACAGACTGAAGGTGAAAGGTTGAGAAAAATCATACCACTCACATGGACTGCAGAAGCAAGCAGGGGTTTCCATACTCATTTCAAATAAAGTAGACTTCAAGCCAAGGTTAATCAAAAAGATTAAAGATGGACATTGCATACTGCTCAAGGGAACCATACACCATTACATACTGCTCATTACATACTGCTCAAGGGAACCATAACAAGACATAACAATCATAAATATATATGCCACTAACAATGGTGCAACTCTGTTCATCAAACAAACTCTTCTCAAGTTCAAGAGTCAAATTGACCACAACACAATAATCTTGGGGGACTTTAACACACCTGTGTCACCACTAGATAGATCTTCCAAACAAAAGTTGAATAAAAAAACTATAGAACTCAATAACACAATTAATAACTTAGACTTAACTGACATATATAGAATATTTCACACTGCATCAAGCAGATACACTTTCTTCTCAGCAGCCATGGATCATTCTCTAAAATAGACCATATACTATGCCACAAAGCAACTCTTAGCAAATACAAAAAAGTAGAGATACTATCATGTATTTTATCAGATCATAATGGAATAAAATTGGAAATCAATGACAAAATAAAAAATTAAAATGTCTCTATCACCTGGAGACTAAGCAATATGCTACTGAATGAACAATGGGTCACAGAAGACAAGAAATATGGGATAGTATAAAAAGACCAAATATAAGAGTTATTGGGATAGAGGAAGGCATAGAGGAGATTAAAAAATTCCTAGAGGTAAATAAGGACATAGACACAACATATCAAAATCTCTGGGAAACTATGAAAGCAGTACTAAAAGGAAAATTCATTGCATGGAGTTCATTCCTTAAAAGAAGAAAAAGTAAACAAATAAATGACCTCACACTACATCTCAAATCCCTAGAAAAAGAAGAACAAACCAGCAGCAAAAGCAGTATAAGGCAATAAATAATTAAAATTAGAGCTGAAATCAATGAAATTAAAACAAAAGAAACAATTGAAAAAATTGACAAAACAAAAAGTTGTTGGTTCTTTGAAAAAATAAATAAAATTGACAGACCCTTAGCCTGCTAACAAAGAGAAGGAAAGGGAGAACTCAAATTACCAGCATAAGTGATGAAAAAGGTAATATCACAACAGACACTACAAAAATACATAGGATAATTAGAAATTATTTTGAAATCTTATACTCCAAAAAAAATACAAGACATTGAAGGCATTGACAAATTTCTTGCCAAGACTGAGTCAGGAAGATATACACAATTTAAACATACCAATATCAAGTGAGGAAATAGAAGAAGCCATCAGAAGCTTACCAACCAAGAAAAGCCCAGGACTGGATGGAAACACAACCAAGTTCTACAAGACCTTTACAGGAGAACTAATACCAATATTCTTCTATTTATTTCAAGAAATAGAAAAAGAGTCAGTAATTCTAAATTCATTTTATGAGGCCAAAATCACTCTGATCCCAAAACCAAGCAAAGACACATCAAAGAAAGAAAACTTCAGATCAATATCTCTAATGAACATAGATGCAAAAATTCTCAATAAAATTCTGGCAAATCAAATACAAAAACATATCAGAAAGATTGTGTAACATAATCAAGTGGGATTCATCCCAGGGATGCAAGGTTGGTTCAACATACGGAAATCAATAAATGTAATTCATCACATCAATAGACTTAACAATAAGAATCATATGATCATCTCAATAGATACAGAAAAAGCATTTAACAGAATACAGCACCCCTTTATTTTCAAAATACTGGAAAAACTAGGGATAACAGGAACATATCTCAACATCTACGTTAAGCCTCAGGCCAACATAATTCTAAAACAGAGAAAAATTGAAGGCATTCCTCCTAAAAACTGGAACAAGACGAGGACGCCCTCTTTCACCACTTCTATTCAACATAGTTCTTGAAACACTGGCCATAGCAATCAGACAGATGAAAGAAATCAAAGGGATATGTATAGGAAAAGAAGAATTTAAATTAGCACTATTTGCTGATGATATTATTCTATATCTAGAAGACCCCCAAAAAAACCAACTCCACCAGAAAACTTTTAGAACTAGTAAATGAATTCAGCAAAGTAGCAGGATATAAAATCAACACCCATAGATCAAAGGCATTTCTGTATATCAGTGACAAAGCCTCTGAGAAGGAAATGAGGAAAAACACTCCATTCACCATAACCACATAAAAAATAAGATACTTGGGAGTCAACTTAACAAAAGAAGTGAAAGATCTATACAATGCAAATTATAGAACCTTAAAGAGAGAAATCAAAGAAGACCTTAGAAGATGGAAAGATCTGCCTTGCTCTTGGATAGGCAGAATTAATATTATCAAAATGACCATGCTACTAAAAGCACTATATAGAGTTAATGCAATTCCAATCAAAATCCCAATGGCATTCCTCATAGAAATAGAAAAAGCAATCATGAAATTCATCTGGAAAAATAAGAGACCCAGAATAGCTAAAGCAATCCTTATCAGGAAGAGTGATGCAGGTGGCATCGGTACCCCAGGCCTTAAACTATACTACAGAGCAATAGTAACAAAAACAGCATGGTATTGGCACCAAAATAGACTGGTAGACCAATGGTACAGAATAGAGGACACAGAAACTAACCCACAAAATTACAATTATCTTATAATAGACAAAGGTGCCAAAAACATGCATTGGAGAACAGATAGCACTTTCAACAAATGGTGCTGGGAAAACTGAAAATTCATGTGCAACAAAATGAAATTAAACCCATATCTCTCACCATGCACAAAAGTTAACTCAAAATGGATCAAGGACCTAGGAATTAAACCAGAGACTCTGTGTGTCTAATAGAAGAAAAAGTAGGCCCTAATCTTCATCATGTCGGATTAGGCCACAACTTCCTTAATAAGACTCCTATAGTGCAAGAATTAAAACCAAAAATCAATAAATGGGATGGAATCAAACTAAAAAGTTTTTTATCAGCAAAAGAAACAATCTATGAGGTTAACAGAAAGCCTACATCCTGGGAGTAAATCTTTACCCCTCACACATCAGATAGAGCACAATCTCTAGAGAACTCAAAAAGCTAAGCACCGAAAAAACAAATAACCCAATCAACAAATGGGCCAAGGACATGAACAGACACTTCTCGGAAAAGGATATACAATCAATCAACAAATATATGAAAATATGTTCATCATCTCTAGCAATCAGAGAATTTCAAATCAAAACTACTCTAAGATATCATCTCACTCCAGTCAGAATGGCAGCTATTATGAAGACAAACAACAATAAGTGTTGGCAAGAATGTGGGGAAAAAGATAAACTCATACATTATTGGTGGGACTATAAATTGGTGCAGCCAATATGGAAAGCAGAATGGAGATTCCTTGGAAATCTGGGAATGGAACCACCATTTGATCCAGCTATCCCTCTCCTCGGACTATACCCAAAGACTTAAAAACAGCATACTACAGGACACAGCCACATCAATGTTTATAGCAGCACAGTTCACAATAGCTAAACTGTGGAGCCAACCTATGTGCTCTTCAGTAGAAGAATGGATAAAAAAAATGTGGCATATATACACAATGGAATTTTACTCAACAATAAAAGAGAATAAAATCATAGCATTTGCAAGTAAATGGATGGTGTTGGAGAAGATAATGCTAAGTGAAGTTAGCCAATCCCAAAAAAACAAATGCTGAATGTTTTCTCTGATATAAGGAGGCTGACTCATAGTGGGGTGAGGAGGGGAACATGGGAGGAATAGATGAATACTAGATAGGGAAAAGGGGAGGGAGGGAAAGGGAGAAGGCAGAATTAGCAAGGATGGTGGAATGTGATGGACATCATTATCCAAAGTACATGTATGAAGACATGAATTGGGTGTCAACCTACTTTATATAAAAACAGAGATATGAAAAGTTGTGGTATATATGTGTAATAAGAATTGCAATGCATTCTGCTGTTGTGTATTTAAAAAAATAAAAACAATTTTAAAAAAAGACATACAATTGGCTAACATATATAAAAATCTATATTACTTCACCAATCATCAGTAAAATGCAAATTATCTTACAAACCTGTTAGGATAACTTATCAAAAAGAAGATGTGGAAAAGTTGTATATTTTATACGCTGACAATGGGAATGGAAACTCGTGCAGGGCCATGGAAAGTGATGTGAAGGGTTCTCAGAAAATTGAAAATAGAGCTACCATCTGATCTAGTAATTCCACTTCTAAACATATATCCAAAAGACCTAAAATCAAAGTCTGAAAATGAAGTCTGTATTCCTATGTTGGTTGCAGCATTATTCACAGAAGCCAAGATATGGAAATAAACTATCCATCCAAGATGAATGGATAAAGAATAATGGCAAATGTGTACAATGGAATATTATTTAGCTTTTAAAAAGAAGGAAATCCCACAATATACAAGAACATAGATAATTATATTATGCTAAGTGAGATAGCCAGTTGTAGAAGGACAAACACTATGATTCCACACTATGATTCTAATACATAGTCAATCTCTCAGAAATAGAGAGCATATGGTGGTTGCTAAAAATTGGTGTGAGGGGATGGAAGCTTGCTGTTAAAGAATATAAAGTTTCAGGTTGGTCAAATGAATAAATCCTCGTGGCGCATGCCTGTAATCCCAGCAGCTCAGGAGGCTGAGGCAGGAGGATTACGAGTTCAAAGCCAGCCTCAGCAAAAGTGAGGTGCTAAGCACCTCAGTGACACCCTGTCCCCCCAAAAAAATACAAAATAGGCCGGGAGATGTGGCCCAGTTGTCAAGTGCTCCTGAATTAATTTTTTTTTTTTAAAGATGAGTAAGTCCTAACAACCTGCTGTAAACATTGTACCTATACTTAACAGCACTGCATTGTGCACTTAAATTTTGGTTAAGGAGATATAAGGCTAAGTGTCTCTACCACAACAAAAACTGAATAAAACTTTTTTTAAAAATAAACTTTGGTTTCTCTTTACATAACAGCTATTTTATAATGTTTTAAATTACTCTATTTTATATTTAGGCTTAAGGTTTTTCTTGGCCCAACACAGGAAATTGTGGAGAATAACAAAGAACAGAATTAGAGTATATTTTAATAAGTATTTTTAGAATCTCAGAAGAAGTTTTAAAAGCATAGAAAAAAATATTGCATGGAATTTTAATGTTGTAATAGAATACACAACAGGCTGGTTCATGGTGTTACCAGGCAGATAGTGTCTCATGAGCACATCCTGTTTAATGCTATATCTAGCCACAACTCTCTCCTGCTTCTACAAACCATTGTGAACTCTGATTGATCACTCTTGTCTTCTGCTCTACATTGTAGCTACAATAAAGGAGCAGAATACCTATTCAAAGAGCATACATATGAGAAAATACAGTTAGGATAGGGATATGATTATTTGCTCTGATGTTTTTGTATATATAGAGATATCTTTGTAAATGTGCAAGATTTTTATTAAACTTTGATAATATCTTTACTTCAGAAATAAAATAACATTTTTCAGTATAGAATATCTATTGTAGCAATGGTTAAATGCAATGAAAGATCTAATATAATTTTCCTTTCTTACACAACTACAATAATACAGAATAAAGATACTTACACATAGATTACCTTTATCAAGTTTATATATAAATGTTGTCAATCATTCAATGGAAAGGAGGGATTTTTAAATGCATTGTAATTTAAATAGGAATAAAAAATTTTTTTTGCAAAGTCTGGTAAGACATTATAATCTGAGCACAAGTTATACCTAACCCTATACTTTGCTTTTTACCAATGGTTTTAGCTCATCTTTTAGATTGACTTTCTTCTACCTGAATCAATAATAAATAAGTAGAATTCTAAACCATATTCTTGTCTAATATAGTACTAGTCATCTAATGCTTAGATGATATGATTTTTTTTTGAGAAAATGATAATCGTCTCAGGAAGTTCCAAAGCTAGAGCAGAGACCCATTCCTACTAATTCAGTTTCCTCCTATGACATGAGCTTATGCCTTAAGTTATTATAGTATCATCTCCAAAGAAGGAAATTGACATTGATATAACATGTGTATATAGTTCTGTTTTGTGTCACATATGTAGATTCATATAATGACCAAGAAAGAAACGTAACCCATCTCCACAAGTATTTCCCTATTACTACCTCTTTATAGTCTTCTTCACTTCCACTTGCCCCTAGAATTCCCTACCTTGGCAACTACTAATTTGTTCTTAATCTCTACAATTTCATCATTTGGGAGATGTCATATAAATGGAGTCACATCTCTTGAGATGTGCTTTTTTTTTTAAGCTCAGCATAATGTCTTTGAAATCCATCCAAGTGGTTTCAAGTATCAATAGTTTGTTCCTTTTATTGCTGAGTAATATTACATGCTGCAGGTGTATATGTTAATCACCTTTCTGTTACTTTAAGAAATACCTTAAGAAATTAACTTACAAATAGGAAAAGTTTTTTTTTTTTTTTTGCCTCACAGTTTTAGAGGTTTTGATTTATGATTGATTGGCCCTGCCACTTTGGGCCTGTGGCCAGGCAGTACATCACGGCAGGAGAATATGGAAAAAAAAATTCATCTTGTAACTGGGAATGAAAGAGAAAGAGGAGAAATCAAGAGTCCCAACATTTCCTTCAAGGGCAGAGGTTTTGACTGGAAGACCTCCCGGAGTCCCAATCTCTTATTAAAGTTTCTCCCACCTCCCAATAGTAATAAGTTGAGAACTGAGTCCTCTATCTCATGGGCCTTTGGAGAACAAATAAAATCCAAGCTGTAGCAGTATAGTACAGTTGTTTAAATATTTACCTATTTAAGATGTTTGTTTCTGGTTTTAAACTATTATAACTAAAGATGCTGTAACAACCATGGACACTTTTTCTGTGTGAATATTAGTTTTTATTTCTCTGAGATAAATGCTGAGAAGTAAGATTGTTCGATCATATCCCAAGTGCATGTTTATATTTTAAGAAATTTCAATATCAATTTCCATAGTGTCTATGTATTTCTACAAACAATGTATGAGATATATGATTTCTGTGCATCCACACCCAGCATTTGGGTATTTTCAGTATTTTTATTTTTGTTATGCTCATACATATATAGTGATATCAAAGGCTTGGATGTTGAATGACTTTGCCTATGTTTCTTTGTCATGTTCAAATGGTCCTCAGCTTACAATGATATGATGCCCAGATAAACTCATTCTAAGTTGAAGGTATAATCAAGTGAAAATGCATTAAATTTATCTAAACTACCAATAACTATAACTTAATCTAGCCTACTTTAAATGTGCTCAGAACACATACATTAAGCCTACAGTTGGATGAAAAAAAATCTTAACACAAGGCATATTTTTAATAAAGTTTTTAATATCACAGATAACTTATTGGAAACATTATGTATACTGCAGAACATCAGTCATTTACCCTCGTGATACATGGCTGACTAGGAGCTATGGCTAGGTGCTGCTTTGCAGCATCAAGAGAATATTATACCATGTGTCACTGGCCCCAGAAAAGATCAAAACTCAAATTCAAAGCAAAGTTTCTACTGAATGTGTATAACTTTGGAATTATTATAAAGCCAAAAATCATAAGCCCATGGCTATGGGTATAGTTCATAGTTCATTGGTAGTGTATGTGCCTAGCATGTGTGAGACCCTGAATTCCATCCTCAGCACCAAAAAAAAAAAAGAAAAGAAAAGAAAAAAGAAAAAAAGAAATAAAAGGAAGAAAGAAAAAGAAAGAAAACTAATAACATCAAGCAATCATTAGTTGGGAGGACCATCTGCAGCTGTAGAGCTACTCAATTACTTTTTGCATATTTCAAGATCTATGGTGGTTTTCGTGGTCATTGTGTGGACCATTTTATCTAAATTGCCTAATTTATGTGTCAGAATTGTTTATACTATTTATTATCCTTTTGATATATCTAGGGTCTACAATGATATTGCTTTTTACATTTCTGGTATTGTTAATTTGTCTTTTTTCCCCCTTTGTAGTCTTGCTGGAGGTTTGCCAATTTTATTCATCTTTTCAAAAATTAAAAAAAAAACTAGGATTTTGTCTCATTGATTTTCTCCATTTTTTGGTTTCAATTTCATTGATTTCTGTTCTTGTCTTCATTATCCTCTTTGTTTTGCTTTCTGCTGCAGCCCAAGACAATAAGAAAGTATCATACTGCAAATTACTGACTTGGAAAATAAGACTAAATGCTTTAGATTTATTTGTTCTTTTTTCTAGTTTCTTGGAGTAGGAGCTTAGGGTGATTTGAGACTTTTTCACTTTTCTAACATAAAATTTTAATGCTCCAAGTGTCCCTCAAAGCACTGCTTTTGCTAAGTCACAGATTTTGATATATTTTTCTTTCTGAACAATGTGCATTTTAGATTTGCCTTAAAACTTATTTAACTCGAGAATTATTTACAAACATGTTAACATCCAAGTGGGGGAAAATTTTCCCATTATTTTTTTTTATTACTCATTCTAGTTTGATTCCATTTTGGTCAGAAAAACATACTCTATAATTTCAGTGTTGAGAGAGGACTGTTGAGGTCTCCAACTAATTGTAGATTTGTCTATTTAGTTCTCTAAGTTTTTGCTGCTAGGTGTATCACATTGCAAGTTGGTTGTCTGGTTTATATTTTCTTGCTGGGTTAACACTTTTATTATGTGTGGTGTAATGTCCTTTGTTGTTCCTGGTAGTTTTTTTCTTTTACTCTGACTCCCATTTCATCTGATATTAATACAGTCACTTCTGCTTTCTTTTGGTTAAAGTCTATTTGGCATATATTTCCATCTTTTCATTTTCAGTTTACCTATATTGTCACATTTAAATTGTTTCTTATGGGCAACATATAGTTGGTTTATTCTAAATCTATTCTGCCAATCTCTGCCTTATTGGCATAGAAGTCTATTTAGACTTACAAAAAAATATTTTTTAATTTATATATGACAGTGGGATGCATTACAATTCTTATTACATATATAAAGCACAATTTTTCATATCTCTGGTTGTATACACGGCATATTGACACCAATTCATGTCTTCATACATGTACTTTGTATAATGTATAGTGATCATCACATTCCACCATCATTAATAACCCCATGCCCCCTTCCTTCCCCTCCAGCCCCTCTGCCCTATCTAGAGTTCATCTCTCCCCATGCTCCTGCTCCCTATCCTACTATGAATCAGCCTCCTTATATCAAATAAAACATTTGGCATTTAATTTTTTGGGATTGACTAACTTCACTTAGCATTATCTTCTCTACCTCCAGCCATTTACCTGCAAACGTAGACTTACAAAATTATTGGTGCTATTAGGGCCTAACCCTGACATTTTCTTTTTCTGTTTATTGTTTTTCCTGTTATGTTTTCCCCTGAACTTCTGTGGAGTCATCATAACATGTTTTAGAATTTCACTTTGATTTATCTGTAATGATTTTACCACATCTCTTTTATAGCTTTCTTTAGTGGTAGCTCTCGGTATTACACAATTTTATGTATAATTTATTACAATTTACTATTGCTGACACTTTACAATTTGAAGTGAAGTATAGAAAACTTACCTTCTTTCATGTCCCTTTGCATCCTCACTCAATACTAAATATTCATAATATTAAATATTTCCTTTACATTACATTATATTGGCAACCAGATCAATATTGTCATTCTTTGCCTTAAGAGTCAAACATAAGAAAAATCAGAAAAGGAGATGCTGTGTTTATTGATAATTTTATTCTTTTCATTGTTACTTCTTCCTTCCTGATGTTCCAAAATTCCTTTTTTTTTTATCATTCCCTTTCTCTTTGGAGAATTTCTTTAGCCATTCTTTTGAAGTGAGTCTGCTGGTGACAAGGATTTTTATTGTCCTTCATTGAGAATGTCTTGATTTCCAAATGCATTACTAAGAATTATTTCACCAGATGCAGAATTTTACTGGCAGTAAGAGCATCTGACTAATGCTGTGACACTTTTCTAGGTTCTATGTCTCTGATGAGAGTACGCTGCCATTCAACTTGCTTTTCTCCACTAATTGATAAGGTATTGTTTCTGTATTGCTGCTCTCAGGATTATCTCGTCTCTAGTTTTCACAATTGTGATGATGGTGTACCTTGGCAAGGATTTTATTGAATGCACTCTGCTTGGGGTTTTCTCACTTTCTTGACTCTATAGGTATTTGTTAAATTTGGGGAGTCACAAAGTCCAGGTTCCTGCCAGGCATGGTGACACATTCCTGTAGTGCCAGCTACCCAAGAGGCTGAGACACAGGATCACTTGAGCCCAGAAATTCAACACCAATCAACCCATGCCAAATATCAAGACTTCATTTCAAAAACAAAAAACAAAAACAAAAGTTCAGGTACCACACTCTGCCTCCATTGACAATATAGAAGAAGGGTATATAGCTCTTCTAGGGCAAAAGCAGAAGTTCAGAATTTTCAGTAAGAATGAGAGGAGTTTCTCATTATCAGGGATGAAAAATTTTAGCTCCCATTCCCAACTCTTCACTCAGCATTTGCTGCTGAGGGTAGGTTTGGGGCAACACTAGTAATGTTTGGCTCATGTCAGAATCATTGTTTGTTTTGTAAGGCCTAACATTGTTATCTGCACTTAATGGAATAGGAAAAAACATATCTACTCCAAATTTCAGAGGATGACCTTCTAACCATGGTTTTTAATCTAATTTCTGCAAAATACTATTGCTCACTTCCTTCAAATTGGCCACATGTTTTAGAACACAGATACTTCTTTGTTAACCATTGGTAATTTAAATATATATTTGTTTTATTAAAGTAAGAGTCAAATATAATACATAATAAGATATTCTAATATTCTCAATATTTTTCTCCTTTAACTATTAGAATCATTAAAATGCACTAATTAGAATATTGATTCTTTTTGTAGCAGTAGACATTTTAATAGAATACAAAATTAACCATAATTTTTGCTCAATCAATCCAAAATGGTACTGAAAAGTTGAAAAAAAAAATACCCAGGACCATGAGCAAATTTATTCTATGCATCAATTTCATTTTAAATGTTCATTTTTATCAAAGTCATGGTTGCCATTTAAATTTTAAAAAAATATAGTTTAGTACATTTTGAAAATTGCTTTCTGACTAGCTTTCAATTTGATGTGTCAAACAAAATGCAGTTTCAGTGGCTGGGGCTGCAGCTCAGTAGCGAAGTACTTGCCTAACACCTGTAAGGCAGTGGGTTTGATCCTTAGCACCACATAAAAAATAAACAAATAAAATAAAGGCATGCTGTCCATCTACAACTACAAAAATAAATAAATAAAATTTAAAAAAAAAACAGAGTTTCAGCTTTGGTGAACTTTTGTGTTAGGCTTGAAAAAAGATAAATTGTCTAATAAAACTTTAAGTTTCTTATGAGTACATACAAAGAAAAAAATGTTTTCTATTAACATTCATTTATAGATACTAACAATGTAAAGTTTGAAAGTATATTTCCAATATTTAAATTTTTAATTCACAAAATTTATTTCCTTGAGTTTAACTGTATATTAGATACATGCTGGGTTATGCAAATGCAACACAAAAAATTTTATAATATTCTTATACATATATTTTCTGTACTATTTACACAATACAGAAAGGCATTGATGAGAATTTACACATGGGCTAATAAAAGAAATCATTACAATTATTAGGAAATATGTCATAATAAGTCAATGGTCCTTGACTTAAATAAGATTAAAGTTTATGGTCAAATTTTAACTTAAAAGGTACAAAAACAGTTAATATAATCATATTTTGTGCTATTCATTTTACAGTATTAAATAATATTACAGTTAATTCCATATGTAATAAATCTAATATTTTCATTTATTTATGAAACTTTAGAAAAAATAATTTGTGATAAATAATTTTCTGAATTAAATTAAAAATTGCATAGCAAAATTAATTTTCATGAACAACATTTTAAAACATATTAGATAACACACCAAAATAATATGTAGATTTTAACCAGTACTCTAAACAGGTTTCCCTCACATTTTCCCATGGGGTAATGAAAGAGTAAGAAATATAGATGTTATAGGTTAGTCGTGGAATTAAAAGAAATTTTGACAATGCTATTCACAGGAAAATATTGTAATAAAGGCATAACGGGGCATGCCTGATTCACCTAAAACCCCAGACATTATTATAATGATGAATTAATCAGAGGATACACATATCCAAATAACTGTCCAGTTCATCCCATAAGCTAGCAAAAAACAAGATTTTATTTGCCATTTTCTCTTTTAACTTGTGAATCATACTTTTAATGCCAATAAATCTGAGTCATATCACATACTTGCACAAAGTATTAATGAAACTTTAAGCTTAGTAGATGGTCTCACTATAGGCACTTCTCCACAGTGACATTCATCTGACATTTATTAAAAATGACTATTTTCAGCATTACCTAATTGGCTATCCTCTGAAAGTTAATTTCTGTTAATCATTCAAACTTGCTGCAGATGTTACCACTGTGTCTATGGTAGAACATCCATAAAATACTCAGTTCCTCCCTGTAGGCTAAAAGTGTGACCACCAGGTTCATTTTCTGTCTTTTGTCTCGGTGATTCTATAATTAACATCTTCTTTCATTTTCAGTGTTGTGAAAAATTTTATGGTCACACTCACCACTCACAAGTAGAATTAGAAAAAGTGTTAAAACAAATTAAGGTATTTTGATTCCCCAGCACCAATGGAGAGACACAGGATGCCAAAGCATGGGTTCCCTATATCTTGAGAGAAAGATTATGGAATTTATGATATAATTGGCCAGCCAGAAGAGTGAATTTCAAAAATCACAGAAAGATAATACATAATAACCTTATTTTCTAAGAAGTGTGTAACTAGCAGGTAGAGTTGCTCCACAAGGTAGATAAGCCTAAGGCTTCTGAAGCACTTGGGATTTCAGTCCCAATTCTAAACATGACAGGCAGGATGACTTGAGGCACTTACTCCATCTCTCTGAGCCTAAGTTCCCTCATCTATAAATATAAAATAGCAGGAAATAACTGTTTAGGATGATGTGGAGAATTAAATGATATAAAATATTCCAAAGCATTTTGCATGGTGCCTATCACACACTATGCACTCAATAAATGTCAGTTGTTGTTATTAAATAATGTAATATTCCTTAATGAAGAACTCAGTTGGCAAAAAGGCATATAACTGACTTTCCAGATGGAGTGCAAAGACATCTCTAAGTGTGGTATGAAAGAAGTGCACATAGTGCCAGTTTTCTTTTTCTGTATGATAGGATAAATTCGCAGTTAATCAAAATCAAAGTAGACATGTATAAATATGTATGATTTAAGATTCCAAAATAATTGAATCATTCCTCTATTTCTCATTCACTTCATAAATATTTATTCAGAGCACCAACAAGTAGGTCACTGTCTTTTAATTAATACTGGAACACATTCTTGAAGTCATTCCTATCTAAAGTTGAGTATCGCTAATGTGAAGTAAGTCCCCAATTCCGTGTATAGATTTGTTCAGTTACAGAAGATTCATTTTCCTACCAAGAAGTAGAGCAGATACTCAGTAAATCATTTTGCATAAACCTATTTAAGTGCCTCAAAGATAAGGACCCAGTGCATAGGCAAGCAGAACTGACAATTTTTCCTTTTGATGAATTTGATGAAAGGTATGCTTTCAAGTATCCAAATTAAAATGTTTTTTAAAAAAATTGTTTCTTTTAAAATTAAAGTCTGAAGTGAATTCTGAGAATAAGGTATCAGAAGACACTGTCAGGACAGGGACAGTGGAATGAGATTAGTGAAGTGGACACAACTATCAACTCTCCAGGGAACCATACAAAAGAATATAATTACTGAAATTCTTTACATTTAAAGTCAACACATTAACTTACAAAATAAAAGAAAAAATGGGCTTACCTGTGTACTGTCCATGAAACATGGAGGACAATAGGAACTTAAGTTAAAAACAATACTTTCTGTATAATAGTTTAGGCAAGTTATATGATTGTTTTCCCCTGTTAAAATATTTTTTAAATTCTGATTTGTCACCATTTAAATTGTTTCTCTAAAATAAGCACAAATTTACAAAAGTTGATTTAATTTTTTTTTTAGTTATAGATGGACACAATGCCTTTATTTATTTATTTTTGTGGGGCTGAGGATCAAACCCAGTGTCTCACATGTGCCTGGCAAGTGCTCTACCACTAAGCCATAAGCCCAGCCCAAAACTTGATTTTTATTAATAAATTTATCCATTCAAAACACATTTTCATGACATCCTTAACATATGTTCATTGTGGTAGATACAGGGCATAAAAATAAAAGGCAAAATCCAGGAAAGAGTCCAGCAAATATATTTTATAATACAGGGCAATAAATGCAGAGAAGTTTGTGCACCTAAGTACATGTCTCACTGGGTATGAGAACTACCCAAAGTCATAAGATCAGCATAAAATTATGACAGGTAGTCTTGAGCTAGTGGATTAGGGAAAGACATCAGGGAGAGCATTCTGGGCTCAATCTCTATGTATAAAAGCTACTTCAAGACATTGGAGAGAGATCAGCAATTTGGTGAACTGCAATATTAAGAAACGGCAATGGTGAGCCTGTAGCAATTTGGCCTGGAACCTATCAGGTGAAGTTCAAAAGTGAGATTTGTATTTAAGAAAGAGGATCAAGCAGCAGCACAAAAGATGGGTTGATAGAAGATGAGACTGGGGAACAAAAATCAGCTGGTGAAGGTGGGATGGGGGAGGCAATGGGATGGATTAATGAGGTATTAAGGTAAAAGAAATGGAGATTCATGACCCATAAGTAAAGAAGAAGAAAGGAGCACAATCAATTTTAGAATTGGGCCTACATAAGTAATGCTAGGGAAAACAGACTGCAAAAGGAAAAGATATGCATTTTCATATAAACTGTATGTGAAAATATCTGGGAATTCTATGACATCATTAAATCCACTTATTATTCTGAAAATCCCCATGAGCTGGAAAGAATCACAAAATTTCCCTAGGTGTCTAATATATAAAGCTGGAGTGGTTTCTCTGCTTCAGCTTTTCTTCTGCTTAGTATCTGTAGTCCATTGACAATTGGACGTTCTTCATTATTCCATTTATCTTTTCCATGAGGTGAGGTAATGGAATCATTTCATTTTTAATAAACAGTGCTAAAGCAATTTTCCAGAGCCCTCCAGAGAGACTCTGAAAAGCCAAACATCAACTTAAATGTTGGAGTACCTTTTCTGCCTAAAGTTATTAAAATAACTTGTCTTTGCTAGAAAAAGTAAATGGTAAGCATTGCCACTTAAAAGCAATGCCACTTAAAATTTCAATTTCCTAGATAAATGTTTCAGATCATTTAACCTTAGGGCACCAATTTTCATTTTTTTTTCTTGAAATCTATTTTAACCTAAACAGTTGGTGGTGTCAAAATAGAAGCATGTATATGCAAAAGAGCTACACTGATTTGGTGTTGTACACAGCTAGTCACAGGTATACCAATTTGAATTGGACTTACTCAAATAACAGTTTTGATTAATTTTTCACTGAATTCAAGTTGTTTGGATTAAACTAACTGCCATGATATCACCCAAGATAATTTTTTCAAATTAATAATGAATTAAATCAAAACAAATGAATGGCTCTAAGACCAATAAAATGAATTTGGCCACAAAGCAGTGTATTCCAGTTTGATAAAATTTATATGTCTACTCAACCTGTTTTATGACAAAAGACTGCACTGCTGCAGCAATAAAGTAATGAGCAGTTTCCAAGTGCTTACTTTATGTGTATTACTTATGCTATTAATATTGGTAAACATTAGATAAGATACCATATAATTTTCACTATTAGAATCTTATAATTTTCTTAACCAATATGCATGGTGCAAGTTTCTATAAAATATTTCTTTTCAAATCACTGAATTTTCTTCCCTAAGTTTTAACCCTTTAATCACCAAGAAATGTGAATTTTTAACATAGTCCCAAGCTCTTCCCTCTTTGCTTCTAATTGTTCTTAACCCTGCTGCCCGATAAGCAGCAGGACCCCAGGTCCTTAAGTATCAAGAGCAACCAATCTAGTATGAGGCATAATTTCCATATTTCATTTAAAGCCATTGATCACTTTTCCTATCCATTTAGATTTCATTTCATTTAGTTATAGCGACCTTAGAGAATACTTCAGTTATATGTGCAATAAAAACTATTTTTTTCAAGATAAGTCTAAGGCATTTGCAACAACATAGAAGTACTTTAGTACTTTCAGATTTCAGTCTAAGGAATTATTATCATAAAGCATCAATTGTGTATTTTTACATATTTAACCAGTCATAAATTCTAAGAAACTACATAACAAATAAAAGATACTAGGAAACCATGAACCACAGATGAATTACAGATAGTCACAGTGTTGCATTATGACTATATAGTTCTGCAACTTAAAACATGAATACCAGGAGGTGTACCTGAAAAAGTTCAAATCCCATGGCGGGGAGAAGGGGATTCTACTTATAAAGACTAAGCAGATCTTTGGTTTGGTGTAGGAAAGCAATGGAAATGAGTGGATTAAGATTAGGAGGATTTGCTTTTGTAGTGACAACACTTTGGGACAAGCAAATGGTTTTATTTCCTTGCTTTAAACCATCATTTATGGATTAAAAGTATATATTTCTTCTACAAATTGTAGGATAACCATCATTAGCAAAAGCACAAAGTATTCATTTCCAAAGAAGACACATTATTTTACAGTATCACAGAAGGAAGAACTTTACATCAAAATTGTTACAAATACTTCACATACAGAGAAAGATTTGGGAAAAAAAATAACTTTTTTAGACAAATGGCAAAGGCTTTCTCTTTAATAAATTCTTTGGTTTTAAACAGGTCTTAAGTGACATTTGTTCAATAAACTATTAACTGATTTTGCCGGTGACTGTTCTGTGTGTCGGTTATGGAGCAGGCTGTAATTCATTATCTTGGGTTACAACTCATAGAACATGTTTGAAACAATTTACCTTGCTTTAACGTAAAAACAATAACAAAATAAAAATATATCTTTAGATATGAGATAGCACATTTTGTTTATGAAGCTACTACTTTGTGTGTTGCATAAACTTTTTATCTTTTAAAAAAATAAAAACTCTGATGGTCTTAAAAGAAAGGATAAACCAAGATGAAATACAAACTCTGCACACATCTTCCCATGACCCCTGACATGATCTTTCCATTTATTGGTTCCCAGATTCCTGCATTAAAAAAAATAATAAAACATAATTAATGTCCTCATTATTCTATAATAACTATCACTTTAGCAAAACAAAAATACTGGGAAACAGGGGTAACCTACTACCAAAGTGAGGAGCTCTGCTGTTGATGAATTAAGAAAATTTTAACTCAATAAAAAAATCAGCAATTATGAATTAATTCACAGCACTAAATATATGGGAATATATGAAAATAAAATGATAGAATAATACAGAAAACTTGAGAGAAAGAAAACGTTATGTGAAAAATTGTAAAAAGAAACTAGCCCAAGGTGATAAAAAAACAATACATAGAGAGTGCAATTGATTTACTTTTAGATTGGTTGCTACCTATTTTCTGGTGGGGAGAAGGATGCTATTAAGTTTTATATAACTATATATCTTCTTCTATAATAGTATAACAAGCATATTCAAGCACACTGTCAATCACTATGTCTGTTTTGAAACTCAAAAGAAACTGGATTAATAGCCTGTGTATATTGGATTTTGCCTTGTAGCTCAGTGATCATTTGGAAGTAACTTACAATTTTTCTGTGTCTTGGGGCATTATTTTCTATACCATTGCTATCATCTGATTTCCTGTGAGGAAAACAAAAAGGGAAATCATCATATGTTTACAATGCATAAAATTAAGTCAGTATATACCATTTACATCATGGCAATCAGGATAAAATGGAAAATGCCAATGCAGACAGAATGCATTTTTCTAAAAATTTTTTATTCTTAATGTTGATTTTTATTTTTGTGTCACTGCTTGAAGAAGGGTTGTTGCCTTGATGTCGATGATAAAAGCAGGTTTGTTCTATGCAAAGGGAAGAGCACGAATGGGATTTGGGCATATAACCATAACTTAGGCATTGTTTGGAATCATGCAAGATAATAGCCAATAAGGAGCTCAACTAGGTTGTGTCACACAGGTGTCATGCTTTGATGTTTATTACACATTGCATTAGAGGTCAAACACGATTCTTTACCCAATGTACATCAGAACAAGACTATAAATGTGGGCTTCAGATTCTTAAGAATGACTAAACTAGGTAACTGTTGTGCATTGTGAATGTCCTTGGAGATCTATGCAGGCTCGAGCTCATTAAACTACTGCCACTAAGCAATAAATTCAACCACCCAATCAATAATGTCAAAATTGGAGTGTGTGGATGGTGGTAGGTGGAACTGTGTGGATTATACATCCTTATACACCCAAGTAGAGCGAATAAATGCACAATCTCCTTATTGAACTATTTGCAGTAACTAGCTTGTTTTGATGTTATTGTGTATAGTATTATATTTTTAGATCTTTTTCATCAAGAAACTCCTATAATCATGGGGAATCTAAGTACATATATAAATGTTATATGTAAAATATATTTTGTGTATAATACATAAAAATATTTTCTGCCTCCCAAAATTATCTCTAACAAAAACACCTAAAAGAACATTGTTACAGGGTACAAGGTTGGGTTGGTCTAAATGAACTTAGAGTGTCCTCGCTCCTTGTACTAATCTTTTACTGAGATAACCTAAAAAATTGAGATATTTTCAATGATTTCTGTGGTACAGTGAAAGACGAAGAAAATCATGTGCACTACCCCAGTTCTCAAAAAAAAAAAAATTTCATTCTTTGTATTATAGATTGAATCAGTTTGATATTGTCTCTAAGATATCCTAAGGAAAAAATACTGAATAGGGGAGGCTGCGTAAATGACCATGAAATTATACAGAACTGACAGTCCATTCCACACTGTTCAGGCAATCTGCTTCTTAGTATGTCTTGCACAAACTAGAATGCAGCCTCTACTTGTGACCTCACAGGAATGGTCAGGGACTCTATGGAGGCTGAACCAGGGGAATAGAAGAAGCAAGGCAAGGTTATGCCTGTCTTCCAGTATGTGAACAGCTGTTGCATATTTAAGATTCTAAGAATAAGAAAGAGGTCCAATACATGGGAATCAGAACAATTCAAAGTTCAGGTCACAATAAACAAACTGCCCAAGTTCTCCAGGAAGACAGCAGACTGCCTTGGAAGAAGTGTGATTGCCAACCAACTGGGAGAATGTCAGATTCCAATACAAAGCCTTTTCTTCCCTACCTGGTTTCATGGAACTCCCTGTTTTAATTATTTTGTGCTATTAACTTGGAGGTCACCTCTTGATCTCTCCCTCTCTCTCTCTCTTTTTTTTTTTATTTAACCTGCTATTTGTGAACTGAGTCAAAATGCCTGTTTGAATGTCTGTGAATTGCTGCAGGACAACTGTCTGGCCCAATACTGTTCTTTCAGGTGGCTTCAGACTCACACCCCAGGACACCTAAGGGCTAATAAGGAAAAACTTCCAGTGTCATTTTGTGTTGGTGACAGTTGTCCAGATCTCCCACTTCTCAGGTTTTTTCATCTGCGATAGACTCACATTCTCAGTCTGTGGCCCTTTGCTCTGTTACTCAGACTTTAATCCCCATCTTGGGCACCTCTGTCACGGGCCTTCATACTTCATACTTCATTTCCACCTTCCCCATACCGAATTATATTCCCAGCTATTTTATTCCCAACCTTCCTCATGTTCTACTCTAAAAAGGGTTGTAGAAGAATTCATGACAAAATCTGTATTCTCTCAAGAATAATCACTAATAGAATTACAAACCAGTGATTTTCATTCTGACAATCAGAACTACTGGTAGATGTTTTCAAGAAATACAAATGCCCAGACCCAATCCCAGAGGTTGTGGTCTGGGGGATCCAGCAAGGTCTGAGTCACTGTATCTGACTATGTAGTCAAGAATGAGAACCATTTAAGCAAATAATATTTCCCTGTGGTCATTGAACACTGATGCATTAAAGCCTATGCTGAGCATTTTTACATTTATTATTTAATCCAATAGGTTTAAGTGATAAATTCTACTATGAACCCATTCTGTAAAGGAGAAAACTGAAGCACAGAGAAGTGTGGGCAGTAAGTGATACAGGGGAATTATTCTGTAGTTTTTATTGTTTTTAATCTTGTTTTGTAGTTATAAATGGACGGAATGCCTCTATTTTGTTTATTTTTATGCAGTGCTAAGACTCAAACCGAGTGCTTCACGCATAACTCTGCATCTGAGCTACAGCCTCAGCCCTAGATGGGGATTCTAACACAGGCAGAGGACTCCAGATGCCAATCTTCACTACCTCATGGACATGTTCAGAAAATAACATGCATATCATATATTCTGGTGCTTTTTGTGTTCCTGACTGTAAATAGTTCATTCAGTTCCATATTTATCTGTATTTAACTGAAGCAAAAATGAATCTGTAAAAAGTAATACTTACAGCTGTTCAATTTGTTCAAATTCTTTCCCTTCCTCTGTGTAACAAAAGAAGAATATGAGAAGAAAGGTTTACTATTTTGAATGAAACATACATGTTCAATTTAACCCCCCTCCCAAGCTAAGAATGCCCAGTGCTGCTCTTCCTGTTTGGAATAAAGCTAAAACACATTATCTTAACCAGAAACACCAACGCAGGTGCTCCTGCTTGCCTTCCTCTTTATCTACAGACTTCATCTCCATTTCTGACCAAGAAAAGCCTGGGATTTTCAAATATATGATTGATTATCTGCCACTATTTAAGTTATTAAAAATTCAATACAAAATCAGAAAAGAATACAGAATGTATAGTAGATTCTTTCAAGGGACCATTGGTTTCTCAACCCATATCCCATCAGGCACAGGCTACAAAAATAAGACACTGATTTTAAGAAAATGCCAGAATATTTGATAAAAATATTTTAAAATGAATTATCCAAGTGAAAAAAAAAACTGTCTTTAAGATCTTCTATATTAAGCAAAGCAGATTTTTCTAATATTGCAATGTCAACTGTCACATCCCCTCATTAGTGCTCAGGTATCAGTAGCATCAAAAGAAAAAAGTTAATTTATTACTAATATTTTTAAGCAAGTTGAAACAGGAAGACCATCAATATAGGCTCACAGCTCACTATCTCCCTTGTTGTTAACATAAATACTGCTGCAAATAATAAAACGGGATTCTTTCACAATACTTCAAAGTCACTGTGATATATTAAGTCATAGTACATATCATAAGTAAGTGATATCATAAATAAGTAACAATGAAAAAATAAATCCTACCTGGGTGCTTCTTTTTCTTTTGCGTGTACATTTCACAAAGCAGAATAAAAGCCACTAAAAGGATAACTTCAGCAATGATTGCAAGAAAGGGTTTGAGGGGCACCAAAAAGCTCAGCACAACAAGTTCAATGTGTTCCTCACTCTCGCCCAGCTGGAATATTGCATGGCACCAGTAGGATCCACCATCTTCCTCCGAAAGATGCATTATCTTGAGCCTTGTTTCATTAGCATGTTTTCCATTGATAACATATTTATCATTCACGTGAACATCAACAGGAACCTAATGTAAGGAAATGTTAAAATCCGATGCTATCATATCACATAAAAGACACATGTCCTATATGATCTAATTTTGAGCAAAGTTATCATGTAATGCCAAGAAAACTGCTTCCTGGAAAAAAGGCATACTAAAATTTGTGAGACCTTATATACAACAGAATTAAATCTTATCAAAGTTTCATCTTCCAGGTAGCAAATCAAGGAATAAATATTCTCTGTGATAAGAATTTAGCACTGAATGTTTTTAAAAAGTGAATAGATCATCATGGGTGAATATTACATGAGAATAAAAAACAGAAGAATTCCAGCCATCTGGGTTTTACATTCCAAGACTGACCAGCTCTTCACAAGCACAAGTACACAGTGAAACAACTCCCAACCCTGAAGCTACCCACTGTTTCTGATCACTCCCATGAAAGTCGACCACTAACCCTGACAATGGGAGCTCTCCACACTGGAACTGAAGCTGCAATCTTCAGGCCTTCCAAGCTGATACAAAAGCAATGGAAAAAGAGATTTGCTATCTACAGGGGCTTGTACCCCTTCTTATCCTTCACATCCCAAATTCTGTCTCACAGGCAAAATGGCTTCTGAGATTCTCTAGGTTTTTGCCAGGCTCATAACAGTCATACTAAACTATTTGGAAGCTACTATATTTAATCAATTTAAATCAGATTTTATTCCTAGGCCCATCTGATGTCTTCCCTGGTCTCACTGTTCAATAAATGTTACTCTGCATAAAAATATTCTCAGAGGTTACCTGAGGAAGAACTCTCTGTGAGTTTCTTGTTGGTCAAAAACATTGTAGTGACCTGACTCAATGTACATGGCACTGCCAGGGATGTTTAGGACAAATGCCCCCTCCCAGAGTCAGAGATGAAAAGTCAAAGTCTTGCATTTAAAATAAGTCCAGCTGATTCTGAATGCAGATGGTTGGTTACATTTTAGAAAAATACTTGACTTAAAGTTTTGACCTTGGACCTTCTTCCCTGCACTTTTCTCACATTTATTATGACCCATGCTCAGAGTCAACTTAAGAGAATAATTTGCCTAACAAATGGACAGAAGCACAGGTATATATATGTAAAATGACATTCTAAAAGTTTAATATAATTTATTTAGGGAGTTTTGTTCAGTAATAAAGAGAAATGAAAATATGTCATTTGCAGGAAAATGGATGGAACAAGAGGATACTATGTTCAGCAAAATAAGCCAAACTCAGAAGGTTTAAGGTCATATATTTTCTTTCACATGTGGAAGCTAGAGAAGAAAAAGGAAAGGAAAGATGGCGGAGGGATCACAGGGAAATCAGTAGAATGGAGAAAAGGGACAAAGGGCAGGGAAGAGGAGAAGGAAAGAAAAAATATATATGATTCAATTTAGGCCACCGTTTGATATCATATATGCACATATAAATCAGGTTGTGTATTTCAAACACTTGATTTATTTTTACGAATTTATTTTTTTAATATTTGCATACACCTTTCCTAATCATCAGTAACATGACAAAGAGAAGTATTAATTGGGTAAGTCTGCACAACCTGGAGCTATTGTTTGAAAACTTAAGCCAATGTTACCACAGAATCAGTCATTCCTGCTTTCCAAGTTCTCCCTCTGTCATCCTTCAGCTGTCTATGAGTCACCAATTTTGTCCAAGAAGGAATTTAACATTTCATTATAAAATCTATTCTGACGCATATGCTTCTTCAAGAATTATAGCCTGCCTTTAACAGAGCTTTAATTTCAATGATCATTAGCAGCAGAGCTAGGGAAGGATGTCCCTGAAGTCTTCTAGCCATTTGAGGCTATGTGGGAGGAAGAAACCAAAATTGATTTATTGAATCCTTTTTTCTTTCCTTCATATCAGCTCTTTGAATAGTCATTTCCCTTAAATAAATGAAAATTAAAGTACAGTGTTTGGCTCCCATCCAGTGACTGGAAGGCCAAAAAAAAAAAAAGCATATAGCACTTACAGATAGAACCTAAGTTTGTTACCAAATTTTCATTATTTTTCTCAAATGGAGTCTTATGTTACAATCTATCACAGATACTTCATAAGACAGAAATGAGAAATGAAGGAGTTTTTTTTTTTTCCAGTTACTTTCATGGAAGGTTAGGGAAAGAATCTCTTTTGATAAGTTTATTTCTAAAGTGGTTAACTATAAATGAAATCTAACTTCCTTTTGAAGAATTTAAATAAATTGCTAAACCTAAAAAAAAAAATTAAAGTACAAGCTAACGAAACTAAGATATCTTCATATGTACAATGCAATATGCTGAAACACCAAAAGACAACTCCATTTATCACTGTTCTTTCATTATGAGTACATACCAAAAAAATAAACATAGTAGGCATTTTGAGTCTATTATAATCTTGTTATCTATAAACTAAAGGGGTTTTGTTGGTGTTGTTGCTTTCTTCAAATCAAAGACGCAAGCTCTTACCTGTACACTCCCATTACTACGGTACCATGTCCAATTTGTAGGAAAACAATGTTCACATTTACACACCAGGACAGTAGAATCTCCCACATACGTGATCAATGGCTTGTGTTTTCCATGAAGCTCAGGAACTAAGAGAGATTTAGAAAAAAATGTACATACTGAAACTGTTCAAGTAAAAGAAATGTCTTAAATTTGAAGACATTTTCTCCTTTAATTTTCTCAACAATATGTGATTTGATTTTCTTTATGTTGTTTGAGTTATAGGTGAATTGAAACAAATTAATAGTCACTAGGGTATAGTTAATAGTAGTAAAAATACTAATAGCTAGACAGCTGCAATATAATTGTCTCCAAATTAGAAATGGAAGAAAGCTCTTCTTTGATTGAACCTAATAACAATTATAGCACTGCAATAAACTGTGACATGCGGCAAACACCTGTAATCCCAGCAACTCTGGAGGTAGGGCAAGAGAACCACAAGCTCAAGGCCAGCCTTGCAACTTAGTGAGACCTTGTATGAAAATTAAAAAAAAAATTAAAAGGCCTGGGAATATAGGTAGGTGGCAAAGCATCCCTGGGTTCAATCCGTGGTACCAAAAAAGAGAAAGAAGCTCCATGTTTCCAAGTTTATTATTCCTACCTATTATGTCACCATAGAGCAATCATTTTCTTCAAAGTTTTGCTTTTTGAAGGCATTTGAATAAAAAGAAAATTACCAAATGAAAATTGTTGGTTGATATAGATTTACCACGAATGGAACTGGAGGCTATCATGCTAAGTGCAATAAGTCAGTCCCAAAAATCTAAAGACTGAGTGTTCTCTATGATATGTGCATGCTAACATACAATAAGGGGTGGGGTCGGGGGAAGAATAGAAGTTCACAGGATTAGACAAAGGGGACTGAAGGGAAGGGAAGGAGGATGGGAATAGGAAAGACAGTAGTATAAAACCTATGTTCATATATGAATACATGACTAGTGAAAATCCACATTGTGTACAACCACAAGAATGGGATCCTAATTAGAATAAGTTATACTCCATGTATGTATAAAAAATCAAAATACACTCTATTGTCATGTACATCTAAAAATAACAAATATAAATAAATAAATAAATAAATAAATAAATAAATAACAGATTTATTAGAAGCCAGCAAAGAGTTAGAGAGGGTCAAAACATTAAAAAATAATAATAATAAATTAAGAAAAAAGAATAGTGTAAGAAAAAAGGTTAAATTGAAAAACACTTCATGTGACTTTTTAAAAATATATATGCTAATGTATACGATGACAAATTTCTTAGGTAAGTTTAACATAGATGTCATTATAGCAATAATTAGGTTTTAAGATTTGAACAATTAAAAATTAGGTTTTAGGATACAAACAATTTGGTGAAGAAAATTTTTAAAAAGAATACAAGTAATACAATAAAAACTCAGGCCTACATGAAGAAATCAGTTCCTCTGATTGACCTCAAAAGGATGTATCTAGAATGAACACTTAATCTAGGGATGTCAACTGATCAATGATGATTACTCTTTTTGATTTCTTTCTTGTTTTTTTTCCTTTTACTAACTTTAGCACATTATTTATTTTATTTTTTTTAACTTGTGTTTATTTGTTTAGTTTACTAGCAGGGGAAGAATGGATAAAATTATGACTGTCTAAATTTTTTATACTATGTTGTCAAATTTCATAGGTATTTTAAAAATTTTACTCATTATTCTATTTTTTTAGATTTTATATTTGAGAGGGACACAGTAGAAAGTGGGAAGATCAATTTTAATTGCTAAAGTTAAATATAAGATTAAATATATTTTTCAAGTACTCCTGAGTTCCTTCCTATTACCCAAAGATAATTGTGCAAGTATTTGCTGGAGGTATAAATTTTAATGATGAGCAAAAGGAAAATAATTGGTAATGACTGGGAAAAAATTCTAAATTGTGTAGCCCTAGACAAGGGTTTGTTGGAGAGCAAGGTTTCTTCATGGGTTCTGTCCTTCAGTGATTAATGTTACAATGGCAAGTGGGCAAGCCACCTTGTATTCCTTACTGTTTAAAATGTGCCTACATCATTGTCTCCAATATAATTAAACATATCCCCTCTTCATTGGGACTGCTGAGCAGAAGAGTACTGAATGAGACACTGTTAATAATAAAGAGGTGCACATAAAAGGAAGGTATGTCACCCCGAAGGAATAAATGCTTGGGTAATCCTAGCAGAGATGACAGAGAAATCTATAAATCAGAGGTTCCCATACTTTTAATAGCCAACTAAACATGTTTTGATTCAACTGAATAGGCAACAATTTTACATAAACCAAAGATGTGAAGTACCAGTCAGAATTTGCAGTCACCCCCTAATAAACTTTGGGCATCTGCAGAGGAACTATTCAGGTGCTTCTGAAGAAGCACATTACAGGAAGGTCGAGAGTATATAGCTCACTCAAGGTGCTGCTCACTACAGTCATCCCAGCCAGAAGAAGCTTGGTGGCTAATCTCACCAAAGATCTTCTTGGCATTCCTTTTGAAAGACTAATTGGAACTCCCTGTCACCATCAAGCTAGGGAGCATGAGGTTAAGTTCAAAGATCAGAAGTCAACACAATGTCACAAAGACAAGATTTGGGTGTAGGAGATACTTGACTTAGGACTACAGTTTTAGTGGTACCAGCTTTAAGGCTAAGGGTAGATCATCCCCATCCTGCGGTATTACAATAAAGATTAAACAAGAAAACATAATGTCCTTGGTGCATGGGAAACACCATAAAATTAAAAATTTTATTAAGATTATACACTGCTACTGCTTTCTTAATTAAGTTGTTTTATAATCTGCAATGCCCATGGCCCTTCTATGTCCTGTTCATTGGCCGAATTAATAGGATCAATTTTTTTTATGTGGAAAAATTATTTCTAGGCCAGCTAGCCCTGTGAATCAGAAAAGAAATAAAACCCAGGAAAGAGAGAGAGAGAGAGAGAGAGAGAGAGAGAGAGAGAGAGAGAGAGAGAGAGAGAGGAGAGAGAGAGAGAGACCTGGAAATTAACTGAACACATCTCAGAACCATGGGAATGAGAAAAAGATGCTAAACTGAGTCCTTTATGAAACAAGTAAAATGACAAAAAGTAGGAGATAAATAAGTAAAAAACAAGGGTCATGAAAAGAGTGAAGAAATAGAAGCGCTGAGATGCTAATTATGTAGATATGGCCCCAGTCCATCCCTAAATGGCCCCAGTCCATCCCTAAATGTAACTATCACTACAGAAAGGTAGAAAATCTTTGCCACCTGATCCTCACATAGAGCATTAATATCCAGGATATACAAAGAATTCAAAAAAACTAACACCGAAAAACAAATAACCCAATCAATAAATTGGTAAAAGAACTGAACAGACACTAATCAAAAGCTATACAAATGGTTGACAAATACATGAAAAAAATATTCAACATCTCTAGAAATTAGAGAAATGCAAATTAAAACTACTCTGAGATTTCGTCTCACTCCAGTCAGAATGGCAATTACCTAGAATACAAGTAACAATAAATGTTGATTAGGATGTGAGGAAAAAGGCACACTCACACATTGCTGGTGGGACTGCAAATTAGTGCAATCATTCTGGAAAGTAGAGATTCCTCAAAAAAAAAAAATTAGGAATGGAACCACCATATGACCCAGCTATTCCACTCCTTGGTATACATCCAAAAGATATAGCATATTACAGTGACACAGCCACATCAATGTTTATTGCAGCACAATTCACAACAGCCAACATATGGAGCCAACCTAGGTGCCCTACAACAGATGAAAGAATAAAGAAAATGTGATACACACACACACACACATATATATATCCAACAGATAAATGGATAAAGAAAATGTGATACACACACACACACACACACACACACACACACACACAAAGGAGTATGACTCTGCCATAAAGAAGAATGAAATTACGGTGTTTGTCAGTAAATGGATGGAACTGCAGACTATCATGCTAAGTGAAATAAGCCAGTCACAAAAAGTCAAAGGTAGGATGTTTTCTTTGATATTCGGAAGGAATCTAAAATTGGGAGGGGGGAGAATACAAAATAAAAGAATGATCAATGGAGTAGATGAAGGGGAAGGAAGGAGGGATGAGATAGCGAAAGACAGTGGAATGAATCTGACCTAACCTTCTTATGCACACATATATGATATACCACAGTGAATCTCACCATCATTACATTCACAAGACACTAAAAAAAAAAAAAAAAGGCAGGAAGATCAGTAGAGTAGAAGGAGGAGAACAGGAGAGGGAAGAAAGGAGGGAAAGAGGAAGTACTGGGGACTGAATTAGAGCAAATTATATTTCATGCTTTTAAAAATATATCAAAATGAATCCTAATGTTATGTATAACTAAAGATAATCAACTTTAAAAAAAAAAGCAAATTTCAGTGAATCCTACTGCTTTAACCACACATTCAAGTGGTTGGCTAAAGCCGCTAAATAAGATCATTGTGTTTGCAATGGAGTTTCATTCAGTTATAAAGAAGAAATTGTGTCATTTGCAAGAAAATGGATAGAACATGACAGCATTATATTAAGAAAAATAGGCCAGACTATATGGAGAAGGTAAAACGGAGAAAGGGGGAAAAGAGGGCATGGATCTCATGAAGACAGAAGGAAGACTGGGAGAGTAGGGGAAGAAGACAAGGGGTAGTGAGGAGGGGAGGGAAGGAGAGGCAATGGGGAATGAAACTGACCAAATTTTATGTGCATGTACAAATATGTCACAATGGATCCCACTATTATGTACAATTATAATGTAGAAATAAAAATTTTAAACATTATTGTGTTTGCATAAGCATTATAATTCAAACAAATCAGTACAATTTAAGTGAGGGTGCCCAGTTACTGCACCTTACAGATAATGCAAAATCAAACTGGCTAAAAAGACCTATGTAGTATGTAAAGCAGAAAGCATACATGAAATAAAATATAAGAATTAAAAAGGAAATAGCCCATTCCCAACAAACTAGTTTTAATGAGAAAAGGCAGAAAAAAAATCAAGTAATACTTTGAAACAACCAAGAACTAATTTTTTTAATAAAAAGACAACTGCAGTCTAGCTTATTTAAAGGGGGGAAAGGTTCTCTCTCACATAGGTGTTTTGCCCTATTAGCTAAGGCTATTTTCTTAGTTTTCATTTAATTTTCTTAGTGTGCAGCTACCACTTCAGAGATAGCACAGACATGGAGGAAAGTAACCAATATAAGAAATTGGAAGCAACTCTAGGATCCAAGAGAATAAGGGGACCATCTGTCTTAATATTAATGTAACAAGTATATTTTAAGTTCTTGAGAAAGAGAAAATGATTAAATGTTAAAGGCTCAAATCGGCTGAATCATGGAACATTTTGTTCTCTATTATTTTCCTTGGGGCAGAACCGATTTTTGCACTAGATATTTTAAGGCTGTGGTTAGAGAAGGCTGGCAATGCTCTACAGTCTGAGGTCCATGCTAACCTCTGTTATCAACTCCTTCCTCTTGTTCAGCCTTCTTGCTTTCCAGCCCTAAAGAGGGAGGCTATCCTCATATTATAGGGCATTAATTAGGCCCTATTTCCTATAACTGGGAATTTGGAAGCAGAAACAATTCAGCCCCATGCTCATCAGTTTTGTTTTTTTTTTTTCCCTGGTTGCAGGTGAATTATCTTCTTCTGTAGAATAAGTAGTACCAAACTGAGTTTGGGTTATGAAGGGATAGACTAGTTTACTTTGGCTTAAAGGCTAGTAACACCTAGCTGGTGGGCCAGTAATAATCCATCTTGGTTCCCCTTTCTGTGTGTATTTCCACAGCTTACATTTTGCTGTGAGGAGGAGTAACCGGATCAGTTCAGGGCTAATTTTTTTCCTGAATACCCTAACAGAGCACTATCAGTCTATCAACTCAATACTACTTTCTAATCACACTTACAGATTAGGTGAAGTATTAAAACACTGAAGCATTTGAAAATTAATGTCTCACTTGAAAAGATCAACCCTACTCTAGAACAGGTGTCAACTAAAGACCTGCAGTGGGATCCTCCACTAAAGATCTTTGCCTCACAAGCATAAGGCCCTGATTCAATCCCTAGCACCCCTGTCCCCCCCCCAAAAAGACACAAGGTTCCCTCCATCCTCAGATGGAGCAGAGCCACACTGCTTGACTTCTGTGGGAGAGGTACAAAGTGTATTCATGAAGCACTGGTCTTTGGCCAGATTAGGATCACCTTAGCACAAACACTGTTTAGAAGTGCAGACTTTGCAAATGGTTGTGCTGGGCATTGGTCAAGGCCAGAGTTTCTGCTTTCCTAGATTGGTGATCTTTCAGATATGCTATTTCTCAATTTCAGTATGTTTCCTTCCATAGATTAGGTCATGCTTTAACAGAAAATGTATTGAAATATAATCAAAATATTGAAAATTTCCCACAGGTTAAGAATCAAAAGTGGGAAAAGGTAACACTGGGAGGAAAACATGGAATATTATTTTTCAGCAAGTCTCCATGAGGCACATGCTTGGGACACATATCTGGCAGCTGAAAGGGGTTTTCTAGGAAATACTTGGGTATTATACAAGATCCAGGTTAGGATCACATGGCTATGCTACTTACCATCCCAATTAAATGTTGGGATTAAGCTGTACACTACAAACAAATGATAATGACCGAGTGATGACAAGGAGAAGATGAAACAAAATTCTGTTTTCTTTTTTTATCTCCTCTGTTTCCTTAACTGTCTCCTGGACTAATGTCCAAGTTCACATTGACCATTCCTCTGCTCTGCTTTATATGGGTAATAACAGCAGTGTGGGCTTGAATGATACAATGTACCATATTTAGAGAACATTAATTTGTTTGAACTATTGGGGAGGGAGGGTGGTCACAATTTGTTCTGGGTCACTACTTATGTTTGGAAATATTTATTAATATAAGGACAGTGTGACAGTATTCTAATGTGCCTTGCTGATTTTTTAAACTCTGGGTAAAGTAGGACACATGAGAGCCTTGGGGTTGGAATAATCAGGTTTGAAGGTAGTGAAATGGCTGATTTAGGATACTGTCTAGGAAGGTGGGTTCGAATCTAGCCAGTGGAAAAGTAGCTCTCTGGAGCTAGAAGGTTGGAGATCTGCATTTGCATATTAATAGACTAGAATAGATTAGCTTAAATGTCACAGTTGGTTTAAGGACATTTAGATGCTATCATATTAGGACAAAGATTCTTCCATATGGTCAAAGACAGCTAAGTGGACTTCAGCATGAAGACTGAGGACTAAAGTCCTAGCTACTTCTATGATGCTACTTTTCCACACTTTTACTTCTTGGATACTTCCCAGAGAGGACAGATGGCTGAGTCATGACAAGTCTCATAGCATTTGGTCCTATCAAAATCTCCCCATGAGTTCCAAAAAGTTCTCGTTTGTAACCAATTTAATTTTTGCATACTTTCTACAGAGATTTTTAATATTGATTCATATTATGGAAATTTTCAGCAACTAAAGATATTTGACCCACTACTGAAGAACTCTCATCTCTCATCTTTCTTGGATGAAAAATAATCATCAGCAGCTAGAAGCTCCCGACGTGCACTTTTGCTGTCTTGCAGGTTCTGGCATCCACAGCCAAACACACAAAGTCAGCGGGGGGTTTTGCCTTGTACTAATCAGTAATGTTGAAGCCCTGTTATACCCTTGTAGCAATAAATCAACTGGCTCCTGTAAAGACAGAAGCAGGGACTTTGAAGATGATTTTTTTCTAAGGGCTCAGGCTCGAGCTATAGTTGACTCATATAGTCTATGACCCCCCCCCCAAAAAAAAATTATTTTGGCTAATTTTAAAATAGTGGATAAAACAGGCTTTTCATGCACATTCAACTCTAGAGCTGCTAAGAAAAGAAAATTCTTCTTAGGAAAAACCATAAGCAAACCATGTAGAGAAAATATAATAGGACAGTGTTTTAGTCAGCTTTTCCCTGCTGTGACTAAATGATCTGACCAGAACAACTATAGAGGAAAACGAGTTCCTTTGAGGGCTCACAGTTTCAGAGGTTTTAGTCCTTAGAAGGCTGGCTCCATTCCTGAAGGCTCGAGGTGAGGCTGAACATCACGGCAGGAGAGGGTGGCAGAGGGAAGCAGCTCACATCACAGTGATCAGGAGGCAGAGAAAGAGACTCCACTCTCCAGATACAAATATATACTCCAAGCCATGCCTCAATCCCCACCTCCTCCAGTGACACCCTACCATTTTAGTCAACACTCAGTTAATCCCTATCAGGGGATTAGTTCACTGATTGGGTTAAGACTCTTACAACCCAATCATTTCTCCTCAGAACCTTCTTATGTTGTCTCACACGTGAGCTTTTGGGGGCCACCTCACATCCAAACCGTAACAGACAATTATAAAAATATAATATACAACACTCCACAAGCTTTACAGACCTAATAAAAGAATAACTATAACATTAATTATTGTGTTGATATCTTTAAATTCTACATAAATGAAATCATTTCTCCAAACAATATTCAACCTAAATGAATTATTATTTTTACCAAGGAAGATCTGGAAGGACTCAACTTATTAATTTCATAAAAACCTTCAGGATATAGTATGTACTTAAATGTTATATTACTGTGAAGCAGCAATTAAAACAAAACAAGTTATCTGGACACAGGGGTGCCTGTCTGTAATTTCATCTACTCAGGAAGCTGAGGCAGGAGGATTGCAAGTTTGAGCCAGCCTGAGAAACTTAGCAAAATACTGTCTTGATATAAATAGGCTGGTGATCACGCTGCTCAGTGGTAGAGTGCTTGCCTAGGCAGGCATGAGGCCCTGGGCTCAATCCCCAATATCACAAAAATAAAGAAGAATTTGAACTAAATTGCTTCACACAAATTAAAAAACAAGAGAAAAATGCAAATATTCAGTGGTTTCTTTGCATGCCTGAAAGACTTGATTTAAAAGCTCATCCCTGTATTGGTCAACGTCAGCTTAATAATGTCAAAAGAGTTGAGGAATCCAGAGGCCTTCCCTAAGAACACTTGGCATGAAATTGATATTTTTGAAAAGTAAAATGCTTCCAGTAATATTCACATTAGAGCCAAGAATGGTCATATATAGTAAATTGATTGATCTATGATGAGGGCTAATAAGGAAAAAAAATGTTGTATAGTCAATACTTAAACTTTGATCAGGCATGATAAGTCTGTATTTCCAGAAAACAATGCAATGTAGAGGACAGAGAGGAGACACACCACATACTAATTTTCACTAATAAGTGAAAAAGTATTAAACACACACACACACACACACACACACACATACACACACACCATTTAAAGTTGAATTTCCTGGGAGCACTTAAGTCATGAGATTTGGTGAGCAAAGACCTATAGGCCTTCTTTACATATTTAAAGGACACTCAATAAAATGTGATCGATCATTGGTATTTTGTGTGTATATATGCATGTGTGTGTTTAATACTTTTTCACTTATTAGGAATAGTGAAGGGGGGAGAAAAAGGAAAGAAAGAAAGGAAAAGGTAATAGAAAAGAAAAGGAGAAAAGGAGCAAAGAGGAGAATGAAAGGGAGGACAAGACAGGGAAAAGAAGAGAGGAAAAGGACACAGTAAGGAAATGCATATGGTCCATCCACTCCTCCACTAAGTTAAATTAGTCAACAGAAGAAAGAAGATTAAGAAAGAATATACATGATCAAAATAATCAAAGGAAAAAGACAATTTCTGCCTTTAGAAAGACCAAGGACTTGTTATCTTTACTAAATTGGAACATTTACAAAACATGCAAAGGAGGTGAGTCCCAGTGCAGAGAGGGCACAGGGAGGGACGTGGGAATGAACTACCTTCAATCGTGGAAATAAAGAAGCAGGTTATTCTGCTACTGGCAGGGCCTTCAGGGTAGGATCAGTATTCTGTTAGAATAAAGTTTTTGGAAAAAGGAGAAGAGTTTTCCAGTTCTCTGGAAGATTAATGTGTAGCAGAACTCTACACAGTTTTCAACAGGCTATATTTCTCAAATACCGGCATGAACACTATATTTCCTTAATCTACCACAAAACATTGGAATGTTCATAAAGATAATTACCCAACTCAAACAATTTGTCTTTATTATGGGACTATTTGAGTTGGATAATAGAGATTGTGACTTTGTAAAGTTTTGGTTTAATGATAGTAATAGTAAATATACCAATTTGCTTATTTCTATGAGGAAGAACTGTAGATTATATTGTGGGGTTTGAATAGTCATGTGGCACATAATGACATTTCAGTCAACAATAAATCCATATACAGTGGTGGTCCCAGAAGATTATAAGGGAGCTGAAAAATTCTTATTACCTAGTGAGTGAGTAACTGAGGAAGAGGCAAGAGAAAAGGAAACTGCAGGACAGAAGGGAAAATTCCCATGAAAAGTCAAAGTAAAGTGTTCAGCAGAAGTGGAATACTAAAGCTCCTTAAAAAATTTACAAGCATGGACCCGGACACAGCAAGGTTTTCATTAAGGGAGGAAGATTCATGGTGCATCATCTGCTTAAAAGCAAATCTATGACAAATCCGATGAAACAAATCAAGCAAACCACTCTGAACAGATTTCTGAATAGGTCTTCTGAAGAGAGCCTCATGCAGGTCCTTCAAGAATGTTCCAGAAAGAGAACTTGTTATCAGAGAGATGACAGCTCCTTGTGTGTTGCTGCCCCTAAAGACTGTCCATGGGACAAGAGGTGGCAGTGAGGGCACTCTGTGTAGGTCTAGACTCACATGTGTGTTTGTGTCTTCGCTTTAAACAAAAACATTTACAAAGTTAAAAAAAAAAAAGACTCTTTAATAAAAACAAAGGTTTGCAGATTAAGGACATGGAGAAAATAATTTTGCATAGCTATATAATGTGTGTTTTAGCCTATTAGAAAAGTCAAAAAAGTTTTTAAAAAGTTTAAAATTTATAAAGTAAAAAGTTACACTAAGCTAAAGATGACTTATTATTAAAGAAATTTTCATTTATAAATTTAGTGTAGCCTAAGTGTGCAAGGTTTACAAAGTCTACAGTGGTAGACAATTAAGCCCCAGGCCTTGACCCATATTCACCACCCACTCACTGACTCACCCAGGGCGACTCCCAATCCTTCAGGTCCCATTCACGGGAGCACCCCACAAAGGCATACCACTTTGTATCTTTCATACTGTATCTACTGTACCTGTTACATGTTTAGATACACAAATTCTTACCACTGGTTACAATGGCAAACAGTGTTCAATGCAGTAACACACTCTCCAGAGTCCTAACCTAAGAGCCACAAGCTCCACTACAGAGCACAGGTGTGTCGCAGGCCAACAATCAAGGTTTCTGTAAGTGTTCTGTATGTTTCCCACAGGAAAGCACCTGATGACACATTTCTCAGACTGTATCCTGCTGTTAAGGGATGCGTGGCTGTATTTTTAAACGGCCATACGTGATGATATAAAATGTACTCAACCCTTTGTGCATCTCCATACTATTTTTAAATTTTACAGATCTCTAAAATAACAAGGCCTGGAGTCAGTGATGTAGTACACCAAACCATATTCTCCTAATCTGGGAGAGCACAGTAACTCAGAAATCTGGAGGACTATTATAAAAGCTCTAAATTTAGAGGGCTGAATTAATAAATAAATTAAGAGACTAATATGATTTATGAAAACCTGGCAGGCTGGCCTTTGGAAGTAAAACCTGTATTTAAACTAAGAGATGGAAGCAGAGAGGGGAGTGGATTAGGGAATGCAAGACCATTTTCAAGGTCACCTTTGTGAGTCAATGGAAAGCATGTAATTTTTTTTCCAACTTCATTGTGTGTATTATTACAATAATAATTAAAATCAGGGACTTAAAAATCTAAGAACATAATGCTGAAGTTATTATTTCTCAAGTTATTAATACTGACCTTTGATATTAAATGTTCCCTTTTGTTCCTTTTCCTCTTCAAAGAAACAGGAATAACTTCCCATTTGTTTGCTATTAATGATGGTGAACCTAAAGGTAATTTAAATTATTAATCCAGGCTTAGTTCTTCAAATACTTCTTAATGAAAATGAAGACTTAACAATTAATCAAAATTTAAAAACAGAAATAATTCTGTAAACATGCAAATTAGAATATTAGCTTAACATTCATTAACTGCAAAGGAATTTTTTATTGTCAGTAAAAATATTTAGGATAAAACCAATTCTGGCTATTTGAAAATCTTGTATACTCACGTGTATTGGGTATACAGGGTGTTTCCTGATGCATTAATGAGATAATTATTATTCTCAAGTAGCTCATCACCTTTTCTCCAAGTAATGTTTATTGAATTCAAATCTCCAGATGTTGTGAACTGGCATGTGAGTTCCATATTAGAAGGCTTTTCTAATGTGATATTTTTTTCTACTAGCATACTGGACTTGTCTGTAAGTATGAAAGACAAAAAAATGTTTTAAAAGTTACATTTGCAGGGAAATCCAATATATAAAACCTTTTCTAAATTTTCAATGGTGCTATGTGAACAGTTTCTCAACATTCCATCCATTTGTTTGAAGAATTATTCCTCTGTCAACATAGATCTGGTTACTTTTCTTATTCTCCTTCACAGGCACAGCTGAAGAAAAGTTTTGATACAACATTAACAGAATCACAAAAGCATAAGTCTGTGATATTTATCTCTTGAAATCATGATAGCTAAATAGGATATAGGGAAGAGAGTACTAAAAAACATACTCCATATGCTCTGAAAGTGTGGGAACAGTATAACTGTAAACACCAACCCACACTAGTGGGTTGAGACTAGAGGGCCTATTTCAAATCTTTTCAATAAATATAGTGTTGGAACATGTTGCAAGAATGCTTTGTGTGTAGTGTGGATTGGACTGAGATGCTATATTCTGTCATTCCTGGTATTCTTAAGAACCTGTAAATCTAAAAAAAGAGAATTTACATAGGCATCCTATAGTTCTAAATTTTAACTGAATTCCAAACATCAGTATCAATTCATAAGATGTTATGAATTGATAACAGTCATAACATCTGTATATACACATATGTACACACCTACATATAGGAAAGGAGTTCAGGATATGCCAATAAGTATAAAAATTATTTTGTATATACACATATGTACACACCTACATATATGAAAGGAGTCCAGGATATGCTAATAAAGTATAAAAATTATTTTGAGCAGCAGACATTGAGTTCCTGAAATCTTTTATCTGACTAAACACAGAGCCTCCAAAAAGCACTCAGAAGAACTCACTTGTCATAAATCCCCTCCCCAGAAGCAAACAAGGAAGATAATTCTCATCACTAGAGAAGTCTCCATTCCACATCTGAACGGACACTGCCATAAAAACATCATGTCTGCTATCTTTTCTCCTATGGGCTGGCTTATCTTTCCAAGAAGAAATCTGTTTTGTTTGTTTGTTTGTTTGTTTGTTGTCCATAAGTAGCCCTTCGCCCCTCTCCTTTCTTTGTCAAGATGGTGTATGGATGAGACTGGAAGATATTGTTTAGTGAAGCATCAGGCACAGAAACTTACTTACCCTGTGATCCCAATTATACATGTAAGCTAAGAAAGCTGATTTCATAAAAACAGGGAGTAGAATAATGATTATCAGAGGATGAGAAGGGTGGTGGAAAGGCAGGTGGAGAGAGGATGGTTAACAGGTACAGGGGTAAAACTGGACAGAAGAAATAACTTAGAATGTTCTTCATAATAGTAGGATAACTAAGGTTGACAACAATCAATTGCATATTTCACAATAGCTAGTAGAGAAGATGTTGAATGCTCCCAACATAAAGAAATGATAAATGATGTGCAAATTATCCAGATGTGATCATTTACCATTATATCTTATATCTAAACATTATATTGTACCTTAAAATACATGCAATTATTATGTATCAGTTAAATTTTAAAAAATTAAAAGCAAAATAAGCCTTAATTCTAACTCTCTTTCTTTCTTTTCTTTCTTGCTTTCTTTCTTTACTTTTGCAATGCTGGGGATAGAGCCCAGGACTTTTTGCGTGCCAGGCAGATGCTCTACCACTAAGCCACATCCCCAGCCTCCTAACTGCCCCTTTGAGTCACACTGTTTCTGTGAACTACTATACATACATAATTAAATCTTTTTTTTCTTTGATAATCTTTCATCAATTTAATTAGTGGAATCTAAAGGGGAAGAGGAGAAGCTTTTCTTCCCCAATGTTTTATTTTTTTATTTTTTTTATTGGTTGTTTACAACATTACACAGCTCTTGACATATCATATTTCATACATTAGATTCAAGTGGGTTATGAACTCCAAATTTTTCCCCAATGTTTTAGCAATGAGGATGGGATACTAGGAACCAATCCTGTTCATCCTGGAGTCTGCAGTTGAGATTTCAGGACCTCTGACCAAGACAGCAAGGATAAGCTTTATTAACCAGTCAGGCTCAGCAGGGGGTCCAGTAGAGTCAGGGTGGCAGGAGCCACTCCTTATCTATTTTTCTGTCTCTCTCTTACACACACACACACACACACACACACACACACACACACACTACCATTTACAGAGGACATTACAGTACCAACTTTCATTCTGAATAGTGGTTAAGATAAAGGAAAAATATTAAGCACATACCTTGACACCAGCTCTACCACTAGCTGACCAAACAGTCAAGGAGAAGAATTCCACCCAATAAATAAATAAACAAAACATATAAATATAACCCAGTGATGCTCAATACCAAGGGAATCGTGGATCTCAGCATTTTGTATTAACTGTACTGTCATTTCAAAAATAGAATGATACCCCACCACCTGGGCAGTCATCTGTCCAGAAGAGGGAAGGGGAATCCTGACACAGAGGAAGTCCCCACGTCCAACTCCCAGTTTACAGGAAATATAGAGAATAAAAGAACATATTGAACCATATCCCATGGGAGTCAAGAACATTCAGATTGTGAGAAAATGTTACATGATCTGCTTTCTTCAACAGACAATTAAAAACAGGAGAGACAGTCATGTTGAGAAAGCTGAAGATAATAAGATACTTTAAAACTAATGTATCTTTTCAGGGGCTGGGGTTGTAGCTCAGCAGCAGAGTCCTCGCCTAGCGCATGCTTGGCCCTGGGTTTGATCCTCGGCACCACATAAAAATAAATAAATAAAACAAGGATATAAAATAAATATTTTTATTTAAAATAAAATTTAAAATTAAATATTTAAAAAACAAAACTAATGCATCTTTTTTAAGAGAAAGGTAAAACAAAATTGTAATATTTAGGGACATGATATTTATCACACCTGGGTAATACAACATGGAAAAGCAGGGAAGCAACTGTGCAGTTCCTCAGAAAGGTCAGGGAAGGGCAAAGGCACACTGCATTACGTAAACCAATCTCCCAAGTCCCTCCTGTGCATTCTTGTGAAATGCAGAGCCAAAGTTTATAAAGAAAAAGAAACATAACTTAAGTGAAATGTCCTATCACTTTTAATTACATTTAAAACTGCATAAAATGCTTTCTCAAGCAATGGCAAGGTGCAAAGTTTGCAAACAGGGAAATACAGCCAGTGTGAAGTGCTTTGTGAGCACAGGCTTGAAATAACTGCTTGTGTAACTGCAAAATTGCTGGATGGAGTTTTACTCTTAAAAAGAAAAAAACAAAAGCCAAGGTATAAAAGACCTGAACAAGAGTCAAATTATACAGGGTGAAACTGAGTAAGTAAAAGCTGAAGGAATTTACACATTTCACTGAATTGGGTGAGTGCTTACCACACAGTAGGAATTACATGTGGTAGTAGCTATGAGAGAAAATATTTTAGGGTCAACTGTATTTTTGGTCCTGAAATTGTTATCTCTAAATGTTCCTCATTTCACATTTAGCTCTGGGGTACCCTTCAAATTTAGTTCCATCTTTTAGTGAAATTTCTGCCAAAAAGAATGACAGAATTAGTCAATTTCTTCAAGTAATCAACTTCGCAGTCTCTGATCTCAGCTGCATTCCCACCTCAATACAACACATTTTGGTGTCTTCACCCACCATATTAAAAAAAAATGCTTTCACTTAGGTTAAAAAGGGTCTACTACTTAGCCTGATGACCTATTTGCACAGCTCATGCTTTACATATTTCATGTCCCTGGAATAACAAATATTGCTAAAGACTACCTATCCCTTGAAATTCGCTTTACATTGCTTCTATTTCACCATCCTAACTCTGACTCACATGCAATAGGATTCAGTTCATCTCACCTCTGAAATGTCAATCAAATTTCCTCACTGTAAGTCTTCATTACCTTTCACCAGAACCAGTCAAATGACCTCTTTTCTTGCTAGCTTCTCTTCCTTTATCTATTTTTTATAACATAAAAAGTTGTTCTTTTGTAAAAGTAAAACTCAGATTACTTAACTGCCCTGATGAGACATCTTTCATTTGCAAAAAAAGAAAAGAAAAAGTGTCTATGAAATGAATACCGCAGTTTCCTTGTTTGTCCCATTATCCTCATTGGTAAATTAGGACAATGGATATTTTCATTAGACTACAGAAAATGCTATCATATGAAAGAGCACTGATGATATAATATAGGAATTGTTCAATGTATGCTCCTGGTGTGGCTTGCATGTGATGGATCCTCCAAAAGCTCCTGTGTTGATGCAGAAAGATTCAGGGGTAAAATAATTAGATCATGAAAGTGGCAACCTACAAATGGATTAATCCATTTGGTAGATTAATAATTTCAAAGGATTCACTGGGTGGTACCTATAGGCAGGTGGGGTGTGAATGGAGGAGGTAGGACACAGGAGTGTTCCCTGCAAGAGTTTATCTTCTCTGCGGTCCCTTTTCACCCACCAGCTCTTCTTTCTTCTATGGAGTACTGAGTAGTTCTTCTCTGCCACGCCCTCCTACCATGGTGTTCTGCCTCACCTCACACCCAGAGCAACTGAGTTGATTGATCATGACCTAAGGCCTCTGAAACCAACCAAAATAAACTTTTCTTCCTCTATGAGTTATATGCTTAATCTTCAAACAGTTCTCAGAAGTATTATGGTTATCATTCCTACTTTATAGATGAGCACCGAATCTCAAATTTAGATTCAGATCCTCCTAACCAGTAGTACAAACCCACTCTCAATGATATGAAATTCTTGTAACAATGAAATTAACTTATTCATCACCTTCAAACTGTTCAATCAAGATTTTAAATGAAAGAAAATCTTAATAGAAGATGAAACTAACTTAGAATTTTAAATGTAGCGAAGAACAATGTGAACAGGATGATATTGACTGGCACAACCAGCACATTTAAAACATTCGCTCAGCCACACCCTCACCAAATGTTCTTTTATATGATGTAAACCACAATACAGGCTTTTCGAGTGTCAGACCATCCTCTGAGACTAATTGTTGTCTTATGTTTTCCTGTAATATTTCTGCAGCTTGCTTTCTTCCTGTCAAGTAATCACAGTATCATAAATACGTAGAAAGTTCTACCACTCACATTAAAATCTTTTGTGGTTAGCCAACAAATGTGAACTCAACAAACAACATTTCAACTTCCTGAATATTGCATAACTGCAATGCATTTCTGCTGTTTTGAAGTTTTGCAAAAACATCCATGACATTACACTTCTAAGACGGTAGAAACTTGCTCACTTTCTGAAATACATTCTGAAAAGACTAAAGTGATTTAAGATCATTTCAAAGAAAAATGGGAAATGGTGGTGCACAGTTCTATTTGAGTTTCAAAACTGCATCTTTCTTCTTGTTTTCAACAATATAATATCTGATTTGTGGAAATAACATTAATAATCCAAAAATTAAACATCTTTCCATAGTATAAAGACTGGAACATCACAGCATTATGTTTATCAGTTCCTAGAAAGCCATAGAAAATGGTTATATTGTTGTATTATGATCAAATTGATGTGCTGTTATTATTTCCAAGTAATTAACATGAAAGTTATCCAACACTATAGCAGTGGGTTTTATCACTATTGGGGGTGACAGGAATCTCAATACCCTTCTACTCCATGGAATACAAAGAAAGGGAAAGCTCTGTACTCAAGTGCACACCTAGAGCTGGATACTCCTCCCCTATGCCCTTCAGGCCTGGACACCTCACAAATCATATCCACCTACGCAGGGCTTTACAGTTAGGAAGGAGTCCAGAACTGAGAAACTAATCACAGTAGCAACAGCAAGTATACAGCAATCATAGGAAAGACAGTAGAGTGAATCAGACATAACTTTCCCATGTTCATATTTGAATACACGAACAGTAAAACTCCACATCATGTACCATCACAAGAATGGGAAGTGATTATTATGCATAATATGTCAAAATATACTCTACTGCCATGTATAACTAAAAAGAGCTAATTAAAAGATATAGAAATCACAGTGCATCACTATTCATTCATCCATTTGTCCAACTTATTTATGACATACCTATTACATGACGTTCATTTACCTATCCATGTAACAGTTCTACTAAAAATCTACTGTGATGGGAAAATAAACAAGGAGAGAAATGAATTACAGTAGATGGGGTAGAGAGAGAAGATGTGAGGGAAGGGGAGGGGGGATAGTAGGGGATAGGAAAGGTAGCAGAATACAACAATTACTAATAGGGCATTATGTAAAATTGTGGATGTATAACCGACGTGATTCTACAATCTACATTTGGGGTAAAATTGGGAGTTCATAACCCACTTCAATCTAATGTATGAAATATGATATGTCAAGAGCTTTGTAATGTTGTGAACAATCAATAAAAAAAATAAAATAAAATACAAAACACTTTTAAAAAAATCTACTGTGTGGGGCTAGGATTGTAACTTAGCAGTAGAGCACTTACCTGGCATGTATGAGCACGATCCTCAGCACCACATAAAATAATTAAATAAATAAATAAAGGTATTGTGTCCACCTCCAACTAAAAAAGTATTTTTTAAAAAAAATCTAGGGGCTGAAATTAAACCCCTATCTCTCATCATGCACAAAACTCAACTCAAAGTGGATCAAGGACCTAGGAATTAAGCCAGAGACTCTTCATCTAATAGAATAAAAAGTAGGCCCTAATCTTCAGCATGTGGGATTAGGCCCCAACTTCCTTAATAAGACTTCTATAGCGCAAGAATTAAAATCAAGAATCAATAAATGGGATGGAATCAAACTAAAAAATTTCTTCTCAGCAAAAGAAATAATCTGTGAGGTGAATAGAGAGCCTACATCCTGGGAGCAAATTTTTACCCATCATACATCAGATAGAGCACTAATCTCTAAGATATATAAAGAACTCAAAAAGCTAAACACCAAGAAAACAAATAACCCAATCAATAAATGAGCCAAGGACATGAACAGACACTTCTCAGAGGAGGATATACAATCAGTCAACATATGAAAAAATGTTCATCATCTCTAGCAATTAGAGAAATGCAAATCAAAACTACTCTAAGATATCATTTCACTCCAGTCAGAATGGCAGCTATTATAAAGACAAACAACAATAAGTGATGGCGAGGATGTGGGGGGAAAGGTACACATTGCTGGTGGGACTGCAAATTGGTGCAGCCAATATGGAAAGTAGTATGGAGATTCTTTGGAAATCTGGGAATGGAACCACTATTTGACCCAGCTATCCCAGTCTATACCCCAAAGACTTAAAAACAGTATATTACATGGACACAGCCACATCAATGTTTATAGCAGCACAATTCACAATAGCTAACCTGTGGAGCCAACCTAGATGCCCTTCAGTGGATGAATGGATAAAAAAAATGTGGCCTATACACACAATGGAATTTTACTCAGCCATAAAAGAGAATAAAATCATGGCATTTGCAGGTAAATGGATGCATTTGGAGAAGATAATGCTAAATGAAGTTAGTCAACCCCCAAAAAACACATACTGAATATTTTCTCTGATATAAGGAGGCTGACTCATAGTGGGGTAGGGAGGAGGAGCATGGGAGGAGTAGATGAATTCTAGATAGAGAAAAGGGGTGGGAGGGAAAAGGAGTGGGCAGGGGATTAACAATGATGGTGGAATGTGATACACATAATTATCTAAAGTACATGTATGAAGACACGAATTGGTGTCAACATACTTTATATACAACCAGAGATATGAAAAACTGTGCTGTATACATGTAATAAGAATTGTAATAAATTCTGCTGTCATATATTTTTTTTAAAAAAATCAATTAAAACAATCTACTGTGTGCCTCTATTCCAGGCACTGATATCAAGATTGTACAGTACCAACAGTAATATCCTAACCAGACTTATTTCAGTATTCCTTACTGTCTGTCCTCCTTAGGTCCTTGGCATTTCCAGGACTTGGGTTTCCAGCCTTCCCCTCAATTCTGCAAGGAAAATCTATTCAATAAATCATTTCCTGCTTCACTGATTAAAGACTGCTTCTATGGTTGAGATCATGAACCCAGCTCATTCTCACCTACCAAGATTTACAATGGCTGTTTCAAATATGCCTTCTTCCACTTCATGATTAATATTCCATAGCAATTGTGTTATTTGGTGCTTATAAAAATATGGACCATCTTTAATACTTGGCCCTCATAATAAATTCTGCAAGGTGTTAATTATAATACCTATTCAGGCAATCTAAAAGGCAAACCCTGAGGTTACATATAGGGGTGCAGGGAATGCAAGGTCTAGGTTTGGGCAGCAATCCAGGACTCAGAACAGCCCACCCCTGCCCTGTGCATTCCACTCACAGCTAGTCCTCGTTTATTTTTCCTGGAGCTATAAATCACATTTTTTGCATTTTACCATCTCTTTTGCATTCGCAAATTAAGAAAACTTCATGCAATAACTATCCTCCAACTTCCACCTTCTCTATGTTGATGAAAAGTTTCTACTTACTTTGAACCATTTTGTACAGCTTCATTTTATTTATTTATTTAGGTACTGGGGATTGAACCCAGGGGCATTTTAAGTTGCTTAGGGCCTCACTAAGTTGATGAGGCTGGCTTCAAACTTGTGATCCTCCTGCCTCAGTCTCCTGAGTCACTAGGATTACTGTCATGTACCACCACGCTTGGCCAGTACACCTTCATTTTAAAACAATGTAAGAAAACAGCAGCAAATGAAAACATTGTATATATAGATTCCCCAGTACAAGGGACTATTAAATTTTGAAATTTTCTATTGGCTTTAAAAATTCTTTTAGTAGCAAAACTAATTTTAAAATAAATCCAGGGAATCTTATGTAGAACCTCCCCCCCCACACACATACTGTTTAGAATTGATAAGTCTGTGGCTATGATGAGTTAAGACTAGGGTATACAAAGCATTCAAAATTGGCTTCTTCATCCCTTGGTCTTCTTTCTGCACCATGGATATATCAAGGGGATAAAGATTAAAAACTAACTGGACTTCATCAAAGAATTATTAAGCACAGATGCCTTAGGACTCACCCAATCAAGTGGAGAACTCATGAACACCTAATGTTTCATGACCCACTATTTTGATAAAGATTGTGTCCAGAATGCAGGTGATTGCAGATTCATGTCTATCCTGGAGATTTCACCCCAGCCAAATGGTTCGTGTTTCAGGCTATCAACTTCTAAAATTCTAAAAATGCAGATACCCAGGCCTCCTCCTCCCAGAGATTTTGATTCTATAGTCTTAGTAATATGCATTTTAGTACAAGCCTACATGCCTCCTTCTCAAAGAGGGCTCCCCTACCTGCTTTTTCCAACTCTGCTCTCCACAGTCACTCTTTATCATATCACCTTTGATTAATTTCCCTGCACTTGAAACTGCCCAGTGTTATCTTTTTAATTAATTTGTCTACCTATTTATTCACTGCCTGTCCCCACTGGAATGTAAACTATAAGATATTCAGGAGAGAGCAGTAGAAAGATGCCTGCTTTGTTCACCACTGTAAACCCTTTCTTGATGAATTTTTGCTGAACTGATTTTAATAATGCAAGTGGATCCTGGAATATAGAATTTAAAGTACTGAAACACTTCTCTAGATAGATCAGGTATCTTGCCTTAGAAGTAGTTTCAGGCTTACAAAAAAAAAAATGCTGCCTGGGGAGGTGAATGAGAAATTCTAGGCACAAAATACTTAAGGAGATATTCAGGAATGAATAAGAGGTTTATGTCTCAAACAGTTGATTCAGTTTTCAGCCAAAACAAATTTGTTCAGTACTATTATATGCTATGCATGATACAGAGGTTAATTAAAAATTGTTCTTGGTGCAGAGAAGATAACAATTCAAACATAAATAAACACAATTAAGATTAACTATAGTAGACACCCTAAATCAAATGAGATCTAGATCACAAGTGGCACTACTATATTGCAAAAACCATTCAGTTCTCCTCAACATTAATCTACAGATTTAAGGAAGGATCAGTCAAAACCCAAAAAGTACTCCTTTGCTTTAAAACATCTAAATAGTGGGGGGAAAGTCACACTCATACATTGCTGGTGGGACTGCAAATTGGTGTGATCAATCTGGAAAGCAGTATGGCAATTCCTTAGAAAACTTGCAATGGAGCCACCATTTGACCCAGCCAATCCACTCAATCTATACCCAGAGGACTTAAAATCAACATACTATAGCAATGCAGCTGCATCAATGTTTATAGCAGCTCAATTCACAATAGCTAAACTGTGGAAGCAACCTAGATGCCCTTCAATAGATGAATGAATAAAGAAATTGTAGTATATATACACAATGGAATATTACTCAGCATTAAAAGAAAATAAATTTATTACATTTGCAAGTAAATGGACAGAATTGGGGAATATCATGTTAACAAAGTAAGCCAATCCCAAAAAACAAAGGCCAAATGTTCTCTCTGATAAATGGATGCTGATCCATAATGGGGGTGGGGTAGGACATGGGAAAAAATGGAGAAACTGTGATTGGGTAAAAGGGAGAGAGGGGTTGGGAGGGAGCATGGGGGCAAGAAAGATGGTGCAATGAGATGGAATCATTACCCTAGGTACATGTAAGAATGCACATACGGTGCGACGCTACATTGTGTACAACCAGAGAGATGAAAAGTTGTGCTGCAATTGTGTACAATGAATCAAAATGCATTCTGCTGTCATATATACCTAATTAAAATAAATAAGTTAACTAATAAAAAAACACTATAGGAGGGGGCTCTTTCACCGTCATTTTATGAAAAAAATATGAACAGGAATTTTAAGAAAAATTTATTTTTCTCTTTAATAAGATTTTTTATAACCAATATTAGTTAATCTAATTGCCATAGCATCAATAGCAATACAGAATGCAAAGCAAAAATTCACAAAAGAGGGAACTCTGGATTGCAAATGCAAGTGTACCTTAAAGACTATCAAAACATCCCTTCATATTCTTCTTAGTTAGATCTAGAGTAAATATTCATTTCTGGATTGCACCTGACCTGGTTCTCATTGTTGGAGATAAACATTTCCATTTGTGGAACATGCTTGTTTTCCAATTCAGAAAGATCTTGTGCTTTGATGACATATCCTTTCCCATAGATTGCATCATTCATAAGATTTGTTAATTTCTTTTAGTCTTCTGTGCTGCTTCCTACCTCTCAGTTCGGGGACTCCTGATTTAAATGGTCTGACAAAACAAACCTGTTTCCTAAGACTAACATGAGGATGGGGAAGCAGGTGGACAATTTTTCCTGCTAATCTCTTTTCTTTACCCGTATGTGCTTTAACACATTTACTTTCCCCTCATCTTCTTTCCCTTGCTCTTTTTTTTTCTTCCAGCAATTCTCTATAAATGGAAAGAAGAAGAGAGGGAAGGAAAAAATAGGAACAGAGGAAAGAAGGAAGAAGCCTGGATGCACTGGATGGAAGTGATCAATGTCAAAAAAAAAATATGGCTGGGCTTCTAATAATTTATGGCCTTCGGTGCGCTATCAAAAAAGAACCAGGTCCCCACTGGCTGCTCTGAAAAGCCATCTTTGCATTGTTCCTGGGTCCAGCTCCCCACTCGCCGCAACCACCTCTGCCGTGCACCTCCTCCTCCTCCGCGGACTCCGGCAGCTTTATCACCAGAGTCCCTGAACTCTAGTTTCCTTTTTAACCCACTGCATCGCGTGCCCCACCATGTCAGACGCACTAGCTCTGAAATCACCACCAAGGACTTAAAGGAGAAGAAGGAAATTGTGGAGGAGGCAGAGCATGGAAGAGACGCCCCTGCTAATGGGAATGCTAATGAGGAAAATGGGGAGCAGGAGGCTGACAATGAGGTAGATGAAGAAGAGGAAGAGGGTGGTGAAGAAGAGGAGGAGGAGGAGGAAGGTGATGGTGAGGAAGAGGATAGAGATGAAGATGAGGAGGCCGAGGCAGCTACGGGCAAACGGGCAGCTGAAGATGATGATGATGATGTTGATACCAAGAAGCAGAAGACCGATGAGGATAACTAGACAGCAAAAAAGGAAAAGTTAAACTAAAAATAAAAGGCCACCGTGACCTATTCACCCTCCACTTCCCGTCTCAGAATCTAAACGTGGTCACCTTCGAGTAGAGAGGCCCGCCCGCCCACCACGGGCAGTGCCACCCGCAGATGACGTGCGCTCTTCACCACCCAACCAAAACCACAACGTGAATTTGCAACAGGGGAGGAAAAAAGAACCAAAACTTCCAAGGCCCTGCTTTTTTTCTTAAAAGTACTTTAAAAAAGGAAAATTTGTTTGTATTTTTTATTTACATTTTATATTTTTGTACATATTATTAGGGGTCAGCCATTTTTAATGATCTCGGATGACCAAACCAGCCTTTGGAGCATTCTCTGTCCTACTTCTGACTTTACTTGTGGTGTGACCATGTTCATTATAATCTCAAAGGAGAAAAAAAAAAACCTTGTAAAAAAAGCAAAAACAACAACAAAAAAACAATCTTATTCCAAGCATTCCAGTAACTTTTTTTGTGTATGTACTTTAGCTGTACTATAAGTAGTTGGTTTGTATGAGATGGTTAAAAAGGCCAAAGATAAAAAGGTTTCTTTTTTTTTTTCCTTTTTTTGTCTATGAAGTTGCTGTTTATTTTTTTGGCCTGTTTGATGTATGTGTGAAACAATGTTGTCCAACAATAAACCGGAATTTTATTTTGCTGAGTTGTTCTAACAAAAAAAAAAAAAAAAAAAGAACCAGGTTACTTGGGAATTAGCCAATTTGTTCTAGCTAATCCAACACCTTCAATGGTATGCAAGTTAAAATGACCCATAATGAAATATCAGCACAGTGGAAATATCAGCAACATTTAAAACCTGCAGTCAAATCTGAAATCTACCTTTAGTCAAAAATCAGAATTCACAGCAAAAGTTTGGCCTTTTAACAAAGAAAATGTTTGGGGCCCCCGTACATGTATCCCATGGACCACCCAGGCATTGCTAAAAAAAAAATCTAAATGCAAAAGTAAAAATCCAAGAATAGTAAAATCTATTTAAAAAACAAACACAAAGATATGAGATGTGTTTAAAAAACTAATATTAATGTATTAATGCAGGAAACATCAAGAAATCAATGGAATAAAATAGGCAGAATTTTTCAAGTTGCAAGTCAAAACCTACTCACAAGTCAGAAAATAATTTAGTAGTTATGACCAGATTTGCTTTTTCATGGGTTCAGAAGAGCAAGAGAAATTATCCAAATGTAGCACATGTATGAGGGGGTAAGGGTTGTTTGATGAAACTTTTGTTTCATGTGTGTGAATGTGTAAGCAGTGCATCAGATAAAATTTATTTATTACTTTGGGTAGCTTGAAAAATATTCAAACAGTTGAGAAACAATAATATAGGAATCTAGACTCTAACTAGCATACAGTCCAGTAAGATATTTTAAGAGTGATGACGTTTACATACTTTTTATTATTGTTGTTAATCTCTTACTATGTCTAATTTATACATTAAACTTTATTATAGATGTGTACATACAGGAGAAAACATAGAACAACCATCTCCCAGAATCTGTGAGGTATTCAGAATCCAAAATCCATAAATACTCAAAGCATATGATCTACATATATCCTCCTACACACTTTAATCTCTGGATTACTTAGAATACCTCATATCATGTACATTGTGTGTAAATTGCCATTCACTGTATTGTTTAGGAAATAATGACAAAACAAAAAAGCTGTAAACGTTCTATACATGTTTTTTCCCTAAATATTTTTTAATATTTTTGAATCCACAGATTCAGAGCCCATGGATAAAGAAGACTGCTCATGTACTGTTCAGTACTATGGTTTGGGGCATCCACTGGAGGTCTTGGAATATTCCCCCCTGAAAAAGGGAAGACTACTGAATGTATATAAAACAGAAGTATATGGTGCATATACTATATACACACACATATGTGTAAGTATATATATACACATATACAGTACTATATGTTAAAACAGTACTATAGAGTTTTCATATTGCTCATGTATATGCCACACCTGTGCATGCATGCATGCACACACATACAGAGCATGGGAAAGAAGCACACATTGAATAGAAGTTATCACATGAAAGAGGGGAGAGAACAGTGATAGAAGTGCTGGGTAGCATCAGGGCTCTGACATGGTCTGTCAAGTTTGTGACTTTTATCTCTAGAAGTTCTGTTTGGATAGTACAATGTTCATTTCCCATGTTTCTCATGTTTCTAACATTTGTTCCTTTGTGTGCCTATCTGGTACTTCTGTGATCTAGTACTTCTGTGATGTGAAGTTCAGGAACATCTAGTCTACAGCTCCTTGGCTGGCTCGCAGACCAGGGGTTGCTTTGTTAGAATTTCTCTTGGGTCACATTCTCAATATGGACTGCATAGCCAGGTGGACAATGTGTCCTTCCATTGACAGTTTTTATGGTTTTCCTGTGGAAAAAGCACCTGCCAGGGATCGTTTTCTGTTATTTGTCAGCTTGTAATGCAAGTAATATAAATGTGCAATCTAAACATCCTCCAGCACAGGCCCATATCTTTGAATAATCAGAGAAATATTTGGGGGGGGGGGGGTTGGGGTGTATTTTTAATTGACAGTAATGGGAACCTTTTGTTTTTAATGCAGAAAAAGGCAAAACAGAGAGACCAACTTGTCATCACCTTGTGCTATCAGCTGATGCCCCACCCAGCTGTCAGCTGATGCCAGGTCAAACCTTCCACTGTTTGTAGCCAGGGAAGGATCAGCTTTCTGGGGTTTTCCAGTTCCTACTCTCCTCTCCTGGCACAGATTCAAGGCTGTGTTTTTATATCTCTGTGGCTCTTAAAACTTAAGTACTTGGCCATAGACACAAGGAAACCCAACACAACATCAAGTCCCAGGCTTGACACTCTGATTTCCAATTTTGGTCAGTAGAAATTGTCTTCACTTTCATTTGTCCTTGGCTGTATATTTAAGATAAGGTTTACTGTACTGAAGACACACTTAGATGTGGCAGGAGGGTTTTCAGATTCTTTAATTTATTAGAATATTGGAAATAATGTTTTAATGTTTTTTAAAATAAATTCTATTTTACTTACATAATTAAAAGTTCATAAAAAATATATACAAACATCAGAGAAACACGTCGCTCTTATCTACCTGAGCCTTATCAGAGATATGGTTTTTGGCTTAATTCTCTAAAATAGGGAGCATTTGAACAGAAGCAGAAAGGAGGGATGAGGTGGAATTATAATAGATCTGGTTTGCTGTCCTGCTTGGGCTGTGTCCTGGACCTCTGAGCAAAAACATCTGCCCTTTTGGTGTTAATAAAGTGTCTGTGATTATTAAATCATATGTCCTTCCATGGTGGAGGGATGAGGAACAGTTGCGGGGTACTGTGGTTTAGATGTGAGAGGTTCTCCCAAAATTCATGTACTAGAGGCTTGTCCATGAAACAGCAGCATTGAGATGTTGGAACCTTTAAGAGTGAAAGGTCCTTAGGTCACTGAGGGCCCCACCGAGGGATCAGGTACCTCTCTGGGGAACCCTGAGTTCTGGTGAAAGGGTTGTTATAAAAGGAGCAAGCCTGGCACCACCCAGATCCCTGTACCTCCTGACTTGAGATGTGAAGCTTCCTCACACATTCTCTACCCCGTCCACCACAAGGCCTCCCAAGATCCTGTGCCATGCTGTTTGCACTTTGAAACTCCAAATTGTGAGTTAAACAAACCTTCTGTCTTCATAAGTAGTCTGCTTCAAGTATTTCATTAAAAACAGCTCTCTCAAAAACCAGATCTACTCTCTTTTACATGTAGAGCAGAGAGGGCAAGTGGGATGATTTTGTCTTCCAGGGGACTTCTGATTTCCTATCTAATAGGTAAAAGCCAGGATGCTGTTAAAAACATCCTACAGTGCTCCAAACCACCCCCTAGGATAAAGAATTACCCAGCCCAAACGTCATCATTTCTGCTACTAGAAGCAGTTCTCTGATGGAGAACAAAAGTCACTCGCAGCTGTGCCACTTGTACTGCTACTGTGAAGCCCTGTCCATCTTCTCTTTCACTCCCCATGAACATCAGGACTCATATTTTATCTTCTCTGTTCATGAAGTCTTTACATCAGGTTCAATGACTGCCTCTGAGAAATATTATGAATAGTCACACATCATTAGAGTCATTCTAGAATCGTCTAGGTAGCAAAAGTCTGGACAGCCAAATAAATAAAAGGAATTCTCGTTTCTTTTCATCGGCTCAATCATCCTACTGTAAAGCCTGAGTGCTCCTGACCCAGAATTCTCACCTGCCTGGGTCTAGAAAACATGGCTGACTTTCCTCAGTGTGACCGATCTTCCTAAACTTTACATTGTGCTTAATTTGCTTACCTGTAGTTTCAACACCTGCTTAACCCACCTTGTCCCCTCTTTCCTCACCAGGCTAGCTGCTCACATCAGCATGGTAAATACAATGTGCCATTGGGTTACCAGGGTGACAAATGATGGCAACATCAACAGGCTGCTCAAGAAAACTGCCAGCTGATGTTTTGATTTTAATCACATTGGTTAAACTATAACGAACTATTGAGACTCTAAATACTACAATGTGAAAAGGAGGAAAAGCACACACACACACACTGAAAGTAACAATACAGAAACATTCTAAATGTGATAATATAATAAACGACTTCTGAATACTGACAATGGAGATCAGAGGATATAGCTCAGTGGTAGAGCATTTGCTCAGCGTGTGCAGGGACCTGGGTTCAATTCCCAGCACAGCAAAGGGAAAAAAAAAAGTCCACAAATATTAACATTGGAAAACTTAGAACTGTGATATAAAAACAGTCCATTATCAAAAGATGTTTCAAAGCTTAGTGATACAATGGAGTCTCATTCAGCCATAAAGAAGAATTAAATTTTTATGTCATTTGCAGGAAAATGGATGGAACCTAAGAGCCTTATGTCAGCGAAATAAGCCAAATGCAGAAAGTTAAGGGTTGTATTTTTCCCCCTCTAGTATGTGGAAGCTAGAGAGGATAAAGGAAAAGAAAGGTGGGACACAGGGGTTTCACATGAAAATAAAAGGGTGACCAGTAGAGGTAGAGGTAGAAGTAGAGGCTGCAAAGCACAATGGTTAACAGCACAGGCTCCAGCATCAGGCTGTTTGGATTCAGAACTGATCCCCAACTTGGGACCTGTGATCTTAGTCAATTGACTTCATCTCTTTATGCTTCTCTTTTCTTATCTGCAAATTATCGATAATAAACATGCTCACCTCAGAGGGCTACTATCAGAATTAATTAAGTTATATTTAGAAATATGTACATAGTACACAGTCAACATCGTGAGTTTATAAAGGAAATAATTAGCAACATTTTTAAAAATATTAAGTAAGTAAACAAGTAGGCCTTTTGTAAGTCAAGGGTCATGTTTTTCATTCTTCCAGGCACAGGGCCCCAAATGTTTCCCATTCTCACTAAGTAAATATATGAAGAGGAATAGCCAAGATGGTCATTCTGGTCCAAAATTGGTTGATCTTTCTATAAGAAACACTTTAACCTAACAGTAAGACCACTTCTAAAATAGCCAAAGGGAAGGAAAAAATAAGTAACAACATAAAAATATTAAAAGTACTGTTTATAGATAAATAATAGCAATGATAAAAATTAATACAAACAATGATATGACAATATGAAAATACTCCATTCATGAAGTAGGTTAAAAACCCAAATGAGTTAAAGTCCTTAATATGAACCATCATGAATCGTAAGAAAACTTAAATGAAACCCTAAGAAAATTCTTAGATCCCAATAATCATCAGCATGCCTTCAAATTTAAATTCTGTGCTCTAGTAAACGTAAATCCTAAGACCAAACTTTCATGAGAAGGCAAGCGACCCACAGCCCTACATGGAAACCCAGCCATTCAATTCACAAAGCACAGGGCCAGTGTTGCAGAACTTACATCAGACCTTTCCTTTTGTCAGGAAAAACAAAAACAAAAACAAATTCAGATCCTTTTTTAAAGTCTTAATCTTAAAAAGACCGTGCAACAGGGAAAAGCTCCAAACTTAAGACTTTCAAGTGTCTCAAAAATCAATCAGAGGCCTTCCTTTATCAGGACAGACAAGTAAACCAGCAGGAACATTGAGGGAAATTGAGCAAACAAATGTGTGTACAAAGATGGCACAATCAGGCTGTGTCACCAGTTCTCAGATGTTCTGCATCTCGGTGCTTGCTCAGACTGGGGGCAAGCTGAAGTTCAAGGGTCCATGAGGAGAAGAAACGACACACTGAAGTTTTCTCTTTGTAACAGTAAGAAGACTGGTTTTAATTGCATTCTTAGAATAAAAGGGTTGCTAGGTTTTAAATCCTCCAAACAGGTCAAGTAAATAACCAGCCTGGTATCAATTTAAAAGGCCATTTCTTGCTGTTCTATATGACTAGCTGTTCCAATAAGTGAAGGATACCTGCTGCCCACACGGCCAGACTGGCCAAAGAATTTGCAAACTTAGGTCTTCATATGAATCTCTCTTATGGAAATACCTCATCTTAAGGAGGTAACCAACAACCAGAACTTGAAAAAAGTAAAGCAACAAGTAACAATACAGATATGTTGTAGTTGTTTTTTAAAAGAATAAATTCCAAATATCAGAAGGGGGACATTTGGAAACCAAAAGAACTGCAGGGTTATAAAAATGTTCTACCCAACATTGATATGACCCCTTCTAGTCACATGAAACACAAGTAGAGAAAGATTTCACACATGGAGGAAACCATTATAAACTGGACATAAAAGTAGAAAATACCGGTTATTGATTTAATAAACAGGTTTTAAATATTTCAAATTCGAATTGCACTATTTTACAAGACAGTTGTTACTAAAGCAGACCACTGTTACTACTTTAAAGAACTCTCCAATTACTTTTGAGGTCCTGGAATCCAAAGCTGTGAAAGAGCAAGCAGAAAAAGCAGAGCTGAGTCTGGCTTGGGGATTCTTCACTGGTTTTCCCACAGCTCTGTCAGTGACTTATCTCAGACCATCATTAGTCACTCTGGCTAAATGGTTTCCAGAAGACAGATGAGTTCTCCCCTCAGTGTAGCATGGTTCTAAAGGATATACCAGCAGGAACTAATGAAAGCATAAGAGAATCTGCAAACCTCAATTAATCCTCCCCTTCCCCCAGGTGACCCTCTTTCAAAAAGCCTTTCTCAGACCAAGCAGGTCTGGAACAGCCTCCACCTGCCTGAAGCCAAAGCATGATGTGTTACTCACAGGGTAGTGGACTTGTACGGGTTACATGTTCACTTCTCCCACCAAGCCAGGAACAGGGATTAGAACTTGATGAGTCAGAGAACACTGGCTTGGTTAAATAATGTTTAAAAAAACAAAATTTGTTGACATTGTAGTATTTGAAACATGATATGTTTACCTGTCAGTGATATGCTATGAATCTCCAAGGACAGGTTAGAGTATTTTGTCATCATTTCTTCTCCATCAGGATTTGTAAAAGCTGAATCTGTAAGAGAAAAAACGTGGGATCAGACATCTCATCAAGACTAAATGACTATCTGAAAGTCAGCTTGTAACAGCTAAAATGCCATTGTACACTATTATGGATAAATAACATTTTTTTCAGGATTATATTAGGCTATTAAATGTAACCAAATTTCTTAATTTTTTTTCTGTTTCTTACTTACCTAAATGTACTGGGTATTTACTCAGACAGCTGTTTTCTTTAATAAATACCTCCATTTTCTTATTCTACAATTACAGATCCCTTTAAAAACATAAATGAATTGAAAACACTGAAGAATTAGATAATAGTGACAGAAAAGGAAATGACAGAATGAGGCAAAGCAAGCAGGACATGGTGGCACATGCCTATAATACTGAGGGTGAGGCAGGAGGATCACAAGTTTGAGGCTAGCCTCAGCAACTTAGGAGGCACTGTCTCTAATAATAATAATAATAATAATAATAATAATAATAATAATAATAAATTAAAGCAGAATCAGGAATATAGCTCAAAAACAAAGCACACCTGGGTTCAATCCCCAGCACCAAGAAAGAAAAGAATGAGGCAAAGAGAGATGAGAGAACAAAGAGTGATGAAAGGACTATAACAAAGGGCAAGAGAAAATAAACAAAATAAAAACTTTGGGCATTAGAGGCAGAGGACAAAATGGCTGCATGTGAGATTGTTTTCCAGCTATGGTTATAGTGTAGCATGCCCTTTAGCAACCCACTTCCCTTTCCTCTGTCACTGGGTTTGAAAATTTTCATGAAAGAAACAAGGTTTCCATTTTTACCACACTCTCTCTTCAAAGCCTCCCCCTCTGCCCTTCCTCCTTCTTCCACAGCCTCTTGCTTCTTTGAGTAGTAGACCTCACCCTAGCAAAACTCCAACAAACTCTAAACAAGTCAGAGAAGAAAACAAGGCTTCTCAACTTGGCTGCATTCTGAAATCTTCATTCAATTTAAATTAAACCTGAGCCTTTTTTTATTGCACTTTTTAAAAACACTCAGAAAGTTATTTCTAATGCAAGATTAGATTTCCAGTCTTTTCCTTTTCCTAAAGGTATGAAAAATGTTATCAAAGTATATCACCTTTTTCACTTAAATTTTACACATGGCTTAAAACACTGCCTAATAAAAGCATGTACCTACAGAACCTAATTCTCCAATAAGCTGTTTAAAGGTTTAATCATTTCGAAAACAGCTTTGAAGGCTGAAATGCACTTTCTTATCATCTTTAATAACATATTTAAGTCATCCTGTCCTTTGACAGTGATTATATAGAAAAATATGTCCTGAGTTTCTCACTGGACTCCCAGAGATGGAAAACCTCTTCTCCACCCACACCTAATATTTATTCATTCACGTTCATATTCTCTCTCCCACCCACTTCCAAAAGCAACATGGGGCAAAGGCATGGGGATAGCTTGCTAAAAGGGCTCCCATTAATATTCTCTTCTTAATGAAGATTCTGGGTTTTGTTTTTTTCTTTCCATTCCAGGACATAGCTCATTTAGAGGTTGTTTTAAAGAAAAAATACCTCAGGAAAATCAAGGCAGATACCACTCACTCATGGATAGGAAGAAAAGAGCTG